>NC_080458.1:5629235-5929235 GCF_028018845.1 Melospiza georgiana | reverse complement strand
CCGAGGGCTCCTCCCTGGGCAAACCCAGCCCTGGGCAAACCCAGCCCCAGCCCCGGGAGCAGCTGCCCCTCAGGGACCCCGATGCCCTCAGAAATGGCCTTAAATGATGGCATTGTCCCGAGGATGGGAGCAGAACGGGGCCCGAGCCTCCGTCGCTGCCCGGCCGGAGCAGACAGAGCAGGGGCTGGGGTCGGGTCCCTGCCCTGCTGGGTGGGCACGGGGCTCTGTCCCGTGTGTGCCTGGGGGCTCTGGAGCTTCTGCAGTGCTGCAGATGGAGCTGGGAATGGGGAATAGCGGGGAATGGGAGATGGGAATGGGAAATGGGGAATGGGGAATAACGAGGAATGGGGAATAATGGGGAATGGGAAATGGGGATGGGGAATGGGGAATGGGAGATGGGGATGGGGAATGGGAATGGGGAATGGGGAATAACGAGGAATGGGGAATGGGAATGGGAAATGGGGACTGGGGAATGGGAATAATGAGGAATGGGGAATGGGAATGGGGACTGGGGAATGGGAAATAATGAGGAATGGGGAATGGGAATGGGAAGGGCTGCCGTGCGTTTTTGGGGTGTGGAAGGAACCTTGTCCCGGTCCCTGACCCTGCTCCAGCCCCTGGAATTGCTGCCCCTCAGTCCCTCCTCAGCCAAGCCCCCCTCAGGTCGCACTCGCCACTTTGGAGCCAGGTTGGTTGGTTGGTCCAGGTGATTTTGGTCGGTTCATCCGCCCTTGGAAGGTTCCCAGGGACAGCGAAACCCAAAGCCAGGGCTGAGCAGGGATCTCGGCACTGATGGGAAGTGCTGAGGTTTGGGGTTTTCCCAGCCATGGAATTCACCTTCTCCCCTCCCTCGCTCCCTCCCCGTTGTGCAGCTCTTCCTCACCTGGGGCCGGGTCAGGGTGGGTTTGTGTTGCTGCTCCTGCTCTCCCCTTTTTCCTCTTGCTCATCCCAGCTCCTCTCCGTGCTGCAGCCTCGGGGGTCTCTTGTTGGGGTCCCTCAGACCCCCAGACCCCTTTCCCCCCCTAAAGCTGTCCCTAAAGCCCAGCCTGGGCTCCCGGGTGTCTCCAGCACTCCCCGTCCCGACCAGGGAGGGCCCAGGTGAGGCCGGGGAGGGCTCGGGGCCGTTTTGGGGGGTCCCTGGGGGTCCTGCAGCCCCTCCTGTGCTGTGGGGCAGCCGCGGTGCCCATGCGGGGCAGGGGAGGGGGAGCTGAGCTCGGGTCCCCCCTGGTTCCCCCTTTGCTCCGGGGCCTCGCTGGCAGCGCCAGGAGGGAGCAGAGGCTGGGGAATGCGGGGCGGTGTTTGGCTGGAGGGCAGCAGCTCCCCCAGCCCCGCATCTGCCCCTCGGGATGGGGGCAGGAGCAGCTCCCCCTCCATGCCCCGAGCTCCCCGTGCCCGCATCCCCATCGCCAGTGCCTTGAGAATTCTGCAAATCCGGAAAGGGAGAGCGCCAAAGGGGCCCAGGGACCGGCGGGAGCGAGCGGAGCCCGGGTTCGGCTGTGCCTGGGCCACTCGCAGCGCTGGAGCTTCCCGTGCCCATTCCCCGTGTGTTTTACCCCAAAAGCAGCAGCCCCTCCTCGCTTTGTGACCGGTTTTGGGGCAAACGCCCCCGATCCTGCTCGGAGCCGAGGGGCGGCAGCCCCGGCCCCGCTCGCTCGGCAGCGCCGGGCGCCTGCACTTTGCTCTGCCCGGGCCCCGGGAATCCCGGGGGGCCGAGCCTTCCTCCTGTCCCTTCCTCTGTCCCCTCTCCTGTCCCCTCCCTGCGAAGGGCTCCGGGCTGCGGGCCTCGGGCTTTGTGGATTTTACCGGGGTTACGGGATAGGAGCGGATGCCTGCAGACCCCGGGGAGCCCCACGGCGGGGCAGCTGCTGCTCCCTCCCTCCTCCTCCTCCTCCTCCCTCTTCAGCCTCCAAACCCCGCGGATCGGGAAGAGTTGGTCCCGTTTCCCCCCGCCCCGGTGTTTGGTCCGGGATTCTTGGCCCGGGTGGGAATTGTGACATTTTGGGGCTCCTGGACCCGTTCCCGCTCTGTTGGCCCCAGAACGCGCCCGGAGGTGCCGAAGGGACACGGCAGGAGGGTCCTGGGCGCGCCCCCCACCCCCCCAGCTGCTTTGTGCCACGAGCTTTGACGATCAATAATGGAAGAAGCCAAAAAGGACCCCGAGTACCTGTGTAGTATCTTACCAGTCCATATCGACGCGTATACGCACCCATGTATCGTAGAGCGGCCGCCGCGGGCCTGCCCCGACCCCCGCCGCCCCCGAGGGACCCCCGGCCCGCCCGGGCTCCTGTGAGCGGGTCCTCACAGCCCCGCGGGGCCCGGGGCCGCGGGGGCACCGGGGGCGCGTCCCAGCCCGCCCGCCCTCGGCCGTGTCGTACCAAACATGTAACGTGCCTTTTATTTATGCTGCAAATATAACATTAAATATTACCCAGGAGCCGCCGGCTGCTGCCCTTTGTGGGGGGCGGGCTGGGGACACCCCGGGGTCACTCACTCTGTCCCTCGGACACCCCGGGGTCACTCTGTCCCATGGATACCCCTGGTGTCCCCGGGGTTCGCGGTGTGGGTGGCACCGGACCGAAGGTGACACCGGCTGGACCCGGGACGGCGTGGGGCTGTCACCCTGCCGCGGGGGAGCTGCTTGCGGGGACACCGCAGTGTCCCGGGGCGCCCTCGGGTGCGTTTTTGGGGCGATTTCGGCTGGTTTGGGGTCGGCGGAGCCGCGGGCGCGCCGTCGGGGCTGCAGGAGCGCGCAGCGGCCACGGGGGGGCGGCAGCGAGGCCGGGCCGAGGGTGGGGGGCGCGGGGGGCGGTGGGGAACCGGGGGGGGGGGGGGGGGTCCCGGTCTGGGGGTGATTGGGGAACCGGGGGGGGGTCCCGGTCTGGGAGCGATGGGCTGGGCCGGGCTGGGCGGGGAGCAGGGGAGGCGCCCCCGTCTCAGGGGGTCCTGGCAGGCCGGGGGTCGCGGGGGTCTCGCTCCGCAGCCGCGGCGGTGCCGGTTGCGGGGCCCGGGCGGGGCGGGAGGTGCGGGGCTCCCCCGTCCGCCCATCCATCCGTCCGTGTGTTCGTCCGTCCCCGGCGGCGGCTGTCGCGGCTGCTGAATGGGTTTCATTAACGGCGGCGGGGCCGGGGCCGCTCCCGCCGTCCCCCGGGACCCCCGGCCCGGCCCCGGTGAGCCCCGGCCCGGCCGCGCCGCCGGCTCCGGTTTGTGGGGGGTGCTCGGGGCTGGGGTCGGGGGTCGCTGCGCGGTTCCAGGGCCGCTGTGAGCCCCGCTGCTCCCCCGCCTCAGGCCGCCGCCGCCCTGGGAGCGCTGCTCCGGTCCCTGCGGCGCCCCGGCCGCGCCCCCGAGGCCGCCCGGCCCAGGTGAGCGGGGACGGGGCCCGGCCGGGGGCTCCGGGGGGCACCGGGGACGGGCTCGGGGTCAGCGGGAGGTGGGGAGGGACCGGGGGGGTTTGGGGGGCCGCAGAAGGGTCGGTGGTGCGGGGATGGGGTCCCCATCTCGTGTCCCTGTTCGGCCCATTCCCATCCGTCCGTCCGTCCATCCCCGTCCCTCTGTCCCCATCGCGTCCCCGGTGCGGATGAACGGTGCCGTGTCCCCGGCGGGTGGGGCTGGGGGCTGCAGGGGGGTCCCCAGGCCCGGCTCAGCCCCCGCAGCTGGGACCCCCCGGCGGCCCCGTGCTGGACCACGGCGACCCCGCAGCGCTTCGGCCGCCGCCGCTGAGCCCGAGCCCGGCCCGGCCCCTGGGGGGCTCCATCCGCCCCCCAATAAAGGATTTGTGCCCCCGCCCGAGCCCTCGGGGGCTCCATCCGCCCCCCAATAAAGGATTTGTGCCCCTGCCCGGCCCCTCAGGGGTTCCATCTGCCCCCCAATAAAGGATTTGTGCCCCCGCCCGAGCCCTCAGGGGCTCCTTCTGCCCCCCAATAAAGGATTTGTGCCCCTGCCCGAGCCCTCGGGGGCTCCGTCCGTACCCCAATAAAGGATTTGTGCCCCCACCCGAGCCCTCGGGGCTCCATCCGCCCCCCAATAAAGGATTTGTGCCCCACCCGAGCCCTCGGGGGCTCCGTCTGCCCCCCAATAAAGGATTTGTGCCCCCGCCCGAGCCCTCGCTCTGTTTCTGCCCCTCCCGGGCCCCGGCCCCAAGCAGACACCGACTCGGGGCGTACAAACCCCCCCAGCTTTATTCTGGGGGGCCGATGGCACCCGGGGCCCTCCAGAACGGGGGGCCAGGACGGAGGGGGGCCCCGGGCCCTGAGGTCCGTCCGTCTGTCTGTCTGTCTGTCTGTCCGTGCACCCGCAGCGGGGTCGGGGCGGTGGCCGCGGGTGGGGCCGAGTCCGGGGGTCCGAGCGCTGCCCGGGGGCGGCTCCGGGGGCAGTGCCCGGGCCCGGCGGGGATGGAGTGCCCCGGGAGGGGACGGATTGCCCCGGGAGGGCATAGATTGCCCCGGGCAGGGCTGGATTGCCCCGGGCACGGCTGGAGTGCCCCCCGGCGGGGCTGGATTGGCCTGGGCAGGGCTCGATTGGCCTGGGCAGGGCTCGATTGCCCCGGGCAGGGCTGGACTGCCCCGGGCAGCGCTGGAGTGCCCCGGGCAGGGCTGGAGTGCCCCGGGCAGGGCTGGAGTGCCCCGGGCAGCGCTGGAGTGCCCCGGGCACGGCTGGATTGCCCTGGGCAGCGCTGGAGTGCCCCGGGTACGGCTGGATTGCCCCGGGCAGTGCTGGAGTGCCCCGGGTACGGCTGGATTGCCCTGGGCAGCGCTGGAGTGCCCCGGGCACGGCTGGATTGCCCTGGGCAGCGCTGGAGTGCCCCGGGTACGGCTGGATTGCCCCGGGCAGTGCTGGAGTGCCCCGGGCACAGCTGGACTGCCCTGGGCAGGGCTCGATTGCCCCGGGCAGGGCTGGAGTGCCCCGGGCACGGCTGGATTGCCCCGGGCTGGTCTGGAGTGCCCCGGGCAGCACTGGAGTGCCCGGGCAGGGCTGGAGTGCCCCGGGCACGGCTGGACTGCCCCGGGCACGGCTGGATTGCCCCGGTGGATTGCCCCGGGCACAGCTGGACTGCCCCGGGCACGGCTGGATTGCCCCGGGCAGGGCTGGATTGCCCGGGCAGCCCTCGCTGCCCCGCGGGGCTCACTTGCCGCCGGCCATGATGCGCAGGTACTGCAGCGCGTTCCGGGCCGCCTGGGCGCGGGCGCCGTCGCGGGACGGGGCCGAGCCGTGGCACACCGTGGTCGGCTGCGTGGAGAGCTCCACCAGGCACTGGTGCAGCCCGCTGAGGCTCAGCGCGTCTGCGGGCACAGCGGGTCACCCACGGCCCCGGGCACCCCCAGGGCACCCGCGGGGCACCGGGCAGGGCTGGGGGGCACAGGGCAGGGCTGGGGGGCACAGGGCACAGTTGAGGGCACAGGGCAGGGCTGGGGGGCTCCGAGCAGGGCTGAGGGGCACAGGGCAGGGCTGAGGGGCACAGGGCAGGGCTGGAGGGCACAGGGCTGGGCTGGGGGGGCACAGGGCAGGGCTGAGGGGCTCCAGGCAGCGCTAAGGGGGCACAGGGCAGGGCTGAGGGGCACAGGGCAGGGCTGAGGGGCACAGGGCACGGCTGAGGGGCACAGGGCAGCGCTGGGGGGCTCGGGGCAGGGCTGAGGGGCACAGGGCAGCGCTGAGGGGCACAGGGCAGGGCTGAGGGGCACAGGGCAGGGCTGAGGGGGCACAGGGCAGGGCTGAGGGGCTCCGGGCAGCGCTAAGGGGGCACAGGGCAGGGCTGAGGGGCACAGGGCAGGGCTGGGGGGCACCGGGCAGGGCTGAGGGGCTCGGGGCAGGTCTGGGGGGGCACAGGGCAGGGCTGAGGGGCACAGGGCAGCACTGAGGGGCTCGGGGCTCACCGATGTCCAGGTAGCTGATGGCGAAGCTCTGCTCCTCCGAGAGCTCCTGCAGCAGCGCGCAGGCGCCCCCCGTTGCGGCGGCGCTGCCGCCCCGGCCCCGCAGCTGGCCCAGCTTCTCGCCCGCCGAGTTGCGCAGCGCGTCCCACGTGCAGCCGGGGGCGCGGCCCCGCAGCCCCTCCAGCCGCGGGCACGCCTGGGGAGCGGCACGGCACGGGGGGCTCGGGGACCCGCCCAGCCCCGGCTCCGCCCCGAGCCCCCCAGAACCACCCAGAACCCCAAACACAGGGGGCCCCTCCCCACGGCCTGCAGCAGGGGGCACAGGGGACTCGGGGGGCTCTGGGTGACCCAGGGGGACTCTGGGGACTGTGGGGTGGCTCTGGGGTGGCTCTGGGGGGCTCTGGGTGACCCAGGGGGACTCTGGGTGATCCAGGGTGGCTCTGGGTGTCTCTGGGGTGACTCTGGTTGACTCAGGGGTGAGTCTAGGTGTCTCTGGGTGGCTCTGGGTGACTCTAGGTGTCTCTAGGTGATCCAGGGTGACTCTGGGTGTCTCTGGGTGACCCAGGGGTGTCTCTGGGTGTCTCTGGGTGACCCCGGGGATGGCTCTGGGTGTCTTTGGGTGTCTTTGGGTGACTCTGGGTGTCTCTGGGTGACCCTGGGTGTCTCTGGGTGGCTCTGGGTGACCCAGGGGTGTCTCTGGGTGTCTCTGGGTGTCTCTGGGTGACCCAGGGTGACTCTGAGTGTCTCTGGGTGTCTCTGGGTGTCTCTGGGTGACTCTGGGTGACCCCGGGGATGGCTCTGGGTGTCTCTGGGTGACCCAGGGTGTCTCTGGGTGTCTCTGGGTGGCTCTAAGTGATCCAGGGGTGTCTCTGGGTGACCCAGGGGTGTCTCTGGGTGTCTCTGGGTGTCTCTGGGTGACCCAGGGGTGTCTCTGGGTGTCTCTGAGTGTCTCTGGGTGTCTCTGGGTGTCTCTGGGTGTCTCTGGGTGACCCAGGGGTGTCTCTGGGTGTCTCTGAGTGTCTCTGGGTGTCTCTGGGTGTCTCTGGGTGTCTCTGGGTGTCTCTGGGTGTCTCTGGGTGGCTCTGGGTGGCTCTGGGTGACCCAGGGGTGTCTCTGGGTGTCTCTGGGTGGCCGTTTCCCCCCCAGTGCCCCCAGTACCATGTTGAACTGGTCCTCCTCGCCCTCGGCCTCGCTGCCGTCGCGCGGCTCCATGGGCACGTTGTGGATCCTCACCAGCATCTTGGCGGCCGCGTTGCGCTTGGCCAGCTTCTTGGAGGTGCCGCTGCCTGCGGGGGGCCGGGGGTGAGCCGGGACCCCCTGGGACCCCCTGGGACCCCCAGGACCCCCGCGCCGCCCTCACCGATCTCCACGAAGCGCTCCACCCGGCACGTCATGGTGAACTCCTTGCGGTGCGCCGGCCCCGACTCCTGCGTCACCGTGTACTCGGGCAGGCGCCAGCCCTTCTGCACCACCAGCTCCTGAGGGGACACGGGGACAGGGACAGCGCTGGGGACACCGCCGTGCCACGGGGGGACAGCCCCGAGCCGCCATCGGCGGGGCAACGCGCGCCAAACCTGAGACAGCCGGCCCAAAACGGGGAAAACTGGCACAAAACGGGGATAACCGGCCCCGAAACGGGGATAACCGGCCCAAAACGGGGATAACCGGCCCCAAACGGGGATAACCGACCCAAAATGAGGATAACCGGCCCCAAACGGGGATAACCGGCCCCAAAACGGGGATAACCGGCCCAAAATGGGGATAACCGGCCCAAAACGGGGATAACCAGCCCCAAAGTGGGGATAACCGGCCCAAAATGGGGATAACCGGCCTCAAACAGGGATAACCGGCCCAAAATGGGGATAACCGGCCCAAAACGGGGATAACCGGCCCAAAATGGGGATAACCGGCCCCAAAATGCAAATAACCGGCCCCAAAACGGGGATAACCGGCCCCAAAACGGGGATAACCGGCCCAAAACGGGGATAACCGGCCCCAATGGGGATAACCGGCCCCGAAACGGGGATAACCGGCCCCAAAATGGGGATAACCGGCCCCAAACGGGGATAACTGGCACAAAACGGGGATAACCGGCCCAAAACGGGGATAACCGGCCCAAAAACAGGGATAACCAGCCCCGAAACGGGGATAACCGGCCCAAAACGGGGATAACCAGCCCCGAAACGGGGATAACCGGCCCAAAACAGGGATAACTGGCCCAAACGGGGATAACCGGCCCCAAAACGGGGATAACCAGCCCCAAAATGGGGATAACCGGCCCCAAACGGGGATAACCGGCCCCAAAACGGGGATAACCGGCCCAAAACAGGGATAACCGGCCCAAAATGCAAATAACCGGCCCAAAATGGGGATAACCGGCCCCAAACGGGGATAACCGGCCCAAAACGGGGATAACCGGCCCCAAAACGGGGATAACCAGCCCCAAACGTGGATAACCGGCCCAAAACGGGGATAACCGGCCCAAAACGGGGATAACTGGCACAAAACGGGGATAACTGGCACAAAACGGGGATAACCGGCCCCAAAATGGGGATAACCGGCCCAAAATGGGGATAACCGGCCCAAAACGGGGATAACCGGCCCCAAAACGGGGATAACCGGCCCCAAAACGGGGATAAACGGCCCAAATTGGGGATAAACGGCCCAAAATGCAAATAACCGGCCCCAAAACGGGGATAACCGGCCCCAAAACGGGGATAACCGGCCCCAAAACGGGGATAACCAGCCCAAAATGGGGATAACCGGCCCCAAAACGGGGATAACCGGCCCAAACGGGGATAACCGGCCCCAAAACGGGGATAACCGGCCCCAAAACGGGGATAACCGGCCCCAAAATGGGGATAACCGGCCCAAAACGGGGATAACCGGCCCCAAAACGGGGATAACCGGCCCAAAACGGGGATAACCGGCCCAAAACGGGGATAACCGGCCCCAAAACGGGGATAACCAGCCCCAAACGGGGATAACCGGCCCCAAACGGGGATAACCGGCCCCAAACGGGGATAACCGGCCCCAAAACGGGGATAACCGGCCCCAAAATGGGGATAACCGGCCCCAAACAGGGATAACCGGCCCCAAACGGGGATAACCGGCCCCAAAACGGGGATAACCAGCCCCAAACGGGGATAACTGTCCCCAAAGGAGGGATAACCCACCCAGAGCAGGAATAACTGTCCCTAGATGGGGCGAGCAGCCCCAAAAGGGGAATGACCGTCCCTAAAAGGGGATGAGCAGCCCCAAAATGGAATAACTGTCCCTAAAAGGGGATAATTGGCCCCAAAAGGGGAATGACTGTCCCTAAAAGGGGATAATTGGCCCCAAAAAGGCGGTGACTGTCCCCAGGAGGAGGTGACTGTCCCCACAACAGGAACAATGTCCCAAAAGGGACAAGAGCCCCCAAACCCCACCGTGTCCCCCCACCCCGGCCGGGCGCAGGGGGGCTTGGTGTCCCCTCGTGTCCCCTGTGGTGTCCCCTGTGGTGTCCCCTCCCGGGGGTGGCACCCACCTGCAGAGCCCCCACGGGGTTACACTCGGCCTGGGGGGGGGACACCGGCGCCTTCATCTCCAGGGGGGGGGCCCCTGTGGGGCACAGCGGGGTCAGGGGGCACCCACGGCTCCATTGGGGGGCACAGGGGGCACAGGGGGGTCAGGGGGCACCCACAGCCCATGGGGGGCACAGCGGGGTCAGGGGGGGCACAGGGGGGTCAGGGGGCACCCACAGCCCCACTGGGGGGCACAGGGGGGTCAGGGGGCACAGGGGGCACCCACGGCCCATGGGGGGGGCACAGAGGGGTTGGCGGGCACTGGGGGGGGGGCACACAGGGGGGTCGGGGGGCACCCACAGCCCCATTGGGGGGGCACAGGGGGCACAGGGGGGGTCAGGGGGCACCCACAGCCCATGGGAGGCACAGAGGGGTCAGGGGGCACAGGGGGGTCAGGGGGGCACCCACGGCCCATGGGGGGCACAGGGGGGTCGGGGGGCACTGGGGGGGGGGGCACACAGCGGGGTCGGGGGGCACTGGGCGGGGCACACGGGGCCCCCCTTACCTGGGCGCGGGCGGGGCCGCGGGCGGGGCCGGGGGGGGCGCGGCGGGGCCGGGCTCTGTGGGGGGCTCCGGGGGGAACGGAGAGCTGGGGGGGGGGGCAGGGGTCAGAGACACCCCCACAGGCACTGCGGGACCCCCAGAGCCCCCCCTGGAACCCAGAGACCCCCTCGGCATTACGGGGACCCCCAGAGCCCTCCCTGGAACCCAGAGACCCCCACAGGCACTGCGGGACCCCCAGAGCCCCCAGAACCCAGAGACCCCCACAGGCACTGCGGGACCCCCAGAGCCCCCGGAACCCAGAGACCCCCCCGGCATTACGGGGATCCCCCCAGAGCCCCCCAGGCACCGCCAGACTGCCCAGACCCCTCCCGGGACCCCCAAACTGCCCTGGGAGCCCCCAGACCCCCCGGAACCCCAAACTCCTCAGACCCCCCGTAACCCCCAGAGTACCCAGACCCCCCCAGAGTCCCCTGGGAGCCCCCCCCGAGCTCAGCAGAGCCCTCACACCCCGCAGGACCCCCCAGCCCCCTTTGGGTACCCCCTCCCCACAGAGCCCCCCAAACCCGGGTACCCCCAGAGCCCCCCCAGCCCCCTTTGGGTACCCCCTCCCCACAGAGCCCCCCAGAGCCCCCCCAGTGCCCCCCAGCCCCACCTGTGCTCCAGGGGCTCCAGCATGGCCCCCCCCCCTCTGAGCAGCCTCAGGGCCACCTCGGCCGCCTTGTGCTTGGCCGCCTTCTTGCTGGGACCCTGCCCTGGGGGACACGGGGACACTCAGGGACAGCAGGGACAGCAGGGGACACTGGGGACACTCAGGGGACATCAGGGACAGCAGGGACAGCAGGGACACACAGGGGACACTCAGGGGACAGCAGGGACACACAGGGGACACGGGGAGGTTTGGGGTCAGTGGCACAGTGATGTCCCCAAGGGGACAAGAGGGACAGGGAGGGGACAAGAGGGACAGGGAGGCCCAGGACAGTTGTGGGAGCCCCCCAAGTGTCCTGGGGGTCAAGGGACCCACTGGTGATGTCCCCAAGGGGACAAGAGGGACAGGGAGGGGAGAGAAGGGACAGGGTGTCTGTGGGGCTCCCCAGGGTCCCACCGGTGCAGCTGATGTCCCCGAGGGGACAGCAGGGACAGCAGGGACAGCAGGGACAGGGTGGCCCAGGGTGTCTGTGGGGGCTCCCCGGGGTCGCACCGGTGCAGCTGATGTCCCCGAGCGTGACGCGGAAGGTGAAGTTGGGCTGGTGCGCCTGGCCCTCGGCCTTGAGCAGGTCGTAGCCCGGGGTGCGGCCTAGGCGAGTGCCATACTCCTGCAGGAGGCTGATGGGCGTCTTGCCGGGGCTGGCCGCCACCATCTGCTCCAGGCTGCGGGGACACCGACACCGTCAGCGACGGGGACACGGGGGCACGGGCACACGGGGACACGGGCACGGCGGGGACAGGGACACGGGGGGGACATGGGGTGGCATTTGTGCGTGATGCGGTGACACGGGGACGGGGATGGAGCCCCAGCAGTGTGAGGGGAAGCGGTGGCACTGCCACACAGCCTGGGGACACAGGGACGCGGATGGAACCCCGGCACGGCGTGGGGGTGTGGCACTGCCAGCTGGGACACACGCGAGCCACGGCCGGGACACGGGCACGGGGATGGCAGTGCCACACACCGCGGGGACACGGGCACGGATGGCAGTGCCACACACCGCGAGGACACGGACAGGGATGGCAGTGCCACACACCGCGGGGACACGGGCACGGATGGCAGTGCCACACAACGCGGGGACACGGGCAGGGGTGGCACCGTCCCACACCGCGGGGACAGGGATGGCAGTGCCACACACCGCGGGGACACGGGGACAGGGATGGCAGTGCCACACACCGCGGGCACAGGGATGGCAGTGCCACACACCGCGCGGACACGGGCACGGATGGCAGTGCCACACAGCGCGGGGACACGGGCAGGGATGGCCCTGTCCCACAGCGCGGGCACACGGGGACAGGGGTGGCAGTGCCACACACCGCGGGGACACGGGCAGGGATGGCAGTGCCACACACCGCGGGGACACGGGCAGGGATGGCCCTGTCCCACACCGCGGGGACACGGGCAGGGGATGGCCCTGTCCCACACTGCGGGGACACGGGCAGGGGATGGCCCTGTCCCACACCGCCGGGACACGGGCAGGGCCGGCACCGTCCCACACCGCCGGGACAGCCCTGTCCCCCCTCCCTCTCCCCTCCCCGCCCGAGCCCGGCCTAGGCCGCCGCCGCCCCCCGCCCGCCGCCGCCAGCGCGGGGCCCGGGCGGTGCCGGGCAGCCCCGGAGGGCCCCGGCGGTGCCGGGCGGTGCCGCAGGGCCCCGGGCAGCCCCGGGGGTCCCGGTACCTGGGGAAGGCGCCGCCGCTCCGCCGGGCCCCGCCCGCCCCCTCCTCGCTCATCCCCGCCGCTCCGGCCGCCGCCCGCGCCGCCAGGGGGCGCGCGGCATCACGGGAGCGCCGCGCCGCGCTGGGGGCGATGGGAACTGTAGTCCGCCCGCAGCGCGCCCAGCCCCCGCCAGCCCGCCGGAGGACTACGCTTCCCATAACCCCCCGCGCCAAGGGGAGGGCGGGAGCGCGGAGGAGGCGGGAAGCGGGGTCACGTGGTGCTGGAGGGGCGGGAAAGGGGCCGTGCCTCAGTTTCCCCCGAGAGGGGTCAGGGGACAATGGGGACAGTGGAGACAGTGGGGGATAATGGGGACAGTGAGGGACAGTGGAGACAGTGGGGGGTAATGGGGACAGTGAGGGACAGTGAGGGATAATGGTGGTTAATGGGGACAATGGGGGCAGTGGGGACTGTGGGGACAATGGGGACTGTGCGAACAGTGGAGACAGTGGGGAATAATGGGGGTAATGGGGGATAATGGGGACAGTGCGTAGATGGGGGACAATGGGGACAGTGCGAACAGTGGAGACAGTGGGGGATAATGGGGACAATGAGGACCATGGGGGACAGTTGGGACATGGGGACAGCGGGGACAGTGGGGCAGAGGTGGCACGGGTCAGAGTGGGAGCGCTGAGATCACACCGGGAGCGCTGGGGATGGAGGGACACCGTACTGGGAGCACTGGGACACCGTACTGGGAGCACTGGGCTGGCCCCGGTGCCCCGTGTGCTGGTGTCGGTACCGGCGGGGTCACGGCGGCACCGGCAGGGCCGGGGCTGGAGTCCCGGTGCTGACGCCGGGAGGTGCCGGTGCCGGTGCAGGCCCGGGAGCGATGCCGGTGTCAGAGCGCAGGTCCCGCTCAGAATCTCGGCCTAGTTCGGTAACCGGGTCCCGGTTCGGTATCCGGGTCCCGCTGCACTATCCGAGTTCCAGTGCGGTATCCGGGTCCCGGTTCGGTATCCGGGCCTGGTGCCAGTCTCTATCCGGGTCCCGGTTCGGTATCGGGGTCCCGGTTCGGTGTCCGGATCCCGGTTCGGTGACCGGGTCCCGGTGCGGTATCCGGGTCCCGGTGCGGTATCGGGGTCCCGGTGCCGGTCTCTCCGCTGCGGCGGTTCCCGGGGCGGTACCGGGGTTCCGGTGCGGTCCCGGCCGGGTCCCGGTGCAGCACCGCGGTGCCGGGGCGCAGCCGGGGGGGCTGCCGGTGCCCGTGCCGGTCTCTCCGGTGCGCGGGGCGGGGCCGGGGCGGGGCCGTTCCCGTCGGGCGGGGCCGTTCTCGCCGCTCGCCCCGACCGCGGCCCCGGCCCCGGTACCGGCCCCGCCCGCCGGGCCCAGCCCCGCAGCACGGGCAGCGCCGGGCCCCCCCGGCCCCGGGACCCGCCGGGACCCCCCGGCAGCAGCGGCGCCGCCGGGCAGGGCCCGGAGCCCCCCAGGTACCGGGATGGGGAGGGGGCAGGGCCGGGATGCGCGGGATGGGGAGGGGGCGGCGGCGCCGGGGGGGCGCGGGGGGGGCTCGGGACCCCCCCATCAATCACCGGGACCCCCCCCAGGCCCGGGGGGGCCGCGCCCTCCCCTCCCCCCTGGGCGCGGGGGGGCCGGGGGGACCGGGGGGGGGGGGGGAGGGGATGCGCGCGGCCTCTTGCACGCGCGTGACCCCCCCTTGCACGCGCGCGTGCACGCGCCTGACCCCCCCATTCCCATCCCCCCCCCCCGGCCGTGCGCGCGCTCGTGACCCCTTGCACGCGCGCGTGCAAACGGCGGAGGTGCGTGTGCGCGCGCCCGCCGGGCCCTGCGCGTGCCCGCGGGTTCCCCCGGAGCGCGCAACCCCCCTGTGCACGCGCGTGCCCCCCCCAGCCCCTGTCACCCCCCCCATGTCGCGACAGGGCGCCATGTCCCGACACGACGCGCCGGCGGGGGCGCTGTTCCGCCCCCGCTCCCTCCTCCCGCGCTGCGCTGTCGCGACACGGGCCCGCCGCTGTCGCCTGTCGCCAGTGCCGCCCCCCCCGCTCTGTCCCGGCCCCCCCCGGGTCGCGCCCCCCGCTCCTGCCTCAGTTTCCCCGGGGGTGGGGAGGGGGGAGGCCCCATCCCTTACCGGGATGACGTCACCGTGTGACGTGATGTCACCGCGGGGGGACACGCGCGACACCTGGAGGGGCGGGAGGCGCCCCCTCCCCCGCGGGTCCCTCGGGGTGACGCTCGGCCCCTCCCCCGCCCCAACCCCCCAATTCCAGTGATGACATCATCGCCGGCCGCGCTGTTGCCATGGCGACCGTCCCCCCCCCCCTCCCGGGGACCCCTCGTGCCTCAGTTTACCCCGAGCGTGCCCGGGGCTGGCCCGGCGGGAGGGGCGGTGGGGGGGGCAGAGGGGTCACACGCGTGTTTGGGGGTCCCGCGGGCACGGGGGGGTCACACACGCGTGCGGGGTCACCGCCATTTCCGGGGGTGCCCAGGGCCCCGCTGCCCGCTCGCCCCAGTTCTGGGGGTGCCCCGCTGCCCCCTCACCCCAGCCCCATGGCCTGCCTGCCCCATCCCCGCTGCCCCGCGCCCCAATTTGGGGGTCTCCATCCCCGCTGCCCCCTCACCCCAGCCCCATGGCCTACCTGCCCCACCCCCGCTGCCCCTCACCCCAGTTTGGGGGTCTCCATCCCCGCTGCCCTCGCCCCCAGCCCCACGGCCTGCCTGCCCCATCCCCGCTGCCCCCTCACCCCAATTTGGGGGTCTCCATCCCCGCTGACCCCTCACCCCCAGCCCCATGGCCTGCCTGCACGAGACCCGCACCCCGTCGCCGTCGCTGGCGCTGCCGTCGGACGGGACCCCCGAGCAGGAGCTGACCCCCACGCAGTGCGTGCTGCGGGATGTGCTGCCGGCGCCCAGCGCGCCCCCCGAGGCCTGGCCCCGCCGCGGGGGCGCCCGGGGCCCCGAGCTCGGCCCCGAGGCCGCGGGGCCGCTGGCGGCCGACGCCGCCCACCTGCGCTGCCAGGCCGGGGGCGGCTTCCTCGAGGGGCTCTTCGGCTGCCTCAAGCCCGTGTGGACCATGATCGGCAAAGCGTACGCGGCCGAGCACAAGCACCCGCCCGAGGGTGAGCGCCGGGGCACCGGGGGGGCAGGGGGCACCGGGAGAAAGGGGTAAACGGGTAAAGAATGGGGGGAAGGGGTAAACGGGGGTGAGGGGGCAAAGGAGCTTCAAAGCAGGGTCCAAGGGCATAAAGGGGGGGTGTGAGGGGAAAAGAGGGGGTGAAGGGCAAAACCAGGGGTGCGGGGGGCAAAGGAGGGGTGTGGGTGTGGGGGTGCCAGGGCTGGGGGTACCGGGGGGCTCTGGGTGCCATGGTGGGGGTGCCATGTGTGGGGGTTCCAGGGGGCTGTGGGTGCCATGGGTGTGGGTGCCATGTGTGGGGGTCCTGCTGAGCCATGGGTGCCGTGGCTGTGGGTGCCATGTGCTGAGCCATGGGTGGGGGTCCTGCTGAGCCGTGGGTGCCCGCCCCCCGTGCCCGCAGACCCCTGGGAGGTGCCGTTCGAGGAGATCCTGGACCTGCAGTGGGTGGGCAGCGGCGCGCAGGGCGCCGTGTTCCTGGGCCGCTTCCACGGCGAGGAGGTGGCCGTGAAGAAGGTGCGGGACCTCAAGGAGACCGACATCAAACACCTGCGCAAGCTCAAGCACCCCAACATCATCACCTTCAAGTGAGAGGGGCTGCTGGCACCGCGGCACGGGGACAGCATGGGCAGGGGGACACTGCGGGCAGGGGGACAGCACGGACAGGGGGACAGCATGGGAAGGGACAGCACGGACAGGGGGACACTGCAGGAATGGGACATGGGCATGGCATGGGGCATGGAGCACGCTAGAACATGGGCATGGCATGGGCATGGAATGGACATGGCATGGACAGGGCATGGGCACTGCATGGGCACTGCATGGACATGGAATGGGCACAGCATGGATATGGCGTGGACATGGAATGGGCACGGCATGGACATGGAATGGGTATGGAATGGACACGGCATGGACATGGAATGCACATGGCATGGACACAGCATACACATGGCATGGACACAGCATGGACATGGAATGGACATGGAACGGACACGGCATGGACATGGAACGCACATGGCACAGGCATGGCATGCACATGGAATGGGCACGGCATGGACATGGAACGCACATGGCACAGGCATGGCATGCGCATGGAATGGGCACGGCATGGACACGGTGCCCAGCATGGGCACGGCCACAGAGGTCACGGCCACCGCGGCCCGGGGCACCGTGCTGGGTGTCCCCTGTGAGCCCGGTGGCCCCGCGGGCGCTGAGGCGGCGCTGTGCCCGCAGGGGCGTGTGCACCCAGGCCCCCTGCTACTGCATCATCATGGAGTTCTGCGCCCAGGGCCAGCTCTACGAGGTGCTGCGCGCCGGCCGCAAGGTCACGCCCTCGCTGCTGGTCGACTGGTCCATGGGCATCGCCGGCGGCATGAACTACCTGCACCTGCACAAGATCATCCACCGCGACCTCAAATCGCCCAAGTGAGCCGGGGACAGGGAAAGGGGCACCGGGGACCCCCGGGCGTGGGGCCGTGCGCGGGGTGGGTGCACGGCACAGCGGTGCTGGCATGGGACAGACCCGTGCCCGTGGTGGGGCAGTGTCCATGCTGGCATTGTGCCCACGGTAGTGCCATGTCCGTTGTGGAATCACATCCATGCTGGTGCCACGTCCATGGTGGCATTGTTCCATCTGATTTGTTTCCCGTGTCCGTGTGGGTGCTGTCCCGTTCTGTGTCTGTGTCAGTGCTGTCCCCTGTCCATGTCACCGCTGTCCCTGCCCATGCTGGCTGTCCCCTGTCCCTGCCTGCCATCCCCTGCCCTGCCCGTCCCCGCCATGCCATGACCCGCTGGTGCCCGCAGCAGTTGCATGCCCGCGGCGGTGCCGTGCCCGTGCCGTTGGCGTGTCGTTGGCGTGTCATTGGCGTGTCATTGGCGTGGCGCTGAGCGCGTGTCCCCAGCATGCTCATCACCTACGACGACGTGGTGAAGATCTCGGACTTCGGCACCTCCAAGGAGCTCATTGACAAGAGCACCAAGATGTCCTTCGCCGGCACCGTGGCCTGGATGGCCCCCGAGGTCATCCGCAACGAGCCCGTCTCCGAGAAGGTGGACATCTGGTGAGGCCACGGGGACACTGGGGACACCGGGGACACTGAGGGACACCAGGGACACTGGGGACACCAGGGACACTGAGGGACACCGGGGACACCAGGGACACTGGGGACACTGAGGCACACTGGGGACACTGAGGCACACTGGGGACACCGGGGACACTGAGGGACACCAGGGACACTGGGGACACTGGGAACACTGAGGGACACTGAGGCACACCGGGGACACTGGGGACACTGAGGGACACCGAGGACACTGGGGACACTGAGGGACACTGAGGGACACCGGGGACACTGGGGACACTGAGGCACACTGGGGACACCGGGGACACTGAGGCACACCAGGGACACTGGGAACACTGAGGCACACCGGGGACACTGAGGCACACCGGGGACACTGGGGACACTGAGGGACACCGGGGACATGGGGGGGCAGAGACTGGGACACGGGACAATGGGAGTGACGTGGCAGGGCCAGGGGACATCAGGGACTGCAGGAGTGGGGACGCTGGGGACACCAGAGGGGGAAGAGGTGAGGGGACAGCAGGAGGCCTGCGTGGGTGACGGGGCCCACGGGTGCCCACAGGTCCTTCGGGGTGGTGCTGTGGGAGCTGCTGACGGGCGAGATCCCCTACAAGGACGTGGACTCGTCGGCCATCATCTGGGGCGTGGGCAGCAACAGCCTGCACCTGCCCGTGCCCTCCAGCTGCCCCGACGGCTTCAAGGTGCTGCTGCGCCAGTGCTGGTGAGTGCCCGCGGGGCCACCCCGAGGGACACCCTGGGCACCTCTGTGGGCACCCGTGCCACGGGGGACCCCGCCACAGACAGGGTGGGCAGGGCAGGGGGGGACCCCTGTGCGCCCTTCTCTGCCCCTGGTCCCCAAAACCTTCAGCACCCCCAGAACCCCCCCGAGACCCCCCAGCCCCCCTGAGCGCCGTGTTGTCCCCCCAGGAACAGCAAACCCCGGAACCGCCCGTCCTTCCGCCAGATCCTGCTGCACCTCGACATCGCCTCGGCCGACGTCCTCTCCACCCCGCAGGAGACCTACTTCAAATCCCAGGTACCGACCCCGGCAGCATGGACCCCCTTCCTCCGGCTGGGCAGGGCCCGCAGTGCCCGCAGTGCCCGCAGTGCCCGCTGCCCTGGATGCGCGGTGTGGCCAGAGCCCGGTGTGGCCAGAGCCCGGTGTGGCCGGAGCCCAGGGTGACCAGAGCCCGGTGTGGCCGGAGCCCGATGTGGCCAGAGCCCGGTGTGGCCGGAGCCCGGTGTGGCCGGAGCCCGGTGTGGCCGGAGCCTGGTGGTGACCGGAGCTCGGTGTGGCCAGAGCCCAGGGTGACCAGAGCCCGGTGTGGCCGGAGCCCGGTGTGGCCAGAGCCCGGTGTGGCCGGAGCCCAGGGTGGCCGGAGCCCGGTGCTGACCAGAGCCCGGTGTGGCCAGAGCCCAATGTGGCCAGAGCCCGGTGTGGCCGGAGCTCAGGGTGGCCAGAGCCCAGGGTGGCCGGAGCCTGAGGTGGCCGGAGCCCGATGTGGCCAGAGCCCGGTGTGGCCGGAGCCTGGTGGTGACCGGAGCCCAGGTGGCCGGAGCCTGGTGGTGACCAGAGCCCGGTGTGGCCGGAGCCCAGGGTGACCAGAGCCCGATGTGGCTGGAGCCCAGGTGGCCGGAGCCCGGTGTGGCTGGAGCCCGGTGTGGCCAGAGCCCAATGTGGCCAGAGCCCGGTGTGGCCGGAGCCCGGTGTGGCCGCAGCCCGGTGTCACGGCAGCGCTGTCCCTGTGCCGCAGGCCGAGTGGCGGGAGGAGGTGAAGCTGCACTTCGAGAAGATCAAGTCGGAGGGGACGTGTCTGCACCGGCTGGAGGAGGAGCTGATCAACCGCCGGCGCGAGGAGCTGCGGTGGGGCCGTGCTGGGAGCGCTGGGAGGGGACCGGGGGGCAGCAGGGGCTGGCGGGGCACAGGGAGGGCGCTGGGTCGCTGTCCCTGTCCCTGCTGTCCCTGTCCCTGCTGTCCCTGTCCCTGCTGTCCCTGTCCCCCGCGCGGTGCTGACGCCACGCGTGTCCCCAGGCACGCTCTGGACATCCGGGAGCACTACGAGCGGAAACTGGAGCGCGCCAACAACCTGTACATGGAGCTGAGCGCCCTCATGCTGCAGCTGGAGCTCAAGGAGAAGGAGCTGCTCAGGTGGGTGGGCAGCGCCCGAACAGCGCCCCCAAACAGCTGCCCCCACAGATAACACCCCCAAACAGAAACTCCCCTAAATAACAGCCCCAAACTTCACTCCTCCCAAAGAACACCCCCAAAGAACACCCACAAATAACACCCCCAAACAGAAACTCCCTTAATAACAGCCCCAAACTTCACTCCTCCCAAAGAACACCCCCAAACAGAATCCCTGAAATGACACCCCCAATCATAACCCTCCACAAATGACACCCCCGAACAGCACCCTCAGCACCCTCTGTGCCCATCCCATGGTCACTCCCCGCCCATGGCCAGCTCTTTGTCCCCCCCATGGCGATCCCTGACCCCGTGGCCGCTCCCCCCCGGCCGTGGCCGCCCCCCGGGCCCCGCTTGCCCCGGGCAGGGCGCGGGTGCCCACGCGTGGCCCGTGCAGGCGGGAGCAGGCGCTGGAGAAGCGCTACCCCGGGCTCTTCAAGCCGCGGGTGCCGCGGGGGCTCCTGCACGGCAACGCCGTCGAGACCCTCATCAAGAAGCGAAACGTCCCCCAGAAGCTCTCGCCCCACGGCAAGCGGTGAGCGGGGGCGGGGGTCCCTCGGGGGGGCACCTTGGGGCGTTTGGGGCGGGGGGAGATGGGGGTAAATGGGGGTGCCGGGGATTTGGGTTGGGGGGCACGGATGTGTGGGTCCAGCAGGTGGGGGGGGTCTGGGGACCTGGCTGTGGGGTCGTTGAGGGGACTGGGAGGACGGCGTTCTTTGGGGTGGGGGTGTCTGGGCTCTTTGGGGAGGGGGGAGATGCTCTGGGTGTGCAGATGTGGGGAAATCTGGATTTGGGGTCGTTTAGGGGACTGGGGGTGTCTGGGTTCTTGAGGGGAGAAATGCTCCGGGTGTGCATTTGGGACCTCGGAGTGGGGGCCGGGGTCTTTCGGGGGGGCTCCGGTCCTGCAGACCCCGGGGAGGTGTCCCGGGGAGGGAAGGGGGCTCTGCGGGGCCGCGGCTGTCCCGGGGCGGCGGTGCTGGATCCCCTCCCACAGCCTCGCCCCTGTCCCTCCCGTGCCAGCCCCGACATCCTGAAGCCGGAGGTGCTGCTGCCCAAGCTGGACGCGGCCATGGCGCAGGTGGCGCTGCCGGGGTGTCCCAAGGGCCCCCCGTCCCCCGGGCGCAGCCGCCGCGCCAAGGGCCGCCACCGCAAGGCGGGGCCGCGGGGCGGCTGCGCGGAGCCGGGGCCCGAGGCCGGGACCCCGCGGGGCGCCCCCGCCGCCGCCGCCAGCCCCGACATCCTCGGCGGCACCCTGGAGGCCGCGGGCGCGCCCCCGGCCGCCGAGCCCGACGCGGGGCCCGAGGGCGCCTCGGGCAGCCAGGGGTCGCCCCCGGCGCAGCCCCCCACGCCCGGGGAGCCCGAGCGGGAGAGCGGCGCCGGCCGGGGCGGCAGAGGCGCGGCCGGGACGCACCTGACCCCCGCGGCCCTGCTGTACCGGGCGGCCGTCACCCGCGGGCAGGTGAGACCCCCGACCCCGCGGCCCTTTTGGGGGGGGGGGGGGCGAGGAGACCCCAGGGCCGTCCCAAAGTGGGAGGGGGGATGGATCCTTGGGGGAGGGGGCGTCAGCACTGCCGGGTCCCTGGCGGGGTGGGGGCGGGTCAGCACTGGGGGGTCCTTCCTGAGGGGCTCAGGAGGAGCCCAGGACCCTCTCCGTGCGCCCCCAGAAACGGGGCGTCTCGTCGGAGGAAGAGGAGGGCGAGGTGGACAGCGAGGTGGAGCTGCCGCTGCGGCAGAGGTGGGTGCGACCCCCGCCCGGGCACACGGGGAGCGCTGCGGGGGCTGGAGCCCCCTGCGCTCACCGCCCGCCCCCTGCCCAGGTGGCCCCCGGGGATGAGCAAGCGCCAGTCGCTGTCCACCTTCAGCTCGGAGAACTTCTCGGACGGCGACGGCGACGAGGGCCACACGAGCGAGCCGTCGCACAGCGCCACGCCCGACGTGGGCAGCACCAACACGGACGAGCGCCCCGATGACCGCTCCGAGGATCTGCTGTCCCAGGGCTCCGAGATCCCGCTGGACGCGGCCCCGCCCGACGGGCCCGGCCGCCGGCACGGGGGGCTCAGCCCCACCAAGGTGAGACCCCCACCCAGGGGTGGGCACCGGGGAGTGGGGGCCCCCCGAGCACCCCAGATGGGGTTGGCGAAGGGAAGGGGGTCCACAGGGCCCCCAGGAATGGACCCTATGGGGTGGGGGGGCAAAGGGAAGGAGGGCCCTTTCCCACAGGAATGATCCCCATGGGGTGGGGGTCCCCTGAGCCCCCCAGGTGGGGTTGGCAAGGGGAAGAGGATCCACAGGGCCCCAGGAATGGTGCCCATGGGGTGGGGGTCCCCAAGCCCCCACAGTGGGGTGGCAAAGGGAAGGAGGTCCCTGTTCACCCCAGAATGGCCCCCGTGGGGTGGGATTGGCAAAGGGAAGGGGGGGACCCCTCTCCCCCAGGAACGGACCCTATGGGGTGGGATTGGCAAAGGGAAGGGGGTCTGTAGGGCCTCCCAGCAATGGCCCCCATGGGGTGGGTGGGGGTCCCTGTCCCCAGGCATGGCCCCCGTGGGGTGGGTGGGGGTCCCTGTCCCCAGGAATAGCCCCCGTGGGGTGGGTGGGGGTCCCTGTCCCCAGGCATGGCCCCCATGGGGTGGGTGGGGGTCCCTGCCCCCAGGCATGGCCCCCGTGGGGTGGGGGGGGGGGGGGTCCCTGTCCCCAGACATGGCCCCCGTGGGGTGGGTTGGGGGTCCCTGTCCCCAGGCATGGCCCCCATGGGGTGGGTGGGGGTCCCTGCCCCCCAGGAATGGCCCCCATGGGGTGGGTTGGGGGTCCCTGTCCCCAGGAATGGCCCCGGTGCGGTGGGTGGGGGTCCCTGTCCCCAGGCGTGGCCCCGGTGGGGTGGGTGGGGGTCCCTGTCCCCAGCAATGGCCCCCGTGGGTGGGGGTCCCTGTCCCCCAGGAATGGCCCCCATGGTTCGGGGGTCCCTGTCCCCAGGCGTGGCCCCGGTGGGATGGGGTTGGGGGGTCCCTGTCCCCCAGGAATGGCCCCCATGGTTCGGGGGTCCCTCTCCCCAGGAATGGCCCCCATGGGGTGGGTTGGGGGTCCCTGTCCCCTGTCCCCAGGCCGTCCCATTGCCACACGTCCCCAGGTCTCCGAGGACTCGGACTGCGACAGCGCGGAGCTCGATCACTCAGGCAGCGGCGAGGGGCCCCCCCGGCCCACCGCCCCCCCAGGCCTGTGACCTGCGTGCCCCCACAGCCCCCCCCTGCACTCCCCCTCCTCACTTGTACAGCCCCAAATATTTATATAAATATCTATCGCTCTCTACTGCGGCTGCTGCCT
The DNA here is from genome assembly GCF_028018845.1 of Melospiza georgiana. Taxonomy (NCBI): domain Eukaryota; kingdom Metazoa; phylum Chordata; class Aves; order Passeriformes; family Passerellidae; genus Melospiza; species Melospiza georgiana. The sequence continues at coordinate 5,906,218 of NC_080458.1, read as the reverse complement.
TGGGGGAACGGGGCAGGGGGGTCCTGGAGCCCTCCGTCTGTGCAGGCCCTACTGGAGCTGCCCCAGTTCAGACTGGGGAAAATGGGGACGGGGGGTTTGTCGCTCCTGGAGGTGCCAGGGGAGTTGGGGGCAAGAGCAGAGAGGGAACGGAACCAACAGCAGGTTCCCATTTCAAACCAGTCTGGAGGGAAATGGGAAAGATCCCCCAAAAATTCATCTGGAGGGGCAGAGCTCCCTCGCCAGGACTGGTTCGCCCCAGTCCAGTGGGACTCCAAGACCCAACTGGGCCATACTGGGAGCACTGGGTTGGTCCTCCACCCTCGGGAAGGATCCCAAACACCAGCTGGGGTGGTTCGTCCCTCTCCAGAACCAAACTGGACCATACTGGGAGCACTGGGAAGAGCCAGGGGGATTTCAAATAAAGACTGAGACAGGCAGATCCATTAACCAAAATATCCTGCAGGTTCTATTCACAAGGAAAAGCTCCAGTCCATCTTTTTATTCAGTTTTTTTTTTTGAAAAATTTCCTGACGTTACAGAACTAAACTGAAATGTTTTTTTTTTGTTTTTGTTTTTTTTTTGCTTTTTTTTCGTTTTTCTTCCACTCTTACATGTCATGACAAAAACAGAAACTTCATGAGCCGAAAAAACGGGGAAAGGAGGGGAGAAGGTGCCGGGGGGTGGGGAGAGGAGAGAGAGAAGCTTTATAAAACTAAGATTTGGGGTTCAGCAATTTTAAGAGCTGAACGAAGGAATTAAAATGCTTTTAATTTGAGAAGGGGGGGAAAAAAAATTATAACCCCGAAAAACAGAACAAAAACGAAAAAACAAAAAAAATCGAAACAAACTGAACCTGGTGAGTGGCGCGAGGCTGGAGGAACCGAAAATGTACAAACTAGTTTAAAACCTGGGTCGGTGCTAAGGGGCCGCAGATGGATGGCGAGGCGGGGGGGTCCGGGGCCCCCCTAACTGCTGCCCATGCCCCCGGTCTCCGAGGAGAGCCTGCAACGAGAAAAGGGCGTCAGAGGGACCCCCCAGCGCCGAGACGGGGCGGGAGGGACGCCCTCGGGGGGCAGGAGGGGCCCCACCGGGACCCCCCTCGGGGGGGTTGCAGAAGCAGCCGGGGAAGGGAGGAGCCCCCCGCCCTGGAATGGTCTGGGGGGTCTGGGCTGAGCGCGGTGGGCTCTGCTGCGAGGGCTGGGGAGGGGGAGATCCACGGGACCCCCCGGGCGGGGCAGGGAGGAGGCAGCACAGGAGGGGGCGCAGGGACCCCCGGGCGGGGGTGCAGGGGACACACAGACACTGCGCAGGGTCCCTGGGCCAGCAGGGACCCCCGGGGCAGCCCACCCCCCAGCCCTGCCGTGGGCTCGGCCCGCGCTGAGCTTTAATGGGGGCGTGGGTGGGGGTGGAGACCCCCGGGCGGGCAGAGGGGACCCCCGGGCCGGGCCCCGCTGCGGCACACATCTACCAGAGCAGATTCTCACCGTGGCAACTTTATTACAGGTACAGACAGTTAAGAGAGGACAGGTGAGGCCCCCAGGGCACCGGGGATGCAGTTCCCCCTCCCCAAAAAAAAATCACAGAGTCCCTTCCCTCCCTCCACCCCCTATCCCACCCCAAACCCCACAGCTGCACCCAAACTACTCAAAAAAGAAAAAAATGGGAAAAGGAGGAGAAATGGAAAAGAAAAAAAAAATTAAAAAATAACAAGCAACAACTGGAGGCAGGCAGAGAAGGAGTTGTGACCGCTCACAGGACAAGGGGACACAGTCTCTCGGCCGGCAAGAACAGCTCTGCTGCTGCCACAGCAGCGCGAGCTCGGTACAAAGGAAAACTAAAAAAAAACCCCAAAAAGAATTTAAAAAAAAAAAAAAAAAAAAGAAAAAAGAGGAAAAAACTGTTGTTCCAAGTCTCCTCTCCGGGGTCCTGGTGCTGCCACCCCCTGGAGCAGGCTCAGTACGGGGAAAACCTTTGCTTCTCGGCTTTGAGTTTGTTAGTGACACAGGGCACGGCGGGCGCCGCGGCGCCTTTGGCCGCAGACACGACATTTAGCGCCAGGAGAGGGACAGGTTTCATGCCAAGCAGACTGGAGACACAAGGGGCGGTCGGAAGAGGGTTGGGGAGGCTGGAGGGCGCGTCGGAGGCCCCCGCGGTGGCGAGCGAGGGGGTGGTGGTGGAGGAGGAAGAAGAAGAAGGGGTGGAGGGTTGAGAGAGGTTGATGCTGAGGTGGTCAGGGATCGTGACGGAGGCTGCCTGGGAGGAGGGTTTAGCGCTTTCTAAACTGTAACAGAGGAGAAAAGGAAAAACAACAACAAAAAAAAAAGAAAAAAAAGAAAAATAAAAAAGAAAAAAAAAAAAAAACAAAACACGGGTGTGGGTGGGAGGGAAGGAACAGCACAAAATGCGAAAAAAAAGCACAGGACAAACAGCGAAAACGGCGCAGGAGCCGAGCTGGGGAGGAGGAGGAGGGAGGGAAGGAGGGAGGGAGGGAGGAAGGGATGGCGCTGCCAGGCCTGGCCCAGCTGCACACGGGACCCCCACACCCCCCAGAGGATCCCCCAGGAAGGAGCCAAAGTGCAGAGGAACCTCCAGCAGCAGCTGCTGCCGAGGGAGCAGGGACACAGCCCAGGGAGCCCCAAGCCCAACAGGCGGGAGATGCCACTGCCAGCTCCGGGCAGGGAGCAGGGACAGGGGACACCAACAGGACAGCCCAGAGCGGAGCAGGCGCTGCCAGCAGCACCAGCAGCTCTGCGACGGCGGCGGGGACAGGGCTGGGCAGCCCCTCCGGGCACCCCTGAGGGTGGCACAGCAGAGCCAGGCTCCCCCCAGCCCCTTCCTCACCCTGCAGCACCCCTGGGGGAGCGGGGAGGGGACGGCAGGCAGGGGAGGGCACAGGGAGGGCACAGGAGGGAGAGGGGACAGGCGTTGCCCTCATGCGGGGCACGGGCAGGGAGGGAGGGAGGGCACGGCAAGAGCAGCGGGACTCACCTGACATTGATTAGATACTGGGCCAGGCTGATGCTCGCTGCAGATCCAGTTATGGTCACCTGCCTGTCAGTAGAGCCTTCCACGGGGTTGGCAATCTTGATCTGAGCCCCGGACATCTGGCGGATCTCGTTGATCTTGGCGCCCTGACGCCCGATGATGCAGCCAATCAGCTGGGGAGGGACAGCAAACCGGGTCAGCTCGGCCTCATCCTGCCCTGCCACCCCCGGGGGGACACTGGGCAAACTCCTGCCGGGAAAGGGCTGTCCCGGCCCCACAGGCCGCCCAGGGCAGGGGGGCACGACACCGTCCTTGGAGGTGTCCAAAAGGAATGGTGAGGATGTGGCCCCTGGGGACATCCCCTTGGGGACGTGGGGACATGTCCTTGGGGACACAGGTCAGCGGTGGGGGACAGCTGGACTGGGTGGCCTTGAAGGCCTCCTCCAACCTCGACAGCTCCAGGATTATGGGATTCCTGGGAGTGGGGTGTTAGTTGGAAAAGAGGGAGTTAAGGGATTGAAAAAAGGCTTTTTTGCCTTGAAGATCACTGGAATGGGGACAAGGGACGTGGCGGCAGCCAGAGCGGCCTGAGGAGGGGGTTTGGATCGCAGCCACGAGCCCAGCACAGCCTCAAAGGCACGGACAGTGAGCCCAGGGCCCCTGAGAGGGGACAGAGCCTGGGGGCAGCCACCCCCCAGCCCAAGGCCCGGGATACTCACATCGTTTGGAATGGTGAGTTCATGGGAGGTGGTTTGGGCAGAGGCATCCAAACCTGCTCGGAGACAGAGAGAGGGGCCCAGGTGAGGCGGGGGCGGCCGGGGGGTGCAGCACCCCAAGTGCTGCCAGGGTCAGGTGCCTGGGAGGGCTCCGAGCCGGCGGGGGCACGGCAGGCTGGGAGGGCTCTCCCGCCCGCGCTGCTCCCCGGCCCTGCCTCCCTCCGGCACCCCAGGGCTCTCCCTGCGTCCCCTCCGTCACGGCGGGACAGCCCCAGGGCAGGGGCTGGCACCGGGGGGCTCCACCGGGCACTCGCCCCACTCCCACTCCGGGCCCAGCTTCCAAAGGCCACAGCTTCCCTCATCCTCCTCCTCCTCCCTGCCGCCCTGCAGGGCTGTGCTAAGGCAGGCACTGGCTGGGAGGCTGCTCACACCCCACACGGGGCTGAGCTCGTGTGCCTGGGGCGTTCTGAACACACTTTTCCAGCTCTCCCCCCTTCCCCAGCTCGCTCCCTGTCAGAGGGAGCAGCGGTGGTGGCCTCGAGCCCTCACACCGGGGCTGTGGCAGGGGGACAACACCCAGGGCTGTCCCCCGACTCCTGGGGCAGCTCCAGCACCTCCTGGGCCGGGGGCTGCTCCCCTCTGTGTGGTTTTTGGGTGTGGGGGCCACAGCTCGGGGCCCACGGCTCGCTGGGACAGCCGAGCCTCCACCCAGTCCTGCTGCTCTCCACTATCCAGCTGTGCTCCAGGGCCCAGGCAGCTGAGCCAGGCTGCACCTCCAGCCCTTCTGGGCTCCCCTCAACCCCCTTTCCTTCCCCCCATCCGGGCAGCATCTATCAGGGAGAATGAGACCCCGGGCAGCATCAATACACAACAGAGTAACTACAGATGGTGTGTTTGGATCATTACCCCAATAGCCTTTCACCTCTGCAGAGCTGGAGTCAACGCCTGTTAAGATACAAGTCACAATGAGTTTGGCTGTCTCAAGTTTAGTTTAGAGCCCCAAATGGGTAATTTTGATTTTCCTTTTTTTTTTTTTTTTAGGTGGCTTGGTTTTTTTCCAGCCATCTTAGCAAATCTGCAGTGAATTTGGTACAGCCAGCAGCGGCCTGCAGTGGGCCTGGAGCAGCCGGAGGGGAGAGAGCGGGTGCTGCGGGCACCAGGCAGGGAGGGAGGGAGGGCAACAGCGTGGGTGGGCGGACGGACGGACGGACGGAGCCCTGTCCCTGCGGCCCCAGACACGTCCCAAGAGCAGAGGTTACCTGGCCGGGCCCGGGCAGCGTTTGGGGTTAGGTTTGTGTGAGCTCGGCCCCACGCGGGGCTGGGCTGCGGCCGCGCGCGAACGCACACGGAGAGGAGGAGTTTCCATACCACTGAATCCAGTGTTGCCATGAGACATTGGAAAGTGTGACTGTTGCATTGCCAACTGGTGCAGCTTGGTCAGCTAAAGGAGGGACAGGGGAAGACAGGGAGAGGGAGAAAGAGAGAGAGAGAGAGAGAGGCTGGCGTTAGCCATTTCCCGGGGCCGGGGGCAGCACTCGCCGCGCGCACCCGCACGGACGCGGCCCCGCGCCCGCCCCGGCCCCTCCGGCCCGGCCACTGCGGGCTGGGGGCTGTGCCCACCCCCCCCCGGTGCAGCAAGGGCTGGAGCAGCGCAGGAACAGAAGCAGAGAGGAGCGGGAGGAGGGAGCAGGTGCCCGTGGCACGGCGGGGAGCGCAGGGCCCGGGCACGGAGCGCGCTCGGCTCTGCCGCGCCAGCCCGGCCGCCGCGGAGCCCCCGACCCCCGCGCCAGACCCCCCTCGCTGCCCTACGGGTGCCAGGAGCAGAGAGCAGCCCCTACGGGATGAGGATGGGTGCCAGAGGATGGAGGTGTCCGACGGCGCCGGCCGCTGCCGGGATGGCCCCTCCGCTCCCGGGCTGGGCCGGGGCCAGCCCCCCTCCCCGACTGCCACCTGCGCCCGCCCGCCGGGCCAGCTGTCCCCTGCCCCGGGAGAGCCACCGCGGTGACACAGCCACCGTGTGCTGGCTGGGGGGGGGGCGTTCTCGTGCCAAATTGAGGGGGGGGCGGGGGGGCAAAGGAAAAGCCAGAGCTGGTGTGAAATGCCAAGCCAGGGAGAGGTGGGTTTGGAAAAAAAATATAATATAATATAATATAAGGAGGAGGGAAGTGCCAGAGAGGAGTGGGGGAGGATCCAAGGAGAGATCTGAGGCCGGATGGAGCTGGCTGCAGGAGGGCCAGCTGAGGGGGGTGAGTGTTTTTTTTTGGAGGGGGGGAGGTTCTGGGGAGCTCAGATCAGATCGAGTATTCAGCCCCAAGCTGAGCCAGCTCGAGTGGAGAAAGCACGGAGAAAATTTTTTGGAAGGTGGGGGAGGAAAAGGGTGGATTTCAAGACAAGAAGTTGTAAATAAAAACTTACATCTGGCTGTGGAATGGCATACTGTCCTTGAATGGTATAGGCCTACAAAAGGAGGAAAACAGTCCTATTAACAACCATCGGACAGCCACCCAGGGACAGACAGATTTCAACTAGCCAGGAAGTCAGAGAGCCAAGGTGGAGAGTTCTCCGGGGCGAGGGAAGTGGGGCAGGAGAGGCGGGGACGGATAAATGCTGTCACAAGCAGTTTCTAGGCTGGCGGTTACTCGAATTGGCCTGACGTGGCGGGTACGGGGAGGGGGTGGGCAGAATCGGTGCCGTCCCCCCCCCAAAAAAAAAAGGTGGCAGACAAAAAATAAGGAAAAAAAAAAAAAAAAAAAAAAGGAAAAAAATAAAAACCAACAAGAGAACGGCTGGGATCTTGATGAAGATGTTATGGTGTGGTGAGTCCGACAATGCTGCTATCCCTGCGCCCCTGCGCAGGCAGGGAGGATCCAACGCCCCCGCCGGCCCTGCTGCTGCTCCTGGCCCCTCTCTGCCCCGGCCCGGCAGCTCCCCCGCCTCCCCTCCCATCCCCAAAAAAAAAGTTTTGCCCCGTTCCGAGTCCTCTCGTCACTCCACACGCCTAGGACAACGTCGCCGGGCAAGCTACAGGTCAGTGCTGGCGCTGGCTACCACTGCTCACACGGCCCAGTGCTCGGAGGGGAACGAGGCGAGGGCCTGACCTGCCACAACTCCGTGTCCCCAGGTTACAGGGGACAGCCACACACTGCAGACTCCTCCTGAAGCTACCCAGGAAGGGCGAGGCACTGGCTGGGGCCTGGCTGGCTAAGGTTCGGGGAGGTCTGGGGGGGCCGGGCAGGTGGGGGCGGGTGGGAGAGGAGGGGGAGAGGGGGGTACACAGCCTCACTTCCAGGTCACCGGAAGAACTGCAGCCCAGGCTGGAATTGGCCCAAGTTCGTTGCCATGCAGTGGCTGCCGGGTGGCCTGCGTGAGGAGAGGTTGGTGGGCTCAGAGTCCAGTTCCCAGTGGACAGGAGTCCACAGCACAAAAAGCCACCGTTGTCGGTTTTGGGGGACGGGGACAGGGATGCCACCCTTGTTGGCAGTCTCAGAGAGGCCAAGGATTGAACGGGCCGTGGAGACTGAACTCCCCTCTCACCTCCTGAGGTGGTCCCTCCAAGTCAGAGTTGAGGCACATGGATGGGGCGGTGTGGGGGTAGCTCGCACTGCCGCTGCTGTACCTGTCCTGTGGATAAATTAGAGGACTTCAGTCTCCAGGGCTGTCAATCCGAAACCTTTCGCTAACACCAAACTCAACATCCACATTAGCTCAGTGCTGATCGAGGGCTCGCCCTGCTCTACGCGTGACTCTGAGCTGCAGACAGAGAGCGCAAGGCCCACCGGGAGCGGGGCCCGGGGGCTGCTGCGGGCCTGGGCCGGGGCCGGGGGCGGAAAGAAGGAAGGAAGGGGAGAAGAGGGGCAAGGGGAGGGAAGAGATGCGTGGCTGTGGAAGCCTGCTCCTCACTGCTCTAACGGGGAAGGCGGCCGGCTCTCGCCCCGGTGGGCCTTGCGCTGCCCCGGGAGCAGAGCGGCGGGAGAAGCTGTCGGGCAGGCGGGAGGGGGGGCTGACCGGGTTCAGGTGGGGAGGAAGAGGCAGGGAGCGGGGCAGGGGCGGGGAGGAAGGGGACGGCGGCAGGTCCGTCCCCACGACAAGCGTGGCGGGGCTGGGAGGGGGCAGAGCAGAGTCAGGCCTGGCTCTCGGGGAGGCCGGCGGCAGCTACAGCCCTTCCCTGACCCCCTTCCCTGCCTACTGAGGCCCCCACTGACAAAGCCAGGCCCTGCCCACCCCGAGGGGCGTCCCTGGCAGCAGGAAGGCAGCGGATGCGTTGTCGCCATGGTCTCTCCGAGCGTTGGGGCAGCCCCGGGGGCGCAGGGTGGGAGCAGCTGACCCGCACCCGGGCCCGTTACAGCGGGACAGGATCCCAAGGGACACCTGTCCCCCGTAAGGTGGCTCGGGGCAGGGCTCGGGCCACTGCCCAGCTCAGCGCAGGAGGGACTAAAGCCCAGTCACCTGGCACTACTCCTATCTGGCACCCTCCCCTCCTGAGAGACGAAGCCTTTGCGCACCCCAACCCTACCCACGGCACAGGCTGAGCCTTTGCACCCCGAGAACCGGTGGCAGAGAGCAGAGAACCGCCAGCCTCCGGGCCAGTCACCCACAGAGGTCACAGCGAGTCCTTGGAGCCAGCCCGAGGCAGGGGGCAGAGCCTGGGTTAGGCAGCTCGGCCCCGTTCAAACCCCCACTGCCGCCACCACGCTGCCAAACCGATTTTTTTTTTGGCTGGTAAATTCCAGGAGTGTTTTCCAGCACCCTCTCCTCCCAAATCAGCCGTTTGTTTTCCGTTCCCTGCTGCCGTCCCTCAGCAGGGGAGGGGCCGAGGGCACAGCGTGGGTGACGGGCACGCGGAGCGGCCGGGGCGCGCTGGCAGCTCGCAACGACCCTGCCCGCCCTCCCTGCCCACCCCGCACCCCAGGAGCAGAGGAGAGGCCTTACCTGGCCGCCTGCAAAGATGACGGGAGAGCTGGATGGCTTGGGTCGGTACGGGATGGTGACACCCTTCGGGGGAGACTGTGACAGGCAGGGAGGACAGGTCAGACACCGAGGCCGCTGGCACCGACAGCCCCCTCCCCACAGCCCACAGGTCCTGCTCTGCACTTCCAGCTGGCCCTCTGGTGAGCCAGGGCAGCACAACTTGTTCCTCACCCTGGACACAGGGCCGAGGGAGGACACCCAGCAGCACGGCAGGGCCGTGGGTGACACCATGAGCTGCTCTCGAGGCCCTGCTCGACCCTGGCTTTAAGCCGCTCCGAGCCTCACCTGGATGAGGCTGTAATCCCCAGCTATCCCTTTATCCCCCAGCAGCTCCTTTCTTGTCCCTCCTCAGCACTTCCACCCCTCCAAGGGCAGCGGGATCCCCTGCAGCACCCGTGTCCCCGGGCACGGGCCCAGGGAGGGGCCCTACCTCAAGCATGACGACGCAGATCTGTTTGACGCACTCGATGATGGACTGTGGGATCCCAGCGATGGTGATGGCTCGCTCAGTCGAGTTGGGCAGCATGTCCCCTGCCACCTGGACCTGTGCCCCCGTGCTCTGCCAAGTCGAGGGGTAAAAATAGCCCGTCAGACCCTGGGCAGGGCTGAGACCTCAGCGATGAACGCCGTGCATGGTTATACAGAGCCAAACCTGCCCCCCCAGCTCCTCCTGTCCCCCAAAATAAAGTCCTTTAATCCCAGCTGGATACAATTCGGTCACCAGGAGCCTGAGGCAGCAGAGGGGGACCTGGCCTCAGCCTGTCCCTGTAACCCAAGCCAAGCCAGTCTCCATGCCAGCAGAGTTAATCCAACAGCACCCAGTGCTAAATGGCATGGCCAAGGGCAGTGCTGGCCCGGAGCCCATCTCCCTCTCCAAAATCTGGGAGAGGCTGGGGAGAGGGCGATCAGGAGCCATGGAAAGGGGGGAGCAGGAACCCAGGCTGTGAGAGACAGCAGCGGGCAGAGAAGGGTCTGGCCTGAGTCTCGGTGTGCCAAGCACTAAAATACAGGCAGCACCAAAACCTGCCAGTGATGCCACATCCCTAGGGCAGGGACAACACAGGGATTTGTCCTTGGGGCCACCTGAACCCCCCATGGGTCCCCCGGGCTGGGCAGCACGCACCTCTCGGATCTCCTTGATCTTGCAGCCTCCTTTGCCAATGAGGGACCCGCACTGGCTGGCGGGCACCACGAGCCGGAGGGTGACCGGGGGCCGGCTGGCAGCTGTGCTGTTGGTCATGGAGCTGCTGATGTCCTGCGAGGAAGAGGAGGTGTTGAGGGCTCGGCCCTGCTGGGACGGCACGCGCTGGGGCCGTGCCCGGCACAGGGACAGGGAGGTGACGCTGGCACCGGTGGCCAAGGCCAAGGTGACCTCGGGGCTTTCCCAGGACTTCCTCAGCAGCCCAGAAAAAACACAGATGTATTTTGGGGAAGCAGCAGCCAAACTCTGCTGCCTCACTGGAAATGGGTTTAGGCACCGGCCCAGGCCGGGTGCCACCTCAGCCAAGCAGGAACCGGCGCTGGAGGGGGACGAGGACGGGGCAGGGGGGCTCGGGGACGCCGCGGCTCCAGGGTCAGTGCGGAGCCTCCCGCTGCACCAGGGATCAAGGCAGCAGCTCCGGGAAAAACAATCCCGGCGCCGATTACAGCGGTCATGTGCTGGCAGGGGGAGGGGAGGCACAAGGCCAGGGCTCAACTGACCTACTAAAAGCAAAGCTTCAGCTCCAAGGCCGGTGCCCAGAGCGCTGCAGAGCCCGTGGAGGACTCCGGCTCCCTGCATTCGGCACAAACAGCTCCAAGCCCTGCAGCCTTTAACACTGCAGTGAGGGCAGGGGGGTTTGGGTCAGAGCTGCCAGCACAGGCTTGTTTCTCCCTGAGTAGTGTCCCAAATCTAAAGGGCAATACAATTTGTACCCCCACAGGCAGGGTGAGAGCCACAGAGCTCTGCCCCACAGCAGATGAGGAGCACTCCCCAACTCCTGCTACCTCCAATGCAGAAATATCAACACCACAGCTCGGAGAGCAGGCTCTAACACCTGCAAGATCCAGGTTATGTAGCAGCAAAATCTCCCCTGGAAGTCACTGATTTACAGGACCAGGGACACGATGCAGCTCCTCCAGCCCCACACAGCTGCAGCCCCATTTCCTCCTTGGCAGGGCTGGGGGGAGTTGAGCCCTGGGGTGTGCTGGGGGGAAGTGACACCAGCACCAGCAGAGTCAGGGGGATTCCAAGCCCTGCTCTGCCCCACGCTGTGGGCAGGAAGTCCCCGTGGGGCCCCAGCTCCAGCAGTGCCTGGACCTTGCCCCAGCACAGCACTGGACAAAGATCGGGGCCAGGCAGGGAGACGCCGGCTGCCCGTGCGGAACAGCGGCCCTGGGCCCCCGGGGCCTGTCCCGGGGTCAGCTCTGCCAGAGAGAAAGGACAACCAGAGCAGCGACTGCAGGGGGCCATGGACACACCTCTTCCAGTTTGTCAATGATCATCGCAAAAGCTTTGAAGATGGCGTTGGTGGGTCCCGCCAGGGTGATGATCCGCTCGGGGCAGTTCCCTTCCGAGATGTTGATGCGAGCTCCGCTCTGCAGGGAGGCAAACGCCACCTCAGTGCTCCGGGATTCCTGCGGATCCCCCGCCGGGGACAGAGCCCTCCCTCCTCCTCCTCCTCCTCCTCCTCCCCTCCCTCGGCTCGGGCAGCCATCTTCTCCTCCTCGGCTTCCTGCCGCGCCTGCCCACAGCTCCCGGCATTCCCCGCGCCATGCCGCCGCCGCGCTGCCTGCGGAGCCCGCGCCAGGCCCGCCATCCTGCCCCGCTCCCTGCCGTCCTGAGCCGGCTCCTCGCCATCCTGCCCCGCTCCCCGCCATCCTGATCCTGCCCCGCTCCCCACACTCACCTCCTCACGCATCTTCTTCACGGACTCCCCTTTCTGTGAGGGAACAGAGAAGGGAGAGAGGCGTCAGCGCCGCGGTGGCAGGCAGGGAGGGAGGGGGACGGGGAGAAGGGGAAAGGGAGGGCTAGGGGAGTTTGTTCCTCACTTACCTTCCCAATGATGCTTCCCACCTCCTGGGATGGAAACAAAAGCACCGTTAGTCAGCGTTTTAAAAACTCCTGGAGCCCCAAGCCTAAACTCGGCTCTTTTCACAGTCAAAACAAGCTCCGGAGCACTTGAGCTCTGCCCCTCAGATAACTGGGGTTTATCCCAATTGTGCTGATCTTGTTCCCACCTTAACTCCCATCGGGACGTTCTGCTCCACCCCAATAATGATTTCCTTTGCTGGCTGCACCCCAGGATCTGCCCAGGCACCAGCAGCACGTTCCTGGCCCCACAGCAGCTCCAGGAGACCCCACGGAAGCTCCCAGCCCACCCCGTGCCAGGCCAGGGCTCCAGGCAGGGGTCTGGGGACACGAACCTTGCCGTGCATGAGTAGCCGGATGGTGAGCGTGACATTGAGACCCCCTTCGATGACTCCGGTGTCCATGGTGGGCAGCGCGGGGTCGGCTCAGGCTGCGGCAGCGCTCGGGCCTCGGCTGGGGGGAGAGGGGCTGCGTCAGTGGGGGGCTGTTACCTGAGGGGCTCTGCCAATCCCCCCAGCCTGTCCAGGCAGGATTCCAGCCTCCCTGTGCTGCTTCAACCCTCAAATCGCCCCCTGAAGTGTTGGGATGATCCGTGTGGTTTGGCTCCATTCCCTATGAATGTTCAGTGCTGAACTGGCCCAATCCCACCTGGATCCAGCAACTCTTGGGGTCATGAGGGTCCTGCTCAGCCCCTGCCTCGTCCCAGCCCTGCTCCTTGCTGGGCCTTCTCTGAGGGACAGCTGAATACCTCAGGGTGACCCCCGGTAGCACTGGGGACACAAACGGTTCCTGGACACAACCAGGGATGCCGAGGGGGGCACTGAGGACTAATCGTGGTCCCTACAGGTCCGGGTAAGCCACCACTCCCTGCGAGCCCCACGCTCTTCCCAGCCCAAGTCTTCCTGCAGCTGCCCGATGGGAGCGGGCACCCCACTCGCGGGGGTTTGGCCCTCTGGGCAGCCGGGATTGTGGAGAAAATAAACGGCATCGGTGTTCCCGAGCCCGCGCGGGGCCCCTCGGAGCAGGTTCCGAGGCGATTCCCTCAGACCCAGATAAGGCCACATGAGCGCACGATCAGGTTTCAAACCACCTGAGTCGGCAGCGTTGCAAAACAGCCCGCCCGGCCTCAGCCGAGCTTTTCATAGGAATCCGGTAAATAAACTCCCATTTCGGCCCCCGCTTGTGCCCCATCAAAGTTTAACCACGGCCGAGGCAGGCCCGGGGCCGCGCTGCCTCGCTGGCACCGGAGGCTCTGCCGCGGCCTCCATGAGCCCGGTGCGGCCTCCCCCTCGCAACCAACCCGGTCCGGGGAGCGGAGCCCGGGATCGCAGCCCCGGCAGCAGGGCGAGGGCAGGACGGGCCCCGAGCCCGCCCGCCCCGGGGACAAAAGGGGCCGAGCGGCCCCGCCGGGGGTGAGGCGGGCCCGGGCCGGGCTCCCGGTGAGGCCCTTCCGCAGGGAAACTTCCCCGAGCTCGGCGCCGCGCCGGATCCCGCCGTCCCTTTTTGGGAGCTGAGTCCCAAACCCGGGGCCGTGGTTCTGAAACGCGCCCGTCCCTGAGGCGGGGACGCGGCACCGGAGCCAGCTCAGCCCTGCGGGAGGGACGTGGGGGGGGAACCGGGCCGGGGGTCCCGGCTCCGAGCTGGGCAGGGGGGAGCGCAGCGGCTGTCCCGGAGCGACCCCGAGTCGCGATGGAGCCCCCGGAGGGGCCCGATCACAAGGCGGGTGAGGGGGATCCCGGGTCGGGAGGTCGGGGCTCCGAACCCACTCTAGACCGGGGATCACCGTTCGGCTCCGGGCAGGCCCGGGGGGAAGCTCCCGGATGCCCCGGGGGGGCGGCGGCCCCGCGCGGGCCCGTCCGTGCGCCCTCTTCCCGCTCCGGCGGGGGGAAAACAACAGCGCGGGATGGCGGAAAAACCGGGCCCGGGCGGGAAAAGAAAAACTACTAGAATAGAATAAAAAGAAAAAAAAAAAATCAAAAAATTAAACTCCAAAAAAGCGGAGTAGAAAAAAAGAAAAAAAAAATCTCCCCACGCCCCTCGGGGCCCCCCCGCAGCCGGCCCGGGCGGGGGGCGGCGGCGCCATGTGACGCACGCGGCGCCCCGAACCCCCCCGGCCCGGTTCCGGCGGGGGGGGGAGCCGGGGGGGGGCGGCGGGAGGCGGCAGCGGCGGCCCCCGAGCCCCCCGGGGCCGTTTGTGCCCCCGGCCGGCGGCGCGGGGCGCGCGGGCCGCACAGGCCGCACAGGCCGCGCAGGCCGCGGGCGCCGTGAGGGCGCGGCCGGCGGGGGGGCGGCGGGGGGGCCGCGCTGAGAGCACGGCCCGGGGGGGATCGGACCCGGATGGCGGCCGGGGGGGGCGCGGGGAGCCCGCGGGGAGGGCCGGGGGGCGGCGGTGGGGGGGCGATGGGGGGGGGGGGGCAGGGGGTCGGGCCTACCTGTGTCGGCGCCGGTAACGGCGTTGGGCGAAGGGCGCTCCGGGCGGAGCGGGAGGAGGGAGGGCGGGAGGGAGGGGGGGGGAGGCGGGGAGGGAGCGCGGCGGGCGGGCGCGCGGGATGGCGGCGGCGGCGGCGCGGGCGCGGCTGCTCCGACTGCGGCGGCCGCGGGTCTGGGAGGGGGCGGCGGGCGCGGCCCGATTTACACCCGCCCCGACCCGGAAACGCACCGCGCGTGCGGGGCGGGACGGAGCGGCCGCCGCCCCACACAGCGCCCCCTGGCGGCCGGGAGGTCCGGGAGCGGACTGGGGGCGCTGGGGGAGAACTGGGGGACACTGGGGGGGCAATAGGGGGCAATGAGGGAGTAATGGGGGCACTGGGGCAGCTCTGGGGGAAATGAGGGTAAAGGTGAGCCAATAAAGGTGTGATAGAATTGTGTATGGGAGACATGGGGCAACTGGGGGGCAATAGGAAGGGCTGGGGGCAATAGGGGCACAGGGGGCACAGGCAGCCCCCCTCCCTGGGAGCATTGGGGTTTGTGACCCCCCCAAGCCCAGCCCCCCTCGGCGCGAAGGAGACGCTGACGCACATTGGGGTGTCCCAGAGCTTTATTGGGGGACAGCGGGGACACCCCAGGACCCCCTCGGCAGCAGGGGATGGGGGACATGGGGACAGGATGGGGGTCCCCAAGTGGTCCCAGGCGGTTCCTGGTGGTCCCAGAGGTTCCAGGAGGTCCTGACGGGTCCCAGGTGATTCTGGGGGTCCTGGGGGGTCCTGGGGACGCCTCAGTCGGAGCTGCTGGACGAGGAGGAGGAGGACGAGGACGAAGAGCGCTAGGGGGGACAGCAGAGCCATGAGCCCTGCACCGAGGGGTCTGGGGGTGACCCCCCGTGCCCCCCCCGGGTCCCCCCCACCTTGTGCCTCTTGTGAGCCTTCTTCATCCTCTTCTTCATCTTCTTGGCCGCCTTCTTGTCCAGCCCGGGGGGGAGCGAGGGGAGCACCCCCGGGTGGGGGGGCTGCGGCAGGGGGGGACCCAAGGGGGGACCCGAGGGGGCCAGAGGCGGCCCCGGGGGGTACGGGGGGGGCCCAGCGGGGTACGGGGGCTGCCCCGGCCCCCCCAGCGGGTTGGGGGGCGCCGCGGGCGGGGGGTACACGGGGTTGGGGGGTGGGACCTGGGGGGGGTACGTGGGGTTCGGGGGGTACGCGGGGTTGGGGGGGGGCGGCTGTCCTGGGGGGGAAAAGGAGGAGATTGAGGGGGGAGTCTGACCCCGGAGGGGTCAAGGCAGCCCCCCCAGTTTGGGGTGTCCCCCTGTACCTGCACCAGGGTTCCACATGGGGGGAGACTCCAGGACCTGAGGGGGGGCACGGGCGGTGAGCGGGGACCCCCCGAACCCCGCCGGCACCCAGGGGAAACTGAGTCAGGGGTTTGGGGGGCGCCCCCCGGGACTGCATGGGGCCGGGCGGCGGGGGGGCTGCGGGGGAGTCGGAGGGTTTGGGGTGCGGGGGGGATTTGGGGTGCGGGGTGCGGGGGACTCGGAGGGTTTGGGGTGCGGGGGGGATTTGGGGTTTGGGCTGCGGGGGACTCGGAGGGTTTGGGGTGCGGGGGGGATTTGGGGTTTGGGGTGCGGGGGGGGGGGTCCTGGGACTTCGCTCCCACCTTGGCTCCGGCCGCGGCCCCTCCCGGAAGGAAGAAGGGCGGGGCTTCACCAGGGGCGGGGCTGGGCTCGGGCTCCTCCCAGGGGCGGAGTCTCGTCCTGCCCCCTCCCGCCCCGTTCCCGGTGTCCCCCTGCCCTGCCCGTGCCTCAGTTTCCCCGCACGCACCTGGCGGGGGGCGGCCCCCGGGCCGGGGTCCCCCGGGGCCGGTGCGGGCCCCGCGGCCAAGCGCTGGAGCCGCTGCAGCGCCCGCTCGGCCGAGAGCCGCGCCTCGGGGTCCGGGTCCCAGCAATCCTCCAGCAGCTCCGGCAGAGCCCCCCCGGCCTGTGGGACCCCAACGACCCCGGGGATGTCACCCGGGGATGTCACCCGGGGATGTCACCCCCGAAGGGGGACAGCCCCCGGTGCCCTCGGCACCATCGCTCCAGCAGGGAGGGGACCCCAGGGCAGGGACCCCCCCAAACACCCCTGGGACCCCCCTCGGGTGTCCTGAACCACCCCGCACCCCCCTGAGACCCCCGGGGTGACACCCAAAGCACGGGCACGGCCCCCCGGGCACCCTCAGCATCCCCGGGCACCCAGGCTGGGACCCCCCCCTCGCACCCCCTGTCCCCCCCGGGGTCACCCCTGCCCGCGCCCACCCGGGGGGGTGCCGGGGTCGCGGGGCTCTGACCTGCGGGGTGCGGTGCCAGGCCGGGGGGATGAGCGGCCGCCGCCTCTCGTCCGCGGCCAAGCGGCGCAGCTGAGCCCCGCTGGGGCTGGAGCCCAGCTCGGCCTCGTAGGCCAGGCGGAACGGCGGCACCGGGGCTCCTGCAGGGCGGGACGGGGCGGCCAGAGGGGTCAGCGGGGCCGGGGGGCCGCGGGCAGCGCGGGGGCAGCGCGGGGCTCACCGGGGCTCAGGGCCTGGCAGCGGGACAGGATCTCCCAGAGCAGCAGCCCCAGCGCGTAGACGTCGGCCTGGCGCAGCGCCCGGCCCCAGGCCCGCAGGTCCAGGCTCTCGTCCAGGATCTCGGGTGCCAGGTACCGCTGGGTGCCCGCCTGCGCCACACCGGGCCCTGAGCGTGGGGCTCGGGGCCCCCAGGGCTGCTGGGGCCACCGGGGCCACCGGGGCCACCAGGGCCAGGGATGGGCTCAGCTGGCAGCCACAGCCCACACTGCCAGTGACATCAAAGGTGCGTGCCATCCCCAACCCAGGGCTGTCACCTCCCCATCCCATCCCATCCCATCCCATCCCATCCCATCCCATCCCATCCCATCCCATCCCTGTCCCCCCTGTCACCTTGCGGATGGCCACGCTGTGCCGGCTGCCGGCGCTGTCCTGGGCACGTGGTGGCAGCGCCAGCGCCAGCCCGAAGTCGCCGATGGCGCAGGTGCCGTCCTCCCGCACCAGCACGTTCTGGCTGCTCAGGTCCCGGTGCACCACGCTGGGCTTGTACAGCCCTGGGGACACCGGGGGTCACGGGGGGACGGGGCAGGGATGGGGCAGGGGGAGGAACCCAGAGCAGAGCCCAGAGTGGGACAGTGCAGGGGAGCCCCGGGCAGGGGGACAGGGGACAGCAGGGGTGCCACCCTCACCGTCACGCCACAGCTCCTGGTGCAGGAAGGCCAGCCCGCGGGCCAGGGACAGCGCCAGGCGCACGCTGCCCGCCCAGGTGCCCACGTGCTGCCCCAGGAAGTGGCGCAGGGAGCCCTGGGGACAGCGAGGGACACGGCAGGGGACGTGGGACGCCCCCCAGAATCTCCCGCACATGTCCCCCCACCGGGCCCCCATCCCCAGCGCTGTGCTCCCCAACCGTCCCACGCACCCCCGAGCCCCCTCAATCCCTTGCACACCCTGAGCCCCCCAAACCCCCGTTACAACCGAGGCCCCTGAGCCCCCTCAATCCCTTGCACACCCCGAGCCCCCCAAACCCCCGTTACAACCGAGGCCCCCGAGCCCCCACTACTCCAGTACCCCCCGAGCCCCCCAAACTCCTGTTATCCCTCCCCGGCCCAGTACCCCCCAAGCCCCCCAAACTCCTGTTACACCACCCCTGTTGCCCCCCACATCTCCCGAGCCCCGCAACATCCTGTTATCCTGCCCCAGTACCCCCCAAACCCCCTCCCCAGTGCCCCCCAGCCCCCGGGGTGACGCACGGCCGGGTAGAGCTGCAGCACCAGGAGCCCCCCGCGGGCCCGGGGCGCGGCCGCCCGGGTGTGCAGCAGCCTGGCCACGTTCTCGTGCTCCATCAGCGGCAGCGAGTGCACGGCGCGTTCGGCCGCGAACCTCCGGCGGGCCCCGGCCGCGAACGCCTTGATGGCCACGGGCCGCTGGCGCAGCGTGCCCCGCCACACGGCCGAGAAGCGCCCGGACTGCAGCACCTGCCCCGCGGCGGGGACACGCACGGGGGACGCGGCTGGCACCGGGCGGCCCCGGCACCCCGGCACCCCCACACGGGGACCACCTCTGGGGGTCCCTCAGCGCTGTGTGCCCCCCGGACTGGTGCCCCCTCTGCCATGGGTGTCCCCACATCCCCTCCCCATGTGGGTGCCCCCTCCCAGCATCACCTCCTTCCCTGCCCTCCCGCTTGGGTGCCCCCGTTGGGTGTCCCCTGCCCCGTTGGGTGTCCTTTGGCCCATGGGTGTCCCTCTATGGGTGTCCCCCGCCCCGTGGGTGTCCCCCGCCCCGGGGTGCCCCGCACCTGCAGGAAGCGCAGCGCAGGCAGGTCCGGGCTGGGGGGCTCCGGCGGGGGGACCCCGATTCTGCGCCCGCCCCGCGGTGGCTGCCCCGTGCGGGCCCTCGTCCAGCGCAGTCCTGGATGGGGGACACCAGGGACACCCCGATCCGGGGACCCCCCCACAGGAACCCCCCAAATCAGGGACACGGCACCTGGGGGCACCAGGGACCAACAGCCCCCTGTCGCCTCGCCGGGCAGGGGATGTGGGGAATGTGGCATCCCGGGGTCCCCGGGGGACACCGCACCCGGGACACCCCTCCCGGGACTCCCCACCCGGGACACCGCACCCGGGACATCCCACCCGGGACACCCCACCAGGGACACCGCACCCGGGACACCCCCCCCAAGGGAGTCACAAGGACACCGGGGACCCCCCGCCCCAGGGACACCACACCTGGAGTCACCCCCACCTTCACCCACTCTGGGAACACCAGAGATGTGGCCTTTGGGGACACCCAGGGGACGTGGGGTAGGGGCTGGCTGTGCCCGGGGGTCCCCCCGTGTCCCCGTCCCTACCGAGGACACCGAGACAGATGAGGAGGATGAGGAGGGGGCTGGCACCCAGCAGCCACAGGGTCCCCGAGGACCCGCCCCGGCCGGGCACTGGGGACAGAGACCGAGGTGACACAAAGCCCCTCGACCCCCGGGTGTCCGGGGTGGTGGTGGGGGACACTGGGGGACCCTGCAGTTTTAGGGGACCCTGCAGCTTCAGGGGACCCTGCAGCTTTAGGGGACCCTGCAGCTGCCCCTACAGCGCCCTCAGAACCCCAGGCTCCGCCACGGATCCCCCTGCGGGGAGATATCGCGATGTCACGCTCAAGATATCGCGATGTTACGCTCAGGCAGAACCCTTCTCCTGTTGCCGGTACCGTACCGTTACCCCCTGTTATAAATCACCCTGTTCCGCCGCTGATAAACGCCATTTCCCCGTCCAGCACGTTGGTGTGTGCGTGTGCTCGGTCCGTGGGGCAGGGCTGCTGCCACCGAGCCGTGCCCGAGCCGGGACGCCGCGGCCCCAGCGGCGGCAACACCCCCCCCACCCCGCCATGGGTCCCCCGAAGGTGCCGGGGTGCCCCGTGGGTCCCCTGAAGGTCTCAGGATCCCCCGTGGGTCCCTTGAAGGTGCCAGGTGCCCCGTGGGTCCCCTGAAGGTGCCGGGGTGCCCCGCGGGTCCCCTAAAGGTCTCAGGATCCCCCGTGGGTCCCTCGAAGGTGCCGGGGTGCCCCGTGGTCCCCTGTGTGTCCCCCAGCCCCGAGTGCCCCCCGGCACCCCCCAGCCCCGTACCTGGGCCCTGGCGGGGCCCCCCCAGCCCGCCGGTGGTCGCCGCGGTGCCGGTGGCGTTGCCGTTGCAGAGGTGGCCGTGGCACAGGCACAGCAGCACGGAGCTGCCCGGGTGGCCCGCGGGGCTGGGGGCGCAGGTGGCCGAGGGACAGGCGTCCCCCCGGCCCCCCCAGCAGCCTGGGGACAGCGGCACGGTCACCCGGGCCAGGGGACAGGTGGGACCCCCGTGGGACCCCCCCGTGCGGGGCAAGGGACAGGTGGGACCCCCGTGCGGGTCCCCCCCCCAGCGGCTCCTCCCCAGCGCCGCCGCAGCCGCTGCTCAAGGCCAAGGCCAAGGGAGCCGCTGGGGAGGGACCAGAACCTCCCCAATGCCCCCGGCCCGGAGCAGCCCCCGCTCCTGCCCCCCCCCCGGCTCGGGTCGGACCCCTTTTGCCTCCCCAAGACCCCCCCAGGGCAGCACCAAAGCCCTCGGTCCTGGCCCAGCCCCTTCTATCCCTTCAAATCCCCCCCTGGGGCAGGAGCAGGCTCTCCATCCTCCCCCAAATCCCCCCTGGGGCAGGAGCAGGCTCTCCATCCTCCCCCAAATACCCCCCTGGGGCAGGACCAGGCTCTCCATCCTACCCCAAATCCCCCCCTGGGGCAGGAGCAGGCTCTCCATCCTCCCCCAAATCCCCCCTGGGGCAGGAGCAGGCTCTCCATCCTCCCCCAAATCCCCCCTGGGGCAGGAGCAGGCTCTCCATCCTCCCCCAAATACCCCCCTGGGGCAGGACCAGGCTCTCCATCCTACCCCAAATCCCCCCCTGGGGCAGGAGCAGGCTCTCCATCCTACCCCAAATCCCCCCTGGGGCAGGAGCAACCCCTCCAGCCTCCCCCATCCCCTTCTGCCCCTCCAACCCCTCCCGGAGCAGGCTCAAAGCGCAGCCACCTTTCCCCTGCCCAGGCCGGGGGTCCCGGGGGTCTCCCCCTTTCCCCTGCCCAGAGCTGTGGATCCCGGGGGTCTCCCCCTTTCCCCTGCCCGGGCCGGGGGTCCCGGGGGTCTCACCCTGCACCAGAGCGTGGCTGCGGTTCCAGATGCCCACGCAGCACTGCCCGGGGGGGCAGCGCACGGCTCCGGCCGCCGCCCCCCCCGCGTCCCCCAGCGCGCCCCGCACGCTCGGGTGCTTGTAGGACACGCACGTCAGGTTCTGGGGACCTGCCGGGGGACACCTCGCACCAGGGGGGGCTCTGAACCCCCAGAAGGGACCCCCAGCCCCGGCTGAGCCCCCCAGCACCCACCTGGGCGCCCCATGGGAGCCTCCGCGGGGCCGGTGGGAAGAGGAGCGAGCGGGAGCAGCAGGAGCAGCAGGAGGAGGAGGAGGAGGAGGAGGAGGAAGAAAAGGAGAAGGAGGAGGAGGAAGGTGCTGCCCCCGCATCAGGGAGGAGAGAGCCAGGGTGTCTGGGGGGGGGGGCAGCCAGGCCTGGCCCCCTGCCCTGCATCACCCAAACGGAGCCCAGTGTCCCCTGTACCCCCTGCCACCCCCCAAAACCGGCCGTGCCCACCAAGGGACCCCCCCTCAGACTTCCAGACAACGCCAGCGACTCGTGTTTATTACAAAAAGAACTCGTCGTTCCCCATTTACAAAGGAGCCCCCCAAAACTAACAGTTTCATCTAAGTCTTTTTGTACAAAAAAATAGCACTTTGGGACCCAAAAAAAAAAAAATCATCCACCACCCCCTCCCCCCCAAAAAAATCGGCTTTGGGGGGGGAGGTTTATGACATCAGCCACCGGATTTGTGAAAACCAACCCCCCCGCCCCTCCCCTTCCCCAAATTAAAACAACAGAGATGGGACGAGATCAAACAGGGAGAGAATTATTGCCAGTTTGGGGGGGCTGGACCCCCCAGGACCCCCCCGCTGCATAGAGAACCGGCCCCGGCCCCCCGGAATGAAGGGGTGACAGTGGATTAAAGCTGGGGGAGGGGGCAGCCCCCAGAGCCCCCCAGCCCCTCTGAGGGGCGTGGGAGCGGAGCAGGGGGGGCTCACCCCAGCCTGACACCCCCTTGTCAAGGCACGTTTGTGTTTTGTGTCCCGGGAATGGCTGGGGGGGTCTGGGGGCTGCTGGGGGCTTTGGGGTGCCGGGAGCCGGGAGGGGACCCCGGTGCCAACAGAGCCAAAATGGGGGCGGTGGGATCCAGCTGCCCCCCCCACCCCCCGGCACTGGGAGCAGCGCTGGTGGTGTGGACCCCCCCATCCCCCCCAAAATGCTCTGATCCCCCCAAAAACCGCAGGGGAGCAGCCCAGGCTCTGAGAGAGCCCCCCGGGGGTCCCTGGGGCCCCCTCCCTCCCTGGGGTCCTTGGGGACAGTCCACGGGGAGGGAGGGGACACCGGGGACCCCACCCGGGACATCCCAGCGCCCGAGCCGGGCTGGGCTTTGGCACCTGATCCCCTCCGGGACAGAGCTGGGCTCGAGGGGCGTCGGGGTGGGGGTAAAATCACCAAATTGACCATTAAATTAAGAAACCTCCTGTTGTTTGTCCCAATCCTTTGTGGATTTCGGGCTGGGGGGGTCGGGGGGAGCTCATAGTGCTTCACAGGGTTATTAAAATACAAATGCTTAAAGTTTCCTATATAAAAATATACAAATGCAAAAATAGATATCAAGAGAGAGAGCCGGGGGGGGCTGGGGGGGCCGGGCCCTGCGCCCCCTCCCCGGGGAGCTTCTGCTGCCTTTCCTTTTTTTGCGTGTTTTTTACAAAAAAAAAAACCAACCCCAAATCAAAACAAGATTCCTGCTTCCCGCCGGCTCCCGGAGCTGCCGAGCGAGCGGAGCGAAGCTCGGGATGGAGATGGGGCAGCTCCTGCTGTCCCGAGGGACCGCGGCTCCTCCCCGGGCTCCTGGCACGGCTGGAGCTTCTCCCGGGACAACCGTGGGCAGCGGGACACGGGCCGGGCTGGGAAGCACCGAGGGGGCGTGGGGTGGCTGCTCTGCACCTGCCCTGGGGGGACGGGCGACAACAGCGCGGGGCAGGTGGGGAGGGATGGCCCGGGCAGGTGGGGATGGATGGCCCGGGCAGGTGAGAACAGCCCGGGGCAGGTGGGGATGGATGGCCTGGGCAGGTGGGAACAGCCCCGGGCAGGTGGGGATGGATGGCCTGGGCAGGTGGGAACAGCCCCGGGCAGGTGGGGATGGATGGCCTGGGCAGGTGGGAACAGCCCCGGGCAGGTGGGGATGGATGGCCCGGGCAGGTGGGGATGGATGGCCCGGGGCAGGTGGGGAGGGATGGCCCGGGCAGGTGAGAACACCCGGGGCAGGTGGGGAGGGATGGCCCGGGCAGGTGAGAACAGCCCGGGGCAGGTGGGGATGGATGGCCCGGGCAGGTGGGAACAGCCCGGGGCAGGTGGGGATGGATGGCCCGGGCAGGTGGGAACACCCGGGGCAGGTGGGGATGGATGGCCCGGGCAGGTGGGATTCATGGACCAGCTCCCATGCCGGGGGCTCCCCTCTGCCCCGAGCCCAAAACAGGAGCAGGGAAGTTGTGGGTCCCCTCCTGGGCCCCTGCCCCGCTCAGGCCCTGCTGGGCTCGCCCCAGAGCTGCTGCTGGGAACAATCCCAGATTTCCTTTTGCACCCACAGCCCCGCTGGGGACGAGCCCGGGCAGGGCAGCCGGGACGGGGCTGGGGCAGGAAGAGGAGGGTGTGGGAGGAAGAACGGAAAGGACCGAGCCCTCCCCCGGCGGGAGGAGCAGGATCCTGCAAAACCCTTTTTGGGGGTTTTTCTCCAAACTGTCCCTGTTTCCAGCTCCCTTTTTTTTGTCAGGAGCCACCTCCAGCGGTGCCACAACAAAACCCTCGAGTGTCCCTCGTGTCCCTGCGGTGCTTCCCCCTCGCTCCAGACCGGCTGAGCTCCGCAGATGCTCCTTTTTCCCGATTATTACTATAATTATTATTAATTCCAATGCTGGCTGTAATAAAAAAAATCAACTTTTCTCCCCCGAGGAGGCTCCAGTTGTCCCCCCAGGGCTGCGTCCCAGCCCCTCTGTCCACGACCTTCCCATGGAGCAACTCCACTCCCACAGTACAGGGAGCCTTGCCAAGAAAACGGCTGGAAAAAACCAAGATCCGAGAAAAAAAAATAAAAACAACACCTGCCAAGGCAGGGGAGGGCAGTGGGAGTCCAAGGGTGAAACATCCAGCGGGATCTCCCCCCGAGAATGCCAAAGGAATTACAGAGTCACCTCAAAGCAAAGCGCCGACAGCCCGGGCGGGGTCGGGGGCTCTGGTGGGAAAGGGGGTCGGGGAGGGAAGGGGAGCTCGGGCTCGCCCGGCGCGCCCCAGAGGGGCCGACCTGCTCCAGGATAAGGCATCAAAGGGACCACGCCATGGTCACAGCAACATCTCTCCTCTCTCAAACGAACACATTTTATATTTTTATATATATAATAATAATATAGAATCTTTTCTCTTCTTTTTTTTTTTTTGGTTTTTTTTTTTTCTTTTTTGTTTTTTTGTGTTTGTTTTTTTTTTTTTTTTTTTGTATTGTTTTGTTGGTATTTCTGTCGTTGGGTTCTTTTTTTGTTTGCTTTTTTTTGTTTTTTTTTTTTTGCTAAAAGGACCAAGGCATGATGACGCCAAGGGACCTCGGGTTGGGGGGAGAGGCAGGAGGAGGGGAGGAAAAAGGGACAAAAAAAGGGGGGGGGAAATCAAGCCAAAATTAAAAAAAAATATATATATAGCTCTGGCCTTCAGGTGGAGGAGGCGGCCGGGCAGTGCTGGAGGTGCCGCTCAGAAGCCTCAGAAGCCGTTGCCGCTGATGTTGATGGACTGCAGGTCGGCCACCTGCATGACGTTGATGCCGCTGCTGGCCAGGCGGGCGATGCCCTCGGGGCAGATGGCCTCCATGGCCACCATGTTGGTGGCGATCAGCGCCGAGGGCGTGGCGCCGCCGTTGCCCTCGGCCGAGGCCGCCGTGTCCATGGGGACGGCCGAGACGTTCATGGCCACGCTGGCGGCGCCTCCCTTCTTGTTCTGGTGGGTCTTGATGTGCTTGGAGAGGTGGTCGCTGCGCATGAAGCGCTTGGGGCACTCCGGGCAGGCAAACTTCTTCTCTCCTGCGGGGAGGGACAGCGCCGTGAGGGACGGAGGGGAGAAGGCTGGGACTGGGGAGGGGGTCCTGCCCTCTGAGAGGGGGGGTCAGGCCCTGGAGTGAAGACATGAACGCCAACACTGCAGGAGACTGGAATTTTGGGAAAAGGTTGGGATTGGGGAGGGGGTCCTGCCCTCTGAGAGGGGGCTCAGGCCCTGGAGCGAAGAATGAACGCCAACGCTGCAGGAGATTGGAATTTTGGGAAAAGGCTGGGACTGGGGAGGGGGTCCTGCCCTCTGAGAGGGGGGTCAGGCCCCGGAGCTAAGACATGAAGGACAACGCTGCAGGAGGTTGGAATTTTGGGAAAAGGTTGGGATTGGGGAGGGGGTCCTGCCCTCTGAGAGGGGGGGTCAGGCCCTGGAGCGAAGACATGAAGGACAACGCTGCAGGATGCTCGAAATTTGGGAAAAGGTTGGGATTGGGGAGGGGTCCTGCCCTCTGAAAGGGGGTTCAGGCCCTGGAGCGAAGACATGAAGGACAACGCTGCAGGAGATTGGAATTTTGGGAAAAGGTTGGGATTGGGGAGGGGGTCCTGCCCTCTGAGAGGGGGGTCAGGCCCTGGAGTGAAGACATGAAGGACAACGCTGCAGGAGGTTGGAATTTTGGGAAAAGGTTGGGATTGGGGAGGGGGTCCTGCCCTCTGAGAGAGGGGTCAGGCCCCGGAGCTAAGACATGAAGGACAACGCTGCAGGATGCTCGAATTTTGGGAAAAGATTCCTCCCCACAAGAATGCTCAGGCTTTGGAGGGGCTCTCAGCCCCAAGAGATCAAAGCCAACACTCCAGGACGTTGAAATTTTGGGAAAAGGCTGAGACCTTGAGAAAAAGTTCCTCCCTGTGAGAATGCTCAAGCTCTGGAGGGGCTCTCAGCGCCAAGAGCTCAAGGCCAACGCAGCAATTTCAGCTCCACAGATCCCTGAGGCTGCCCCACGAGCCAGAGCAGCCAGCCCAGCGCCCCCGGAGCCCCCCGGAGCCCCCCGGAGCCCCCTGGCCCACCTGTGTGCGTGCGCTTGTGCCGCTGCAGCTCGTCGGAGCGGGTGAAGCGCTTCCCGCACAGCACCCAGGTGCAGATGAAGGGCCTCTCCCCCGTGTGCCACCGCAGGTGCGCCCGCAGGTGAGACGTCTTGCCGTACACCTTCCCACAGCCCGGCACGTGGCAGATGTGCTGCTTCTTCTTGCCTGGATCCCCAGAGCTCCTGTGGGAAGGGAAAGGTTAAACATGGGGGAATTTCAAGGGATACGGGGGTGGAGCTGCTGGACTAGGATCAGACCTGTGGGACTGATGGGTTTGGGGAGAGCCAGGTCCTGTCCTTGGCTGACAGCAGCCCCATGGGACACGGGGAATTGGGGCTGCAAAGCTGGGAAAGGACCTGGGGGAGCCAGGAGGCCACGTGCATGTGGCACTTGGGGACACGGGTGGCACTTGGGGACACGCGTGGCCTTGCCAGGGCTGGGGGAACAGGGGGAGCTGACGATCTGAGGGACCCTTCCCAACCCAAATAACCCCATGAAACGAGGCCCCTTGGGGGCGGATGGGGCGCTCCTGGCAGCACAGCCTCACCTGCCCTCTCCCTCCTTGCAGTAGGGACAGGTGCAGGCTTCCCTCCGCGTTTTGCGGCCCTGCTGGGGCTGGGGGTCGGGGCTGGTCTCGCCCTCCTCCACGGCCGTGCTCTCGTCGCCCAGCCCGTCCCCGCTGCCGCCGTGCAGCCCCAGCTGGGCCCCGTGCTCACCTGCAAGGCAAGGGACAGGCACGTTACAGCGGCTCCTCACTGGGAACCAAAGGTGAATCCCACCCTTTTCCCTCGCCTTTCCTGACACTCCCCGGCCTGGGGCTCTCCCTGGACCTCTGCATTTCCCCCATTTTGGCCCAGGTCTTTAATTTATTTCCAGGGGCTGTGATTCCAGCCCCAAATCCACCTTTTTCACCCCAATTTCCTCACAGGAAGGACATGCTGTGGTCACTGAACGTGGCAGGTTTGAGACAAGCACACCTGGGGTTTTATGTCATTCCAGGGTTGCTCTCCCAAGGCCGGGAAATGAAGCTCCAGGCAGGAATTATTCCCAAAAATCCCATCTGGGGCTTTTCCTGGTGCTGTCTCCAGCAGCTCAGTGAGGAGGAGGAGGAGGCGGCAGGAAGGCCAGTGGGGCTGTCCTGGGGCTGCTGGTCACTCGCTGCCCTTTCCAAAGCTGGCACTCCCAAACCCCAGCCCACGATCCTTCTGGGCAGCCCTGCTGGGAGCAGCACCTCGGCCAGGCAGGGAAATTTCCTTCACCATCCCGGTTTTCCCCACAGGAGCTCCGAGGCAGGAGCCCAGGGGGGGTTGGAGGGGGACAAATTTCAAATGCCCCATGAGGCACAGGCTGGGCACGCCTGGAGGTGCCAGGAGGGAGTTTCACAACCCAGAGACAGCGCTGGGAATGAGGAAGAATTCCTGGCAGGAGCAACCTCCACAGTCCCTGCTGGTGCCAGTGCCAGCAGGCGTCGGTGGCGCCTGGGCAAAGCTCCACGAGGGGCAGGAGCCACCAGAGCAGATCCCTGGGGCTCAGGAGCCACCAGAGCAGATCCCTGGGGCTCAACAGGGACGGACAGGAGCCACCAGAACAGATCCTTGGGATTCAGGAGCCACCAGAGCAGATCCCTGGGGCTCAGGAGCCACCAGAGCAGATCCCTGGGGCTCAGCAGGGACAGACAGGAGCCACCAGAACAGATCCTTGGGATTCAGGAGCCACCAGAGCAGATCCCTGGGGCTCAGGAGCCACCAGAGCAGATCCCTGGGGCTCAGCAGGGACAGACAGGAGCCACCAGAACACATCCTTGGGATTCAGGAGCCACCAGAGCAGATCCCTGGGGCTCAGGAGCCACCAGAGCAGATCCCTGGGGCTCAGCAGGGACAGGAGCCACCAGGAAAGTGAAGAAACCTTCCCTAAAATCCCAGCTGAAGCTTCCCAGCACAGCCTGAGGCTCCTCTCTCACCGGGGAGAAGAGGCAGTGGGAGGCTGGCTGCCCCCAGCCCGCAGGGATCCAGGTTCCCTGGGAAGGGCAGAGCTGGCCTGCCGGGGACGCCCAGAGCTCCAGACAGCCCCAGCGGCAGAGCCCGGCCCTGTCACACACTGGGGAAGGGCAGCAGCAGCCAGGATGTCACCTGGCACATGCACCCCAGGACTGTCCCCTCACCCAGCTCTGGGCAGCACGGCAGCGCTGGGCAGCAAATGTGCCCTGCAAAGGTGACACGGTTCGAAGGCTGGCCCTCGGTGCCACGCCGCCCAGGATCCCAGGAGCTCCCCGGGCCCTCCCTGCAGCTCCGTGACGTGTCTGCAGGCACAGCCCTGCACGCAGCCGGCCTGGGAGGGGTTTGTAAGCTCCCTAAGCCAGCACCGACAGCTTTGTGCTCCAGCCGCGGATTAGAGACTTCCCCGGATGGGAAGAGCTGCTGGGGAAATTAAAAAAAAATAAAAGCAAGAAAAAAATAAAAGGAAAAAAAAAACAAAAAAAACCACAACTTCTCTCCCCTCCAAAAATCCCAAACCAGGAGAAACAAAAGTTCTTTCCCCAAAAATACAGCAGGAGAGAACCCAGCTAGGATGCCTTGGAATGGCTTCAATCCTCCAAGAGGCAAAAGCCTACACGGTGTTTTCTGGCCTTTTGGCCAGAACAAACCCAAATCGTGCTGCTGGAGATCTGTGGCCACCTCTCAGTGAGGCATAAACCCAGGGCAGCAGATCCTGGACCTGCAGGGATCATCCCAGCCCAAGCAGGAGCTGTGAAATCCCTGGCATACGACAGGTTCAGGGGAAAAGTGGGCAGAGAGGATAATTCACGTTTATTATCCCCCCTAATGCACATCCCTACTAAGACTAAAGCTTCCCCGGAGGCTCCACACTCGGGTCAGCAAAGCCCTCAAAAATACATTATTAATAGAGCAAGAGGAGGTTTAATCCCTGGAAAAAGCCTGGGGAAAAAGAGGGATTTTGGGAAGGCAGGCGAGGGGAGCTGCCCCTGGCCCAGCTCCACCTCTGAGACCCCCCCGGAACGGGGCAGTTTCTGGTGTCCCACTAAAAAACCCCAAACCCCGGAATCTTGGCTGGGGGATTCTCTGCAGACAAGGTGCTCCTTGTGCAGGAGAAAGCTGGGGCTTGTTTGCTTTATTTAGCAAACTACCAGGAGGTGAGAAATGCCCGGCAGGGAGGAGGGAGCAGCTCTCACACCCACCCCGGCCAGCCTCAGGCAGGGGAACAGACCCCGTGTTCATTTTTAGGGGAAGAGCAGGAAATAAAACCCAAAACCGACAGACCGGCGCTGATTGTGCAAACTGTGCACCTCTGGCAGCTGTGCCTGGGCAGAGGGCGAGGGGGGAGAGCTGGCACCAGGCACGACGTGGCTTCCTGGCACGAGGAAGTTTTCGGGTGAAAATAAAGAAAAGCAAAACCCGGGGACACGCAGCCCCAACCTCTACGGGTGTGTTCCTGAAAACACCTCCAAAATCCACATTTTCTAGCTCACAACTCGAGTTCTCCCCATTTCCTGCCTGGTTTTTGGGGTCACTGCCCTGCCCAGAACAAACCCCAGCTGCTCCAGACACACCAAAGAGCTGCACAAAGGGACAAAGTGGCTTTGGAACGATGTCCCCTTGGTTTTTTCCCATCTGATTCCCTCCCTGGTTTGCCAAACGAGTTAATCTGCACCAGGAGCTCATCCATGTAAATGAGCCAAGCTCTGGCTCAGCAATTCCTTGGAGATCGGGGCCGTGGAGAGGGAACCAGGGGATGGGGCAGGCTGGAAGCTGCAGCCCAGTGAGTAACTGGGCTTTAATTTGGACTCTGATGACTCCAGAGGCCACTCCTTGGGCAGCTCCTGTAATTGCTGGAGGTTTCTGTGCATCAGCATGAGCGACCCTTCCTTTGGAGAGGGGATAAATTGGGATGGAGCCGATGGAGCGAGGGAGGGGACAGAGCTGAGGCAGGGAATCACCTCATCATCCACCTTGCCAGATCCCTGAATCCCCCGGGATTTGCCAAATGCCTCTGTTGTGCTGCAGACTGACAGACAGAGCCCCTCTGTCCTTCAAATCCCTGCCCGAATGGTCACAAAACTGGGATGAAGCCTCCAGTCCTGCCTTGGCTGGCGTGAAAGCACCCAGAGCAGCTCACCCTGCAGCACAGGCAGCTCCCACCACGGCACCCCTGCCAGCCAGGCAGAAATCCCTGTGGCAGGAGGAAAATGCATGGCTTTTTCCAAGGTAATTCCAATAATTTCCAAGGCAAAGGTAATTCCCCAGGTGGGGAACCCCAGCCGGCGGCTCCCACCTCACCCAGCCTCCGCGCGCCTCTCCCTCACAGCGACCAGGAGTGGGAGCTTTCCTGGGCCACAAATCCCAAGTTTTTGATCCCAAGGAGGAACTGACGCCTGTATCAGCCCCAGGATCTAACCCAGGACGGGGTGGGAGGGGATGAGGAGCCGTCTGGAGGCTGCCGGCCGGGCCGAGGTGGGCGCCCACGCTCTGGCGAGGAGCCACGCGGAAACTCCCCCAAAGCCGGGAGCCAGGCCGGGCCTCCCGTGTGGGGCGATAAGCACGGGGCTCCAGCAGGGCTGGGGGCTGGCCCAGATAAAAGGAAAAGGCAGATCAGGGCCCAGCAGACGGGCCTGGAGCCGGGACCTCTCCCGGGAGGAGTCACGGGGCGGGTGCCGCACGCCCGACCCGTCCGACCGGCCCGGTGCGGCCGCCAGCCCTTCCCAGCCCCGCCGAGCCGGGCCCGGAGCAGCAGCAGGGACAGCAAAGGGAGCAGCAGCAGGGCTGTCCCCTCCATGGGGCCCAGCACCCACAGGCTGTCCCCTCCATGGGGCCCAGCACCCACAGGCTGTCCCCTCCATGGGGCCCAGCACCCACAGGCTGTCCCCTCCATGGGGCCCAGCATCCACAGGCTGCCCCCTCCATGGGGCCCAGCATCCACAGGCTGCCCCCTCCATGGGGCCCGTGTGTGGGGCACAACCTCAGCCAGACACAGCCGGCACAAGGCAAGCTCTGCCGGGAGCGCTCCCCTTCCTCCCAGGCAAACCCGGCGCTCTCTGGGGGCTCGTGTCAGCCCCCAGGGAAGGACACAGAGGGCGGTCAGCCCAGGAAGCCAGAGGGGATGTAAAGTCCAGCCTGGCCGGGATTCAGAGCAGGAAGTTTCACAATGCGCCGGTTTGTGCCGTGATGTCACGGCTGCGGTGAGACAAACAAGGGCCGCGCGTCACGGCAGGCTCGGCTCCCTCCTCCCCTCCCCGTGCCATGGGGATGCCTCACCCCGGCCCTGCCATAAGGCTGCCCTTAAAAACCAGCAAACAGCACACAATCGGGGCTTTGTGCCACGGCCCGACTCTGGGAAGGGCCCTGGAGCAGGGAGCCACGAGGGGATCGTGGCACACGCTGCCGAGGGCTCCTGCGCCCACCAGGGATGGTCCTGACGGCCCAGCTCCCCCACATCCTCACCCAAGGAGCTGGAAGGGAGCTCGTGCTGCCCAGAAAATCCCAACCCCACCCGACAGCTCCATCCAGCCCTGGAATCAAACATCCCAAAAGGAGGGATATCCCTTGAGTGCCCCCAAAACAAGGGGGTTTAATTCCAGTGCTGACCTCCCTGGTGGTCACCTGTTTACACAGCACATTCCTCAGCCAGGTATGTGCCAGGTATGTGGGGACAGCAGGGCTCTGCCAGGGACAAGGACATGGGGACAGAGCCACTATAAGGACACCGAGCTCAGAACAGCCCCTCCCTAGGGCAAAAGAGGAAGAGAAACTGCGATGTCACAAAATCGCCACCATCATCCCCCTCACACAGGATGTCCCCTCCCTGGGCGGGCTGGGGTGACACTGAGGTGGCTCTTGGACCCCTCTGAGGTGTCCCAGCCCCTGGCTGAGCCCCAGACCCCATCCCACCCCAGGAGGGTTTTGGGGTGCTGCCAGCTGAGGAAATCCCCCCTGGCTGGCTCTGGGTGCCCTCCCCAGGGGCACAGCCAGGGGAGGCAGAGCCTGTTTGCCCACATGCCACCCCTGGCGGCCACAGACCTGCCCCTGCCTCTGCTCCTTCCCAGCCCGGCCAGGGAGGAGGAGGAAACAGCCCCTGAGCCACCCCATTAACACAGAGTCACACCTGCACAGAGCTGGGCTCTGCATCCCACCCAGCAAGAAAAAAATCCGAGCTTTAAAGACCTTTTCCGGTGTTGTTTTCTCCCTGAGGGATTCTTCCCCTGTCAAAAACCAGGAGAAAACCTCATTGGCAACAGAGCCGAGGGGCTGGGAGGCACAGCCCCCCATCCCTGGGGCTCAGGAGGGGACACAGAACCCTCTGGAAGGGGCAGGACACGCAGCGCCACCAGCCCTGGTGGCACTGCCTGGGCACCTCCTCCTTCCCCAGGAGCACAAACCCAAGGAAAAGCAGCCCCAGTCCCTCCCCAGCCAGGGCTCATTTTCCATCTGCCTCCCCCGGAAGCAGAGGAGCTTTTCCTGCTCCAAAAACCCTTCTCAACTCCTTGCCCGGAGCAGAAAATTCCAGCGCACGTGGAGGCTTGGAAAGCTCTCAGGGATTTGGGGAGCGTTGGGAACAAATCCCTCCCTCAAATTCCCATGGCAGAGCTCGGATCCGGCGGGACGCAGGCCTGGGGGGCTCAGCTCCCCCTGGAGAGGGGCTGGTGGTGCCTGGGGGACAAAGGGACCCATTGCCACGTCTGAGGGACACGGCCAGGGAAAAGCTGGAGGCGAACCCTGCCCCTGGACGGGCGCCAGGACGCTCCGTGCTGGCCTCAGCTCTCCCCATTCCACCCCAGGAGCCTCCCGGACCATCCCACCGAGCTGGGGCTCCCCAAACAACCGCTCTGAACCCTGCTCGGGCTTTTCTTTAAAAATGTCCCCGTGTCACAGCGACAGTGCCAGCGCCACTCAGGGCTGGGGACAGAGCCACGAGGCCCCGCTGCTGCTGCTGCTGCTGCTGCTGCTGGGGAATTCTCCACGGCAGATCAAGGGCTGAGAGCTGCTGAGCTAAAAAAAGGGAGAGAAGAAGGAGGAGGAGAAAGAGGAGGAGGAGGAGGCGGTTGCATGGGTGGTCTCTAGAACGTTCCTCCCTGTTCCACCTCCGAGGGCAGAGCCAGGCACGAATACAGGAACTGGGCTCGCCCATGCCTTTCTGCAGCGCCTTCAAAACAAGGAAGGAGCCCGGGAGCCCCAAGGAACGAGCCTGGAAGGAGCCCGGGAGCCCCGAGGAACGAGGCTGGAAGGAGCCCGGGAGCGCCGAGGAACGAGCCCCAGCCGGGCAGGAGGCGCCCCTGGTGCGGGGATGGCACCGAGGGGACCCTGCAGGTCACCCGTGTGTCCCCCCGGTGCCAGCCCTGCCTGTGGGAGCCCCCGCGGGTCCCTGTGCTCCGGGAAATCCAAGGATCAGGCTAATCCCCAGGCTAGAGTGACCCGTGGCCTGCCTGCGAGCCAAGCTGCTGTAGCAACAGCCCAAAATAATGCTGCAAAACAAGCCCGGGGGAGCAGCAGCCGCCTCTCGCGAGAGGGAAGCTCGGGCTGGATTGAGCAACATTTTCTGCTGCCTCTCAACTGTGACTAAATCCAGCAACAGCCCCTTTTAGCCAGAGCCAGAACACAAAAAAAAACCCGGAAAAAAACTCCCAAGGAAAACAGTGGAAAAGCAAGTGGAGAGCGTTCCCAGAGCCGATCCCTCCTGCGGCAGCGGCCGAGCAGGCTCCAGCTCAGCTCCCATACTCCACATCCTGCTTTTCCCAGGCGTGGGACACGGTGGGGTGGATCCCTGGGGATCCGAGCAGGGTGCCCGTGCCCACGGGACCGGCTGGGCCACGCTGAGGTCACGCTGTCCCGCACCCAGACACTTAATGAGCCCTTTCTTCCGCCCCTGGGAGGAAATTCCCCGCGGCTCCGTGACTGTGTTTGTTTTCTCGGGCTTTTCAGTTAATCCCTGTGTTTTATGGCCATGACTCCTTGCAGGCTCAGCCAAGGAGCCGAGCTGCACTCGGGTCCTCAGCCCAGCCCTGACCCGAGGCTCCTGGGTGGCCTCCAGAGCAGGACAGTGGCACAGAACCAGGAGTCCCCTTTCTTCTCCACTTTGCCCCCACTGCCAACTCCCCCCTTTATTTCCAAGACTTAAACTCCCCAAAAAGGCCTTTAGTGTCTCCTGGTGATCAACATACTCCATCCCCAGGGCCAGCACAAGCCCCACCCCGGCCACCAACACCATTTGACACCAACCACGCCCAGCCCGGCCGGGCCGAGTCCAGCGTTTCTCCTTGGCGGGCAGCCGAGCACTCACCGGGGGCGTTGGCGATGGTCAGGGGCAGCCCCTGCAGCTGGTGCACCTGGATCCCGGACGCTCCCAAGGCACTGAGGTTAATAGTCTGGAGGCCCGGCACGGAGGAGAGCTGGGCGGCGTTGACGGTGACGGTGCCGCTGGGCAGGGAGGCGATGGGGGTCAGCGTGGTGCTGGTGCTGCCCGTCTGGCCCAGCGACACGCCCTGCATGGGGGCCAGCGTGATTGTCTGCGCCTGCGGGTTCTGCACCTGCAGGTTCTGCAGCTGGATGGTCTGCCAGCTCACCTGCCCGTTGGGACCCACCGTGGGCGTGCGGATGATGATGGGCCCGGAGTTGGGCACGGCTTGGAGCTGCAGGTTCTGCAAGGTGTCTTGGGAGATGGCTTGAGTGGCAAAGGTCTGGCCGGACAGCGGGGTGGTCTGGAGGGCTTGGATTGTCTGCCCTCCTTGGACCAGCTGTGGCTGGATCAGGATCTGCTGCTGCTGCTGCTGCTGCTGCTGTGACTGCTGACTCTGATCGCCCTCCTTCTGCTGGCCCGGCTGCAGGGCCACCCCCGACACCGGGGTCTGCAGAGAGTCCGAGCTGGGGACGCTGCTGGCCCTCTGGGGGGTCTGCGCCTGCACGTTGGTGCCCACCGTGGCGCTGGTGGAGAAATTCATGACGCCCACGTTACTGGTGGTGGTGGTGGTGGAGTAGCTGTTGGCGTTGGTGAAGAAGGCGCCCGAGCTGGCCTGGGACGTGGCCGTGCTGGCCGAGCTGCTGGCAGCCCCCGAGGTGGCCGGCTGGGAGCTGCTGTCCGGCGAGCCCGAGCTGCTCAGGGTGCCTGTCTGGGACGTGGGCGCCAGGCTGGCGGCCACGCTGTTGACCGGCAGCAGGGTAATGTTGCCGTTCAGGGCCACGGGCACGTTGGCCACGTACTGGGTCTGCCCGGAGAGGCTGTTGTTGGCCAGCCCCACGCCCTGGATGGGCACGGCCTGCTGCAGCAGGTTGGGCATGGCGATGAGGTTGCTGCCGCCCGCGCGGCTGGTGATGATCTGCTGGTTGGAGCCGGGGATGATCTGCAGCTGCCCCGAGGCATCCTGCTGCACGTTCACCTGCGCCGGGGTGGTGGCAAACTGCAGCTGCTGCCCGTCGATGGTCTGAAACTGGGGGATCACCTGGTACTGGATGTTGGGGATGACGCCCGGCAGGCCCGTCAGCACCTGCTGGTTCTGCAGGCCGGACGCCGAGGTGACCACGTAGGGCCCGGTGCTGACCGGGCGGCTCTTGGAGGCGTCGCCGCCGTTGCTGCCGTTGCTGCCCGGCTCCTTGGAGCCCGTGGGGGTGCTGGAGCCCGCCGAGATGATCTGCCAGCCGTTGGCCGACTGGGTGAGCTGGGCGGCGGCCGCGTTCAGGTCCAGCTCGCCGCTCCCGCCCTGCTGGCCCTGGGAGCTGTTGGAGTTCTCATTGGGAGACTCGATGCGGCTGCAGGTGGCTGCCAGCAGGGCCAGCGGCGAGGGCTGTGACTCCTGGGGACGAGAGAGGAGGAGTTACAGAGGTTGGGAGGAGGCCCGAGGGGCAGGCCCGGAGTGAAAAAAAAAAAAAACAACCAAACGGGGAAACAAAAAAAAAAAAAAAAAAAAGAACAACTTAATAAGAGAAAACAGGGAGGAGCGTACTCGGAAAAGATAAACACTCCTTCCTGAACAAACCCACCCACAGCCGGAAAAATACAACTGCCAGGCACAAGGCTGTCAGGCCGGGACAGCCTGAACCCACACGGAAAAGCGTTTTGGGAGGGAGCCTGCCTGGGAAAGCCAAGAGAGAAGAGGGCTCCTCCACCCCCAAGGCGGGGAATCCCCCTGAGGCAGGACAAACCCCCAGGAAGGAGGCTCATTCCTGGGCTCCCCGAGCTGGAGGAGGGCCAGGGGCCCGTGGTGTCAGGGGAGCAGGCGAACTGCGTGTTTCCGAGGAGAGCCGGGGAAGCCACGGGCGCTGCTTGGCAGCGCTCACCCTCCTCTTCCTGCCCTGCTGAAACGCTTGCCTGGGCCCAGCAAACAGCTCGGCCCGGGCCTGGACTTTGCCACGGGATCCCCGGGGCCAGCGGGGCCGATCCTTCCCCCGCTCACCTGGGCCTCCCCACCGCCGGCGCTGCTCGTGCTGCTGGCGTCGCCTTCGCCCTTGTCGGGCTTCACAGCCGACATCTCCTCGGTGCTCTCTTGGTCTGCGCGGGAGGGAAGTGACAGCCCCGGTTAGGGACATTTTGGGGCAGGGCAGCGGCACGAGGCTCGGCAGGCCCGGAGGGGACACGGCGGGCTGGCTCTGGGGGGCCCGTGCGCTGCTGGCGCGGCCGGGAAGGGGCTGCGAGGAGCGGGGAGCTGCCAAGGAGGAACTGGCAGCGGGACAGGGGGGGAGGACCCGGCCCTGCTCCAGGCGCGGCTCCTCCCCGGCCGCCCGGGACACTCCCTGGCCCCCGCCGAGGCGCTCCCCGGGCCTCCCCCTCGCCCTGCCCGCGGCCCGGGGCACGCACCTCCCGCGGATCCACCCCGGGATTCCCCCGCGCGGGTCCGGCCCGCGGGACGCCCTGCCCGGGCTGCCCCTCCCGCCACCCCCGGCGCGGGGGTCCCCGCTCCCACCGAGTCCTTCCTCTCCCAGCGCTCGGGAGCCTCCTCATCCTCCGCCGGCCACCGGGGCAGCGCCCCCCGCTGCTGCCCTCGCCCCCGGCGCCCCGCACCGGGGGCTGCCCCGGGCAGGGGACGCGGAGCGCCCCCCGCCCGCTCGCTCCTTCGCACGGCCCCCCCGCTCCCGGGCCCCGCATCCGCCCCCGCAGGGCGCCGTGCCCGGGAACGGGGGAAAGCCCCCCGGTGCCTGCGCTCGCAGCCGCCCACCCCCCCGGCCTCCCCCGCCATCTCCGCGCCCGATCCCCCGGGAGCTCGCCCCCCCCCCCCGCCGCCCCCAGCCCCGATTCCCGGGGCCTCCCCATCACTCCCCGCCGCCCCCTCCTCCGCTCCAGCCCTGCCCGGCGCGGCCGCCGGTCCCTCCCCCGAGGCCTTCCCCCCTCCCCCGGGTCCCTCCCCCGGCAGGTCCCCCCGGCGCGGCGCGGCGAGGCCCGGCCCGGCGGGGCCCGGCCCGGCGGGGCGGGGCCGCCTCTGGCCCCTCCGAGCGGGCGGGCGCCGCCGCCTCTGCGTGTGCCCGGGGCCCCGCGCGGCGCTCGGCCCCGGCCCCGTCCTTACCGCTCATGGTGCCGGGGCCGGGCCGGGCGCGCGGGGCGGGGCGGGGGCGCGGGCGGGCGAGCGGCCGAACCCGCCGGTGCCGCCGAGGGGCTGCCGAGGGAGGGGCCGCGCGCCGCGGCCGCAGCCCCGCGCCCCGCCCCCCGCCGCCCCCGCAGCCAATGGGCGCCGCGCGGGCCGCGGAGCGACGGGCGGCGCGGCCAATGGGAAGAGAGGGCGGTGCGGCGCGGGGGGAGAGGAAGGCGGGCGGGCCCCGCCCCCGGCGCCCCGCCCCGTGGGGGAGGGGGAGCGCGGCGGGGGCGGCGGCCAATGGGGGCGCGGGGGGGAGGGGGGCGGGCGGCGGCTCAGCCAATCGGCGCCCGCGCGGGCTCGCAGGGAGACCCCGTATGGGCGCGGCCGCGGCGGCGCGGGCCGCGGTGTGATGAACGTGCGCCGCCGCCAATGGAGCGCGGGAGGCGGGGCGTGGGGGAAACTGGCAGCGCCCAGCACCAACCGGCAGCGCGGGCCGCGCCGCGGGGCGGGAGATGAGCGGATATTGATGGTAGCGCCGACTAATCCCAACGCGGAGGCGGCAGCCGCGGCGCGGCTCGATGCCAATCAGCGCGCCGGTCGGTCTCAAACGAGCCAATGGGCGCCACGGGGAGGCGGGGCCAGCGGCCGGGCTGCGCCCTTGGGGGGACGGCGCGGCGAATGGCGGAGCCGGCGCCATGTTGCGTTCGACTCCCTCCGAGCCGGCCGGGCTCCCCCGGGCACTCCCGGGGCTCCCCTCGGCCTCGGTACGGCGGGTTACGTGCGGCCTCTTCCCTCCCTGAGTCCCCGCTCCTTGCCGCAAGCCGGCTCGGCCGTGTCACGACAGCCGCCATGGCGGTGCGACACGTCCTCGCGGGTCCGCGGCGCTGTGTGAACACCCCAGAGCCTGTCACGACATCGCCCAGCCCTGTCCCGCCACGGCGGGCGCCACAGCGAGGAGCCCGGACCGCCCTTGCCCCGGGAACGCGGCTTGGGGAGTTTGGGGGCGTTGCGGGATTTGCGGGTCGGGGGCCAAATCCTTCATTTCACATCAAAACAAGCGGTTTGGGGGCGAACGGGGACCGCGGCCAGCGACACTCCAGGGAGGGGACAGCAAGGGACACGCAGTGGCGTTCGTTTCGCTTTCCAGCGTCAGAACCGCCCCCCCGTCCGTGACCTTCCCATTTCCCGGTGTTTTCGGCCCAATTCCCGCCCCGCAGCCCGGGAAGGCCCCGCGGCCTCGCCCCCGCACCCGAAGGGGCTTGGGGACAGCCTGTCCCTGTTCTGTCCCCGTCCTGACCCTGCCCTGTCCCGCCCGTCCCTGTCCTGCTCTCCCCAGACCCTTGGAGTCGCTCAGTGTCCCCTTGTCACCTGCAGTGGTGGCACCTGGGGGCAAAAGGGCCCAGCAGGCCCTGCCCCAGGGCTGGGGGACACCGGGAGTGTCCCGGTCCTGTCACCGGGACTGTTCCCGTCCTGTCACCGCCTTGAGCCCCGCGGCTGCGCTGGGCTGGGCAGGTCGAGGGGGGCACGGCAGGACCTGCCCCCGTTAGACCCCCCCCGTTTAAACCCCCTCACCCCGTCAGTCCCAGCAGGATCCTTGTCCCCTCCAGTGACTCCCACCATCAGCACCCAAAGCCCCATCGGGACTCCCCCAATTAACGCCCCCAATTAACCTCTCATTTTCCCCCCACCACGAGACCTCCCCCCATTAACCCCTCGCTGCCCCCCATGGGGACCCCTCCCCAGCGTTCCCGGGCGCCCCCCGGTGGTCACGGCCGGGCGGTGCCACCCCCGGGCCCGCGGCTTTGCTGCCGCCTGGCGGGGGCGCCACGGCGGGACCCGGGCACCGACTGGCACCGAGTGTCACAACAGTGTCACCGACAGTGTCCTGTCACACGCCACGGCGGGACCCGGGCACCGGGTGTCACAACAGTGTCACCGACAGTGTCCTGTCACCCGCCACGGCGGGACCCGGGCACCGACTGGCACCGAGTGTCACAACAGTGTCACCGACAGTGTCCTGTCACCTGCCATGGCAGGACCAGGGCACCAACACTGTCACCAACACTGTCACTGACCCTGTCCTGCCCCCAAAAGTGTCCCTCGCAGTGTCCCCAAAGCCGCCCTGTCCTGTCCCAATAGTGCCCCCATCCCTGCCCTGTTCTGTCCCCAGCCCTGTCCTCACCCGTGTCCTGTCCCCGGGGTGCTCACATCAGGGTGCTGTCCTGTCCCGTCTCCCCAGCCCTGTCACTGTCCCTGCTCCTTCTGCTGCTGTCCCCAAGCCTGTCCTGTCCCCATCCGTGTCCCTGTCCCCACCTCCCCCTGGCCTCTCAGGGCACACGGGACGGGGACAGCGGAACCCTCAGCCTTGGACTGGGGCAAACTGGGAGCACTGGGGCGAGCCGGGGGGGCCCAGCCTGGGGTGCGCCACCCCCGCTGCCACCCCCCGATTGTCCCTCTGGGTCCCCCCCCCCCGGCAGGTCGCGGCCGCGGAGGAATCAGGGCGACGCCGGGCGACTCCCAGCAATTTTGGGTTGGGAACCGCAGAAATGCAGCGCGGCGCGAGCCAGGGCGGACCGGCCCGGGGACAGCGGCGGGCGGGGGGGACCGGGGGGGTCACAGGGCCCGGGGGGACCCCGGCAGCTTTGGGGGGGGGGGGTCCCAGGACAATTCGCGGTGGTCCCTGGGCTTGGGGGGCTCCTGGGATACCCCAGATTTGCATGGGGGGATCTTTGGCAGCTTGGAGGGGACGCGGGGCACGGTGGCAGCTTGGGGGGGCCCTCTCGGCAACCGGGGGGGGGTCGTTCAGCAGCGGGAGGGGGGTCGGGCCCCGGTGCCGCCCCCGCCGCCGCCGCCGCTCTGATGTGGCTGCGGCACCGCAGCGCAATGGGAGCCACATGGCGGGGGGGACACGGGGGGAGCACGGACCGCCCTGTCCCCCGCGGCCCCCCGTGTCCCCCCAGGGGCACCGCTGTCCCGCGGGCTCTGTCCGGCCGGCCCGGGCTCCGTCTGTCCCCGCCGGGGTCCGTCCGGGCTCGCTGCCCGTGTCCCCCCCCGGCCCCCGCGGTTATTTCCAGGGATAATTCCGGGATAATTAAAGGGTGGGAGGAAACACCGGGGCCGTGGGCGCAGCTCAGCCCTGGGGCCACCCTGCCCTGGCTTCCCCGTGGGTGGGAAGCCCCCAGCCCCATTCCGGGCGCCCCTCTGTCCCTGCAGGTCCCTGGCTCTCATCCGTCCCCATGTCCCCACACGTCCCCTGGCTCCTCCTGCCCCGCGACCCTCCCTGTCCCGCACCTCCGTGATGCTGGGGGGGCTCCGAACACCGGGGTGCCCCCGTGGATGGTGCTGGGGGGGCTCAGCCCCGTTGCGAGCCCTCGGAGCCTCCCAGGCCCCCCCGGTCCCGCGGGGCCCGTGGGCGGCCGTGGCCGGCGCACCCAGCGCGGGGGCTGCGCTATTTCGGGGCCTCCGACCGCAAGGGAAACATCCGGGGGCCGGAGAGGGCGGGCGGGGCCGGGCCGGGCCGGGGGGGACACGGGGGGACCCCGCGCCAGGTGAGGGCTGGGGGGCGCGGGGGCACCCGGGGCCGGTTCCGCTTCCTCCCCCCGAGCCCGAGGGGCTGCGGTGTCCCCGCCGTCACCGGGGGATCGGGGGCACGGCACTGCCGGGACCCCCGCGCTGGGCTGGGGGCGTTCCTGGCCCCGGGGACCGCGGTGGGGACAGGGACACCTCCAGCCCTGCAGCCTCTGTCGTGCTGAGAGCCCCGGACTCATCTCAGGGGGCTGAGACCCCCCAAACTCGTGTCATGGTGGGGCTGAGATCCCCCAGATTTGGGGCAGAGGGGCTGAGCCCCCTCAAATTCGTGTCAGCTCCTGAGCAGGCTGATGGATGGGGTGAATGAGGCAGAGAGGGACGGAGATAAGAGAAGGAGGGATGGAGAGGAGGAGGACGGACGGACGGACGGACGGACGGACGGACGGTGGCTGGCCGGCTGCCCGCGGCCGGAGCCCCCCCGCTCCGTGTCCCCCCCGCGCTGGCGAGGTCCCGGCGTCCGGCCGGGTATAAATACCGGGTAATTGCGGGGGCCCGGCGCGGCCGCGGGGCCGTGGGCGGCCGAGCCCGGCGCCGCCCTGTAATCAGCCCCCGCCGCCGCCCCCCCGCGCGCTTTGAAGGGTCCCGGGGCACACGGGGGGGTCCCCACCGCCCCCGAGCCGGGGAGAGACCCCCGCCCCAACCGACACCCCCGGCCCGGCCCAGCCGCTCGGGCAGCGCCAGAACCCCCCGTGAGCCGGAGCTGGTGGGAGTGAAACCCCCCAAAAACCCACGGGTGCCCCCCCAGCCCACGCCGGGCTGCCTGAGCAGGAGGAGGAGGAGGAGGAGGAGGGCTGGAGTGGCCGTCCCAGTTTGCGGGCAGTGGAAGCCCCAGCGAGGGGGGGCCGGCGGTTGTGGCCCTCGGCGGCGCCGGCGGCGGCGGAGCGGAAAGCCCTGACTCAGGGCTGGGAAAGGGCCCCGCTGGCTCCGGCCGGGGGAAACGGCGACGGGGAAGGCGAGGAGAAAACGGGAACCATGGGGGAATAATACAATTTTAAAAAATGGAGGGGAGGGGGGGGGGGTAAAAGAGCAGTTGGAACAATTCCTTCATGTGGGGAAACTGAGGCACAGGGGTGTCCCCAGCCCTATCGCCAGAGCCTCGTGTGTCCCTGTCCCCCTGCACATGTCCCCTGTCCCTGACCCCAGCTCTGTTCCTGCAGAACCCAGCTCTGACCCCCATCCCTGGTCCCTCCAGCCCCATCGCCGCTCCATTCCCAACTCCTGTCCCCATCCTCACACCTCTGACCCCATTCCTGAAGCTCCAGCCCACGTCCCTCTCATCCCCATCGGTTGTCCCCTCCTGTCCCCATCCCCATCCCTGCTCCATCCTGGCACCTTCTGGGGTCACGAGCCTCTGGGTGCCCCAGCTGTCCCGTCCTGCTTTGTCCCTTTGTCCCCCTTCCCCTCCGCATCCATCTATTCCCTCTTTCCTTCTCCCCTCTCCAGCCCTTTCCCTATTCATCCTCTTCCCCTTCCCAGCCCCTTCCTCCTCCTTTTCCTGCTGTCCATCCCTTTTCCCCCTCTTTCTCCTTTCCCTCCTCTTATTTCCTCTCTCTTCTCCTTTCCTTTTCCCTCCTTTCCCTCTCCCCACTCTTCTCTTTCCTTTTCCCC
Source organism: Melospiza georgiana (assembly GCF_028018845.1). Taxonomy (NCBI): domain Eukaryota; kingdom Metazoa; phylum Chordata; class Aves; order Passeriformes; family Passerellidae; genus Melospiza; species Melospiza georgiana. Next base: position 5,863,558 of record NC_080458.1, on the reverse strand, counting down.
ACGCTGGTCCCTGTCCCTTCTCTCCCCTCCTTCCTCCAGCTCTCAGCCTCCTCATCTTCCTCCCTTCATAACTTTTCCTTCGATTTTTCTTCCATTTCCTTCTTTAATTTTCTTTCCTCTTCCCTCCCTTTTCATTTCCTTTTCAACTTTTCCTTTCCCCTTTCCTCCCCTTTCCTTTCTTCATCTCTTTTCTTTCCCTCCTTTTCTCTCTACCTTATTTCCCTCTTCCAATTCCTTGTTCTTTTCCCGCTTTCCCTTCTTCCCCCCCCCCTTTCTCTTCTCTCCCCCCTTTCTCTTTCTTTTCCCGTCTCTCATCTTTTCCTTCCTCCTTTCCTTTTCCTCTTCCCCTTCCCCTGCCCCCCTCGCCGCGCTCCCCCGGCCCCCCCGGCTGGGGCTGGGGGCGGTTCGGGGCCGGGCTCCGCTGCCGGCCCCGGTGCCGGCCCGGCCCAGCCCCGCCGCAGCGGCACAGCGGGGCGGGCGGCGGCCGCGGTGCTCCGTCCCTCCCTGTCCCTCCCTCTCCGCCCGTCCCTCCCTCCGCAGCGAGCCCCGGCATCCCGGGACACCGGCATCCCGGGACAGCGGCACAGCGCGACAGCGGCAGCCCCGCGGGCAGGACCCACCCCCGGCATCCCGGTAAGGACCCCCGGGACCCCTCGGGATGGGGGCACTGCCCGGGCACCGGGAGCCGGGAGAGAGGAACACGGGGTGGGGGATCCCCCTCTGGGACAGGGAGACTTTGGGGTGGGGGATCCCCCTTTGGGATGGGGATCCCTGCTCTGAGACAGGGGCCCTTTGGATTTGGGGATCCCCCTCGAGGGACAGGGGCACTTTGGGGTGGGGGATCCCCCTCGAGGGACAGGGACATTTTGGGGTGGGGGATCCCCCTTTGGGATGGGGATCCCTGCTTTGGGACAGGGACCCCGGCATTTGGGACCCACAGAGTGGCAGAGTCGCTCCAGGATGGGGGAGCCCCCTGGGATATGGGACCCCCCCAAGGACAGGGACCTGTGTGGGCCCTGAGCATCCCCCTGCGGTCCCTGTGCTGGGGGACACGTGTGTCCCCCGCCCCAGCAGGGACTGCCCTGCCATCCCCAGAGGGGGAACAGGGACAGGGGATGGTGCCGAGTGCCACTGTCACCCTGAAGTGTCCCTCTGGCTGGGGACAGCGCCAGTGCACAGGAGCCAGGCCCAGGTGTCCTCGGGCTCAGGGCACAGGGGGTGGCACTGACAGGGTGGGGGAAACTGAGGCAAGGGCTGTGGGGACACCTTGGGGCTAGGGACCGGGGACTGGGGACCAGGGATGGGGTTTGGGGATTCAGACTGGGGACAAGAACTGGGTTTGGGGACCAAGAAACTGCGGACTTAGGGGAGCAGGCACTGGGGGACAAGGGGACAGGGAATGGGGAACTGGAACTGAGCATCAAGAACTGGACACTGGTGGTCAGTGACAAGAGACCGGGAATTTGGGACCCAGAATTTGGGACTGGAGACCCCCAGAGCAGGGGCTGGACCCCTCCCCAGGCCGTGAGGGGACTTGGGAGGGGTCAGGATCCCCGAGCCAGCCACAAAGGGACTGTCACCCTCGTGCGGCGCTCAGCCCGCAGCTCCCGGGGCTCCTTCCCTGCTCCTTAATTTCCCGGCGCAAGCGGAGCTGATTTATGGGAGTTTGACACTATTTTAAGCGTGCGCCTCCGTTTGCCGCTCGCCCTGGTTTTAATTACCTCGGCTCTCGCGGCAGGGCAGCGTTCCCGGGGCACAGGCCTGGCCCTTGTTATCCTTGGAAAACCGGGAGCGCGCTTGCGGCCACGGCCGGGGCCGGCGTAAAAATAGGCGCAAAAACCACGGAAAAAAAAAAAAAAGGAAAAAAAAAAAGAAAGGGGGGCGAGGGGGGAACACCCTAAAAAACTCCCAAACAAACAAAAAAGCCAAAGTGGAAATGTACCAAAGTGGGTGAAGAGATTAACTTAAAATAAAATAATTAAAATAAAGGGAATGGTGGGGGTGATGGAGGTGAGGGCCAGCTCACGACACCCCGGGCCAGCCCGAGCAGCTGAAAGCCATGACGGGTATAAAAGCAGAGGAAGTCACCCGGGGAGGGGGAGGCCACAGCATAATTCGATTAAAAGGCCATAAAGGCAGAAGGAGCCGAGATTGGGGGTGGGGGGAGGCCCTGCCACCAGCACAACCCCACAGCAGCCCCCGGAGAAGCCCCTTTGGGGGGGATGCTGGGCTGGGGGGTGATGGGGTGGCCCCAACTCTGTGGGGGGAAACTGAGGCACAGGGGATTGGGAGCATTGGGGGTGGTGGGAACCGTGGGACTGGGGGTGCTGCTGGGTGTCCCAGAGCAGGGCTGACACCCCAGTACAGCTGACACCCCAGTACAGCTGACACCCCAGTTACAGCTGACACCCCAGTACAGCTGACACCCCAGTACAGCTGCCCCCTGTGCTGACCCCCAGGACGGGTACCCCCTGGCACACGGTGCCCCCTCGGAACCCTCAAGCCCCGTTCCCCTTTTCCACAGGCTGCCAAGTGCCATGGCCGCGAGCCCCCGCTGACATCGCCCCCCACGCCTCGGGGTCGCCGCTGTCGCCGCCGCAGCCATGGGTGACTCCTACGCCGCCGCCTTCCCCAGCGCCCCGGGGCTGCTGTCGCCGTCCGCCAGCCCCCAGGCGTCCCCCGGCCCCTACGGCCCCGACTACGGCCCCTTCGGGCACCCCTTCCCCGCGCCCTCGGGCGCCCAGGAGGTGCTGGGGGCGCCGGTGGTGGTGGCGGCCAAGGGCCACCCCCCGAGCGAGTGCCTGCCCGGCGTGTACCCCTCGCTGGAGATGCCGCACCCCTACGGCTCCTGGTACAAGGGCGGCATCGGCGGGGGGCTGCCGGGGGGCTCCGGGCCCGCCGCGCCGTCCTGGTGGGATGTGCACCCCAACGGGGGCTGGCTGGGGGGGCCGGCGGGCGCCGAGGGGCTGCAGGGCTCGCTGCAGGGCCAGCCCGCCCTCAGCCCCCCTCTGCCCACCTACGGCTCCGATTTCGGCGCTCTGAACCCCCCTCCTTACAGCAACGCCCCCGCGGCGCCCCCCGCCCCCAAACCCGCGCCCGGCGAGACCCCGAAGGGTCCCCGCGGCGGCTCCTTGGGGGGACGCCCGGCGTGCGATTGTCCCAACTGCCAGGAGCTGGAGCGGCTCGGGGGCCCGGCGGGGTCGCGGCGGAAGCCGGTGCACAGCTGCCACATCCCGGGCTGCGGCAAGGTGTACGGCAAAGCCTCGCACCTGAAGGCGCACCTGCGCTGGCACACGGGCGAGCGGCCCTTCGTGTGCAACTGGCTCTTCTGCGGGAAGCGCTTCACCCGCTCCGACGAGCTGGAGCGCCACGTCCGGACCCACACGCGCGAGAAGAAGTTCACCTGCCTGCTGTGCAGCAAGCGCTTCACCCGCAGCGACCACCTCAGCAAGCACCAGAAGACCCACGCCGACCCCGGCCCGCCCAAGCCGCCCCCCGGCGCCGAGCAGCCCCCCGCGTCCCCCCGGCCCGCCTCGCCCGCCAAGGACGGCGGCAGCCCCGAGGCCGGCAGTTTGTTGGAGATTTGAGCCTTTCCGCTTTCATCTTCGTCTTCCTCCTCCTCGCCGCTGGGGATATTTATTACGGGGTGCTGCTTCCCCCGAGCCCCCTCCCCCTCAGTTCCCCAGCTCCTAGTTAGCCATTCTAATTTATGTCTTAAATTATGGGCGGGGCTCTCCGAGCGCTCTGGGGCTCACGGGGGGGTGTCAAGGTGAGACCCCCCCCCGTTTTCTCTTTTCCCTTCCACCTCCCCCAGCCCTTCTTGCCCCCCAGCCCTCGCCTCACGCCCCGCACTCAGGGACAGGGTTTGCCCCCCTCCCCTCCCCCGGCCTGGTTCATCAGTGCTCATGTAACGTGTCCCCCCCACTTTTTTTAGCTGCCTGCCCCTCCTGCCCCCCTGGAAAAAAAGCAATAAAAGATTGAGAGTGGAGCCGGGCCCCTTCTGCGGCTGAGGCTGGGCAGCCTCATCACAGGGATGTGCTCAGCTTCCCCCTCTCTGCAGGGCTCCAGGGGAAACTGAGGCACGGGGGGGGCCTGCTCAGGGTCACTGTGCCCCCCCTCTCTGGGTGCGGCAGGAGCTCCGCGGGGTTGGGGACAAGCTGGGCTGTCCCCTTGTCCTCAGCCCCTGGGGTGCTGTATCTTGTGCCTCTTCCCTTCCCCAGGACCCTGTCCCCTGTGCTCCCCACAGTCTCCTTGTCCCCAAGACCCTGTCCCCATGTCTCCTTGTCCCCATGTCCCTCCTCATGTCCCCAGCCTCAGGGACAGCCAGCAGGGCCTGGCAGGATTGTCCCCTGCCCGCCTCACCCTGCCCACGCGTGTCCCCAGCAGCCGCGTCCCCACTCCCAGGGACATCGTGTGCACGGGAACACGCGTGTGCACAGCCCCGTGCCTCAGTTTCCCCCCGGCCACATCCCAGGGCCCACGTGGCAGCAGCGGGCACGCGGCGGGGCCACGTGTCCCCGAGGACACCCCAATTTTGGGCGCTGTGGGCTGGCGGGGACCCCGCTGCGCTCCCCCTCCCCCTGCCCTGGGCTCCCGCCAGCCCTTTGATGCGCTCAGCCCTGGTTTGGGGCTTTTCCTGAAAAAAAAAAAACCAAAAAGCCACGGAAAAAGGCAACAGGAGGCGGAAACGAGCTCCAGTGCCAGCACGGAGCGGGGGGGGGGGGCAGCTGCTGGCACCAGGGCCCCGCGGGGGGACAGGGACAGGGGTGGCAGCAGGTCCCGTGCCAGCCCCGGGTGAGTCACGGTGGCCACGGGCTGGCCAGGACCCAGCTGTCCCCAGGGAAAGGGGGACACGGGGCGGGGAAACTGAGGCACGGAGGCGGCAATGGAGCGGCCGGAGCTCAGCGCCACCGCGCAGAGCTGTCCCAGGGCGGCTCCCGGGGGGATTCAGAGTGGCAGTGCCACCTCTCCATGCAGCCCCCCAAGCCAGCCACATCCTCCCCGACCCAAATTCGCCGATTTCGGGGTTTCCCCCCAGAACTGCAGCCCTGCTCGCCGTGGGTGGGCCAGTGCCAAGCAGGGCAGGGAGCCACGTCCCGGAGCCAAACCCCGGCCCGGCGGCCACCGAGGGCTCGACCGCCCGGAGCCTCCCAAACCACAGAGCCCAACCCCATCCAGCGACCCCCCCAACCCCACCGGGGACCCCCCATCCGCCGCCACCGCCTTTTTTCCTGTCTCGCTGCCCCATCAGCCGCGTTTGGGGGGGTCCGAGGGACGCCACGAGGCCACGCCAGCCCTGCGGTGGCTCTGATGTCGGCGCCATCCCAAATCGTCGTCTCCTATCGAACCCCGCTCGCTCCGTAACGGGCGAGGAATGTGGGGCCCCCCGCCGCAGCTCCCCCCGCCGCCTTTATTTAATATCCTGAGAAAATTAAAATAACTCTTGCGGCCGCTAAGGAAAACACGGGGATAAACACGAGAAAAGCGGGAGCCCCGGGAGAGGGGCCGGGAGCGAGCCAAGGGGGGCACGCGGCGGGAGCGGCACCCAGGGGACACGGCGAGAACGGACAGGGGCGCCCGCGAGAGGGGACACCGGGGGAGGTGGCACCGGGGACACGGCAGCGCAGGACACCGGGATGCCGCGGGAGCCCAAGAGGGGTCCGGGACCGGGGTGCCGGCGGGACACGGGGGTGCCCGGAGGACACGGCGGTGTCCCGGGGGTCCCGGTCCCGGTCACCGGTCCCGTCCCCGGTCCCGGTCGCAGCGCAGCCCCGCTCGGCCACGCGTGACCCGTCGGCAGCACACGCCCTCTCGCCCCGCCCCTCAAAGGAGGCTCCGCCTTTCTTAAAGGGGCAACGACAGTAACAAGTGGTCCCATTTTAATCAATCCTCGTTACACCCGGAGAGCCACTAAGTCACGTGTGGAGCGCGGCTGTGCAGGGGAGGCTGATATTCTCTCTCCTCCGCCGAGGAAAATCGGGGAGCGTGGCGTTGACCCTCAGCGAGGACTCCGCGTATTTCCCACGCGAGCGGCGGCCCTTTTAATTCCCCTCCCACACGCGCCCGGAGCCGCGAGGGCGGCGCGCGGCGGCGATTGGCGCGAAGCGGGAGCTGGAAGGGGTGAGAGGAGCCAAGATGGCGCCGCCGGGGGCTGAGGGCGGGGAGCGGGTGAGGGGGATCCGGGGAGAACCCGGGGGGCACTGGGGATTGTGAGCGGGTGAGGGGCGGAGGGAGGGTCTCCGGCCTGGAGCCGGCGCACCCTGGCGGCAGCGGCGGTTTCAGCTCTCGCCCCCCGGCCCGGTCTCGCCCCCAGGCTCGGTGCCGCCATGTGCTCCCTGGGGCTGTTCCCGCCGCCGCCTCCCCCTGGGGATGTCACCCTGTACGAGCTCAACAACTCCCTGGTCTGCGGCCGCCTCAGCGAGCAGCTCCCGCTGGCCTTCCAGAGCCAGGTGAGACCCCCGGGCCAGGTGAGCCCTCCTCGCTCCAGAGCCGTGCCAGCCCCCTCCAGCCTTGGGACTGCCACATTCGTCGCTCTCAGCTGTGGCTGCAGCTCTGTCCCCTCTGCTGGGGTCTCTCCGGGCACCCTCAGGCTCCTCCTTCGCTCCTTGTGCCCCTGCTTTCCTCCCATCGCCGTTTGCCCGCTGCCCTGGGGGCGTCCCTTTGTTCCCGGGGGCTCAGGGGGTCTCAGGGGTCTCTGTGTGCTGCAGGTTCCCGACCTGCCCGTGCTGACCCTGCCCAAGGAGCCCCTCAAGGCCCACGGCCGCCTGGAGCCCAGCGCCCGCTCGCCCTTCATCCACCACCGCGAGTCCCTCTGGAAGCGCTGCCTCAGCGCCTGGTGAGTGCCCCGCTGTCCCCAGAGAGCCCAGCCTGTCCCCAGGACGGGCAGTGACCCCGCTCTCGCCGCAGGCGCGATGCCGGGCTCTGCGGGCTGCTCCGGGAGCTGGCCAGCGCCGAGGAGGAGGGTGAGTTTGGGCTGCCCGCGGGTCTCTGGTCTCGCTGCGATGCTTTGGCTGGGCCCTGCTGTCCCTGCCCTGTCCCCCTGGTGCTGCAGGGACGCTGAGGGTCCCTTTGCTCTTTGCCAGGGCTGCAGTGGCTGCGGACGGGCTCGAGCCACGCGCTGGCCGTGTGCCGCTGGCTGTCCTCGCTGCACGGATCCCTGTTCCCACACCTGTCCGTGAGTCATTCCGCCTGATCCCTGCTGCTGCGGGAGCCAGGGGCAAGGGGAGCAGCCATTCGGGATGCGGGGTGGTCCCTTCCCCACTGAACCCCCCCCCCAAAATGCTCCTCCTGATGGTGCCCAGCTCCAGACACCGCTCCTTCCTCCACTGGTGGAAAATGGACACTGAGAAGGTGTTTGGTGCTCCAAGAGGGGCCCAGATCCAGGTGGGGGAGAGGGAGAAAGGGCTGGGAACTGGGGGTCCCTGCTGCCAGCTCAGTGTTCTCCTGTCCCTGCAGCTGACCAGTGAAGACATGATTGCAGCCTTCTCCCAGGCCGTGGACTGGTGAGTCCTGGGTGTCCCAAAGTCACCGTGCCAGGGTGGGAGTACAAGGACAGGATGGCCCCGTTTGGTGGGCTCAGCAATTAAAGGCAAACATTGCCCCACTGACTCTGGCTGCCCTGCTTTGTGTGCCCTGGGTGGAGAGATATCAGGGTTAAAGGAGATCAGAGCCTGGAAAATTCCTTCCAGTTCCAACCCCAGCCCCTCAGCAGAGCCCTGTGAATAATTCCCAGGAACAGGGAATTTCTCAAAGAAAATGGTCCTGTTGGGCAGCAACAAGGAAGTTTTTATTTCTCTGAGAACTCTGAGCAGGGTCTTTGCCAGCCCAGTGGGTGCTGGGGGGGGTCTCACCCTGCCCTGTGCCCCCTCCAGGGCCGGCTGCACCATCAGGGCCTTCGCCTGGCACCCCCACACCAACAAATTCGCTGTGGCTCTTCTGGACGATTCCATCCGTGTCTACAACTCCAACAGGTGGGACTTTGCCTGGGATTTGGGCAGCCTGGGGTTGGCACTGCCCTGGGGCTGCTGCCCGTGGCCTCCTGGCCCACCTGGCATACCTGGGCTCTCACTCAGCCCCCCTGCTCCTTCCTCGCTCTGCCCCGAGCCTCAAGAGCTTTGCCTTTCCTTTCCCTGCCTGCTCTGTGCCTCTGGGGACATCCCGGGGGTCACCCAGCCCTGGGGGTGGTGACAGAGCTGGGGGGACACGGGCTGAGTGTCCTCTGTCCCCCAGGTCTCCCTGCTCCCCCAGGGAATGCCAGTCCCTGCTCAGGAGAAGACTCTGCCGGCTGCTCCTGCAGCCCCCCTGGGTGTCCCCAGGCTGGGCCCTGGCCGCACTGGGGACACCTCGGCTCAGTCACACCAGGTGTGTGACACCTGGCTCGCTCCGGTGTCACCTGGCTGGGAATCCCTGTCCCTTCCCACCCTGCTGTCCCCCCTCACTGCGCTCAGGGCTGGCAGGGGACACTGTGGCTGCACCAGGGCTCTGTGCCCCGCAGCTGTGTCACCCGTCCCCTCCCCGCAGTGCCACCGTGCCCTCGCTGAAGCACCGCCTGCAGAGGAACGTGGCTGCCATGGCCTGGAAGCCTCTCTGTGCCTCCATCCTGGCCGTGGCCTGCCAGAGCTGCGTGCTCGTGTGGCACCTGGACCCCACCTCCCTCTCCACCAGGTGACAGCTCCCACCTTCCCTTCCCTTCCCAGCCATTGTCACCCCGCTGGGGCTGGCTTTGGGACAGCGCCGCCATCCTGCCAGCAAACCCCAAATCCTGCTGGCTTCTCCCTTGTCCTGTGCAGGCCCTCGTCGGGCTGTGCCCAGGTGCTGTCCTGCCCCGGGCACAGCCCTGTCACCAGCCTGGCCTGGGCGCCCAGCGGGGAGCGGCTGCTGTCGGCGTCACCCGTGGACACGGCCATGCTGGTGAGGACCCTCTGGGGACACCCAGGGACACCCGGGCTGGACACGCACAGTGCCACCTGCGCCTGAAATGTTCCCTCTGTGTCCCCTAATCCCGCCGTCGCCATCATCCCCCGTGTCCCCTGCAGGTGTGGGACGTGTCCACCGAGACCTGTGTGCAGCTGCAGTGGTTTGGGGGTGGCGGTGTCACCTACTTGGCCTGGTCCCCCGATGGCAGCAAGGTGCTGGCAGCCACGCCCTCGGCCGTGTTCCGGTGAGCTCCTCGTGCCCATCCTCATCCTCGCTGCAGAAAATCTGGATCCCAAACATCCCCCCAGCTCCTGCTCCTGCTCCTGCTGTGGGGGCAGAGCGGGGAGTGGCTGGGGGACGGGGTTGGACACTCTGGATTCCCAGAGCAGCAGGATTGGGGCAGATTCCCAGGAATTCTGCTCCCTAAAGCCTCCTGCATCCCCTGCAGGGTGTGGGAGGCCCAGATGTGGACCTGTGAGCGCTGGCCCACCATCCGGGGACGCTGCCAGGTAGGGTGGGATATTCCCCTCCCAGGGAATCGCTGAGGCTGGAAAAGCCTTCTGGGACCACCCAGGCCAAGCCCTGGCACTGCCAAGGCCACCACTGACCCCTGTCCCCAAGTGCCACATCCACAGGGCTTTTCAATCCCTCCAGGAACAGGGACTCCACCCCAGCCTTGGGCAGCCAGCTCAAGAAATTGTGGAAATTTTCCCTGATTGTGTGGAAATCTTCCCAATATCCAACCTGAACCTCTCCTGGCACAGCCTGAGGCCATGTCCTCTTGTACCTTGGCTGTCCCCTGCCATCAGGGACTTGTGGAGTGAAAAGTCCCTCCTGAGCCTCCTTTTCTGCAGTCTGAGACGCTCCAGACAGGGTGGCAGTGTCCCACAGGCAGGTGACAGGGTGGCAGTGTCCCCAGACAGGGTGACAGTGTCCCAGAGGCAGGTGACAGGGTGACAGTGTCCCACAGGCAGGTGACAGGGTGGCACTGTCCCCAGACAGGGTGCTGGAGCCCCGATGGCAGCCGGCTGCTCTTCACCGTGCTGGGCGAGTCCGTCATCTACTCCTTGTCCTTCTCCGAGTACCGGGGTGAGTTTGTCCCACCTGGAGCTTCCCAGATGTCCCCACAGCTTTGTGGTGAGGAGCTGGGACACACAGGGAGCGTGTTGGGGTCTCCAAGCACGGAATCTCTGGGATTCAGGTTTTTCCATCCCTCACGTTGCTCCTCAGTCACAGTTGTGGGGTCTTGAAGGGATTTCAGGGAGACTCCGGTGGCTCCAGAGCCAGCGTGGGGGTCCTGGTGTTTGCTGTCCCTTGTCCTCCATCCCTGCCACTCCTGGGACACCAGCACAGCTGCTCTGAGAAAGAAATAAATGCATGATCACCCGGGGAATGCAGTGGGCTGATGGAGTGTGGGTTTGTCCCGGGCAGGGGAGATGCAGGGGCAGGTGGGAGGCTCCAAGACGGCCTCGATCGTGGCAGACCTGTCCGAGACCACCTTCGAGACCCTCTACGGGGAGGAGAGGTGGGTCTGGCTGGGGGCACAGGGGGTCCCTGCTCCTCCTGGCAGCCACCCCTGGCTGCTGGGCACACCTGGGACTCTCTGCCCCCAATTTTGAGACTTGTGCTGTTGCAGGATTGGAGGAGAGGTTCATTCCATGGTGTGGGACCCCACCGGGGAGAGGCTGGCTGTGATCATCAGAGGTCAGTCCTGCCCCGTTCCCTGCTTGGCCTGGGGCTGCTGCTGCCCTGGGAGAAGGGACGGGGGAACAGGGGAGAGCCCTCGTGCTGCTGTCCCCCCGCAGGACACCCCGAGTGCGCGGGCAGCCAGCCGGCCGTGGCCGTGTTCCGCACCCGCAACAGCCCCGTCTTCGAGCTCCTGCCCTGGTGAGGGGGCTCGGGGCCTTGGGGAGGGGGTTTGGGTGGGTTTGGGTTCATTTGGATGGGTTTGGATGGGTTTGGGTTCATTGGGTTCCCCACCTCACCCCCTTGGCTTTGAGTTGTCCTTTTCCACTGCATCCCCCTTTGAACCCCAGATACCCCCAGTCCCTGGGATGTGCTGTTTCCCCTTGAACCCCAGACACCCCCAGTCCCTGGGATGTGCTGTTACCCCTTGAACCCCAGACATCCCCAGTCCCTGGGATGTGCTGTTTCCCCTTGAACCCCAGACACCCCCAGTCCCTGGGATGTGCTGTTTCCCCTCAGACCCCAGACACCCCCAGTCCCTGGGCTGTGCTGTTTCCCCTCAGACCCCAGACACCCCCAGTCCCTGGGCTGTGCTGTTTCCCAGCCCATAACCCTGCCTGTTCCCCTGCCCCACAGCGGCTTCGTGCGGGGCGAGCGCGGCGCCCAGCCCCAGCTCATCTCCTTCCACCCCTGCTTCCCTCAGGGCGCCCTCCTGACCGTGGTGAGTCCCTCCTGGGGCACTCCCAGTCCCAGGGGACACTGGTGGCACTGGGGAGGGGGCTGGGACCAGGGTGAGCCATGGGGGGCTCCGGGGAGAGGAGGTTTAACCAGGCCAAGGGCTGGGTGCTGTGTTTTGGGGACAGAGGGGTTGGACCTTTCCTGGTCCCTGGGAAGGGACCTGGAGGGACTGGGGGACAGTGCTGCACGTGAGCCAGGTGTGCCCAGGTGGCCAAAAAGCCTGGTGGGATCCTGGCTGGGCTCAGGGGTGGTGGGGCCAGCAGGAGCAGGGGATTGTTTCTCCCCCTGGCCACACCTCGAGTGCCGTGTCCAGGTCTGGACCCCCCAGTTTAGGAAGGATTTTGGGATCTGGGTCATGTCCAGAGAAGGGAATGGAGCTGGGGACGGGCCTGGAGCTCTGGGGGGGCTGAGGGAGCTGGGGAAGGGGCTCAGCCTGGAGAGGAGGAGGCTCAGGGGGAACCTCATCAGTTCCTGTAACTCCCTGGCAGTCAGGTCACGGGCTGGGCTCCATCCCAAGGGGTTTCCCCATTTCTGTGCTGTTCGGACACTGACCCCTGCCCACCCTGTCCCCTGCAGTGTTGGTCCTCGGGGAGGATCTCCCACATCCCCTTCTTCTTCGTCAGCGCCCTGGAGCCCCGCGGCAGCCCCCGCCGCAGCCCCGCGCCCGTGCTGGGCAGCGTCCGCGAGCAGCCGCTCTTCTCCGAGCTCTGAGAGCCTCCCAGGGGCTCCTGGGGCGCCTCGGGGCCTCACGGGGCACCCCAGGGCTTCCTCGGGCACCCCAGAACCTCCTCGGGCACCTCGGGGCCTCACGGGGCACCCCAGAGCTTCCTCGGGCACCCCAGAGCCTCCTCGGGCACCCCAGGGCCTCACGGGGCACCCCAGGGCTTCATGGGGCACCCCAGAACCTCCTCGGGCACCTCGGGGCCTCACGGGGCACCCCAGAACCTCCTCGGGCACCCCAGGGCTTCATGGGGCACCCCAGAGCCTCCTCGGGCACCCCAGGGCTTCCTCAGGCACCCCAGAACCTCCTCGGAACCTCCTCGGGCACCCCAGGGCCTCATGGGGCACCCCAGAACCTCCCTGGGCACCCCAGGGCTTCATGGGGCACCCCAGAACCTCCCCGGAACCTCCTCGGGCACCCCAGGGCTTCATGGGGCACCCCAGGGCTTCCTCAGGCACCCCAGAACCTCCTCGGGCACCTCGGGGCCTCACGGGGCACCCCAGAGCCTCCTCGGGCACCCCAGGGCTTCCTCAGGCACCCCAGAACCTCCTCGGGCACCCCAGAACCTCCTCGGAACCTCCTCGGGCACCCCAGGGCCTCATGGGGCACCCCAGAACCTCCCTGGGCACCCCAGGGCCTCCTCTCCCTCCTGCTCAGCCTCCTCTCCCTGCAGGAGCCCCTCAGACCTGCCCAGGGTCTGGCAGTGTTGATCCTGCCCCAATTAAAGGTGGATTTTCTCTCCCTCCTGTCTTCTTTCCTCACACCGATGGGACTGGAGGATTTTTGGGGGTGAATTTGGGAAGTCTTGTGGGTCTGGAGGGGTTTCTGGGGGCTCCAGAGTTGATTTTGGGGTCAGGAAGAGCTTGGAGTGGACTCACAGAAGCTGTTGGTGTGATCCCACGGCAGCCCACGGGCCAGGGCTGCTCTTTTTGGGATCAAAGAGCCCCGTTTTGGGGACAGGTGATGGCTGAAGGGCTTTGGGGCGGGTTTTGGCCACGCACACAATCCCCAGCTTTGACTCGAGGGTGAACAAAAGTGAACCAAACCCCCAAAGTGAACCAAACCCCCAAAGTGAACCAAACCCTCCGGGGGCCCCCAAATCCCAGCTCTGGGGTCCCAGGGTGCTGCCCCAGGGGAGCCCCCCCGGCCCCAGAGGGGATTAACGCTGCTGCTGGCACAGTGAAATCCTGGGATTTCACTGTTTTAATCAATCCCAGGATTACAGACCCTTAATCCTGGGATTACACTGCCCTGGCAGGGAGGACTGGGGGAGCACAGGGTCCCTGCTCCCCCCACCCCAACAGCCCCAGGACCCCCCAAATCCTCCCCAGAGCAGGGGGGAGACCCCTCCCTTTCCCCCCAGAGCATCCAGCCCCTTCCTGAGGCTGAGTAGGATCCAGGGAGATCCAGGGTGACCCGGGCTCCGAACCCACCGCAGCAGCTGGGGCCAGCCGGGGGCTCCCGGTGCCGCCGCTGAGCGGCTCCTCCTCCTCCTCCTCCTCCTCGCGGTGTCGCCGGTGCGCGGCGCAGGGCAGGGCCCGCAGGTACCGCAGGTGCAGCCGCGTCTCCTCCCGGCTCCGCCGCACGAACCGGCGCACGCAGAGCAGCACCGAGCCCAGCCACCCGCCCAGGGCCACCAGCGCCACCAGGTCCGGGGCCCGCGCCGTTCCTGTGCCCGTCCCCAGCGTCCCGTTGTGGCCGCTGGGCGGGAGCGGCACCGGCGGAGCCTCCCCGGGGCACCGGGAACCGGCCCGGGGGTGCTGGGGCAGCCCCAGCAGCAGCAGCAGCAGCAGCCCGGCCGCCGGCATGGCCCCGAACGAGCGGCAGGGAGGGGACACCGTGACCCCCCCGCGGTGCTGTGACACACGGCAGGGAGGGTGACACGGTGCTGGTGACACGCAGGATGGTGGCAGTGCCAGCAGGGGGGGTGCAGTGATTGCTGTCCCCGTGCTGGGGGGGGGTCACGGCTGTCCCTGAGTCACAGCATCCCCCCCCGGGACCCCTCAAACAGCCACTCCACTGGGCACACACTGGTTTTTACTGGTGCTGGCAGCGCCTCGGTGCAGGGACGTGACAGGAACAGGGTCAAACTCCCAGGAAATGGAGCCAAAGAGTCTCTGGCTGGGCTGGCACCCATCCAGCACAGGGGGTGGGTGCTCCGAGACCCCCGGGAGGGGCTGCTGCCCCCCCAGCACAGCAGATTGTGTGAGAATCCAGGATCCAAGCGGGAACGGTCCCTGCACATCCCACACTGAGCGAGGGGCTCCCTTCTGGGGTGACCCTGCTGGGGAGGGGGCTCACGTGCTCTCTGTGCCCCCCCCGAGCTCCAGCGCCCTCCGGGCCATCTCCAGGGCCCCATCCCGGGTCCGGTTGCCCCCGATGAAGCCGCTGGCGTGGACGAAGATGCAGCCGGGGATTCCGGCCAGCTCGGACAGCGCCTCGTCCCGCAGCCCCCGCCAGGCCTCGGGCAGGGGGAGCCTGGGGGTGGACACGGGGCTTGAGAGTGACCCTGACCCCACGGGGGGGCGGGGGCAGGGCAGGGGAGGGCTCTCACCGGCTCTGGAAGCTGTGGGGGGCTGTGGGCACGCTCTGCACCCGCCACTGCCCGCCCCGGTCCGGGAACAGCACGAGCAGCAGCGGCCGGGGCAGGGCCAGCTCCCGCTCCAGCTGGAACAGGTGCTCCTTCCAGGGACAGCCGCCCTGGGACAGCTCCAGGACCTGCCCGCTGGCATCCACCTGCAGGGGGGACACGCTGGGGACATGGGGGAGACTCCCAAAACCACCCTGGGCTGCTGCCCTAGAACTTCCCAGTGCCCTCCTGGAGGGGCCGTGCAGGATACGGGGTGCAGGGCCCCCCCGGGAGGTTTCTACCGAAGGGATTTGACCTCCCCACGCCCCAATTCTCCTCCAAAATCACAGATTTCCCCAGACCAGCTCGGCGTTACCTCGAGGCGGCGCCGCATGGCCTCTTCCACCAGCGCCCGTGCCGGCAGCCAGGCCCGGTGGTAGAAATCCAGGCGCTGCAGGAACTCGGTGCCCACCAGCTCCATGGCCCTCCTGAACCCTGCCTGGGGACACGGGGGTCAGCGGTGTCCCCGAGCAGGCTGTCCCCAGGGTCTGTCCCCAGGGTCTGTCCCCACCTCGGTGTCCTGGTCGGGGTCGTTCCAGCGGGGGTTCAGGTGCCCCACGCGGGCGCTCAGGGTTGTGCTCAGGGCGTAGCGCGGCTCCCCCGCCGCCGGTGCGATCCCGTTGTCCATGGCATCGATCTCCTCCACAAAGTTCTCGTACAGCTGGGGACAGAAACATGAGAAGCAGTGAGGGGACAGCAAGGGAGGACAGAGGGGACAGCAGAGCAAAGCCTGGCTGGAAGCACAAAGGCCCCAGCCACTGCCACAGACTGCTCCCCTTTCCCCACTGAGGACAAGCCCCGGGCAGAGCCGTCACCCCGGCAGGATGACAGACCCCCTGCCACCGCTGCCACCGCTGTCACCTTGTCATAGAGCGCTGTGACCACGGGCCCGTCCTCGGGCTGCCCCAGGAGCCCCGCCAGGATCTGCGCCCCGAAGTGGCAATAGACCAGCCCGGCGCTGCTCAGCTTCGTGCTCCAGGGCTTGTCCGGCCGCAGGCTCCGCATGGACTCCGTGAAGGACCTGCGGGGCCACGCGGTCACCGCGGGTCCCCCGGGGGTGCCGCTGTCCCCGGCGGGCTCTCACCTCTGGTGGTGGTCGTAGCGGTGCCGCCCCGGGTCGTACTCGCCCCCCACGTCCACCACGACATCGCAGCCGGCCAGGCGCTGCGGGTCCCGCGTCCGCACGATCTCCGCGTCCTGCAGGGGACACGCGTGAGGGTCCCCAGGGCCACCGGGACCCCCGGGAGCGGCTCCGGGTGACGAGGGACCGCGGGGACGGACCTTGAGGAGAGGGTGGGGGAGATAAGGGTGACCCCAGGTGGGACCGGGGACAGAACAGTGACCCCCAGACGGGACCGGAGACCCGAGGAAGGACCGGGGACACGAGGGGGACTCCCAGGTGGGATCGGGGACAGAAGAGCGGCCGCTGGGTGGGCTCAAGTGTCCCCACATGGGACCGAGAGAAGAGCGACCCGGAGAAAGAGCCCGGGACCCGGCACCGCACGGTGCTCCCGTCCCGTTCATGCCCCGAGCCGGGCGCGCTGCCGGTGCCGTACCTGGTAGCGGGGCAGGAGGCGCAGCAGGAAACAAGCCAGCGCCTCGTCGCAGTGGAAGGTGCCGTCGTGGGTGCCGATGCGGGCGGCGGGCTCGGGGTGCGGCCGCTTGTGCCCGGTCCCGATGCCGGTGCTGGTTCCGGTGCCGGTGGCGGCCATGGCCACGAGCCGGGCGGCGCGCGCGGCACCGCGCATGGCAACGGGGAGGCCACGCCCCCTCATCGAAAGCGCTTCCCGCCCATTTTGTCCCCGCGCTTGCGCGGGATCAGCCCCGCCCCCAGCGAGTGCGCACGCGCACGCGGCGGGGCCGAGGAGGCGGTTTGGTGTGGAGAGCGCCCTCTGGCGGGCGGGACCGGGATCGAGGGACGCGGACACACGGACACCTCCGGGACAGACACACACGGTCCTGCGCGGCCCCCGGGGACACAGGGATGGATGGATGGATGGATGGATGGATGGATGGATGGATGGATGGATGGATGGATGGATGGATGGATGGATGGATGGATGGATGGATGGATGGATGGATGGATGGATGGATGGATGGATGGATGGATGGATGGATGGATGGATGGATGGATGGATGGATGGATGGATGGATGGATGGATGGATGGACGGACACACGAGCCTGGCGCTGAGTTGGTTTGCCCAGCAGGAGTTTATTGGCCCGAACCGGAGACCCTCCGGACACCAGGGACCCTCTTACCGCTGCTCGTGGCCCCGGGGGGCTGTCATGGCTCTTCCCAGGGCTCTGGAGCCCCCCAGCTCCCAAAGCCCCCTTGTTTTGTTTCGGGTGGGTACAAGGGCCTGGAGCCGCCTCCAGAACACGGCAGGGGAAGGAGGCCAAGCTGGAATTGGGGTCCCTGCCTCATCCCAGGGGTCCTGTCCCATCCCAGCAGTCATCACCCCATCCCGCAGAGGGGTCCCGCTCCAAAGTGGGGCTGTCTCCTGGAGATGCCCCTGCTCCCCCATTCCCAGGGAGCGCAAACAAAGCTCATCCTGCTCTTCCCTTTGAGGGTCGAGGACATTTCCCCCCTCGGGGCTTTCTCGGCTGCCTCTGGCTCATCCCAGTTCATCTCCCGGCACTTGCCCCTTCCATACATTCGCAAAAGGAAGGGATTCGGGGCAGCCCGGCCCCAAACCACCGGCGGAGATGCGGGGAAGCTGCTCCTGGAGCCGCGACCCCAGACCCCGACCCCTGCCCGGGCTCAGCTCCTCCCGCACACCCAGCGCCGGTTCCCCGTCCCGCAGCGCTGCGGGGCCGCTCCTGCCGTGCGGGCGCTCAGGAGATCTCGTTGCCGAAGACCTCGAGCAGCAGCGGCGTGAGCTGCATGCTGTGCTCGGGCTGGAAGGACAGACAGCGGTACTGCCGCGAGTGCTCCTCGTTGAGGCTGCGCAGGTCCGCCAGCTTCTGGATCATCTTGGCGTAGAGCAGGCGGCCGCCGGGCGCGGCGTGCCGGGCGCGGATGTAGCTCTGCAGCACCTCCGAGAGCCGCTCCTGCAGCGCCTCCACCCGCAGCGGCTCCCGCACGCCCGGCCGGTCTGCGGGACGGGCAGCGCTCAGGGCAGGCCCCGCTGCTGGGGGGTTTCCCTGCCTTTTGGGGCTTTTTATGGCTTGGGGGGATTCCCTCCCTTACACCCCTTTTTAGGGTTTGGGATAATTCCCTTCCCTTTTGTCCCTTTTTATGGTCTGGGGTTTTTCCCTTCCTTTCATCCCTTTTTAGGGTCAGCCGTACTGATGGGTTTTTCCCCTCCCTTTTGTGGGTTTTTCGGATTTGGAATGGGTCTGTCCCTACCTGGGGACAGGATGCAGATGGCCATGAGCAGCACATGCTCCTCCTCGTGCAGGTTCAGCTTCTTCAGCCCCACCTGGAACTTCACCAGTGGCTCCAGCAGGGCCATGCTGTGCCCGGCTGTGGAGAGAACGGGGACTCAGGGGGGCTCTGGAAAAGGCTCATTTTCCTCTGGAAGGGGATCTTTCCCTTTGGACCGGGATTTTTTCCAACACACTGGGGTGGCACTGGGGCCATTGAGGAGGTGGCACTGGAGACCCTGAGGTGCCACTGCAGACCTTGAAGCACCACTTGTCACCTCCCAAACCCCCAGAATTTGGGGCAGGACCCACCCCCGTTCTCAGCCAGGCGCAGAGAAGGCCCAGCAGGGGGAAAGTCAGGGAATTTCAGGATCTGGGGCTGGGGCTCCCTTACCCTGGGTGACGTCGCTGACCCTGTACTTGAAGTCGCTGCTGCCGCAGGTCCAGGACATGTCCTCGAGGGTGAAGGACTCGTTGGAGCGCAGCATGATCACCTCCATGGCGCTGCACTTGAGCAGCACGATCTGGTCCTCCACAGACAGATCCCTGCAGGAGGATTTGCCCTCTGGGTGGGGAGCGGGGCGCTCAGGGGGCACAGGACAGGGCCAGAAGGAGCTGCCATCCCCAGGGTGCTCAGCTGAGGCTCCTTCCCCAGGAATTCCCATTCCAAGGTTTTTTTCATGTGCATTTTGGTCCCAAATCATGGAATGAACAGAGCCTGAGGTGCCTTCTCAGGAATTCCCATTCCAGGGTTTTTTTCAGGTGATTTCTTGCCTCAAATCTTGGAATGAACAGAACCTGAGGCCCCTTCCCAGGAATTCCCATTCCAGGGGTTATTTAAGGTGCATTTTAGTCCCAAATCTTGGAATGAACAGAGCCTGAGGCCCCTCCTGGGCCCCTCGGGTGCTGCAGGAGCTCTGGGTGGAATCTGTGTGTGTTTTCCAGGGTACTGGAAAAAGGGGAGAACCCCAGGGAAGGGGAGAGACATAGAGCAGAGCTGGGAAGGGAACAGGGCGGAGGAATGGCTGGGAGGGGCAGCACGGGATTCCCAGGGGCAGGAAATGCCAGATTTGGGATCTGCAGCCTCACCTGAATCCCGGGATCATCTTGGCAAAGCCGATCACCTTCTGGATGCTGTAGCTGACCAGGTCAGCCAGGTGTGGGAGCATGGAGAGCTGGGAGAACTCCAGGTTCACCGAGGAGCTCTCGTCCTGCTCCTCCTGCAGCGCCAGGCTGGGGAACGGCGGCGGCTCCGCGGGGTCTGCGGGGGGAAAAGCGGTGAGCACCCCAGCGAGACCCCCCAAGCTCAGCAGAGGCTCTGGAAACGCTCTGAGCACCCCCGAGCTGAGCAGAGGCTCTGGAAACACTCTGAGCACCCCAGCGAGACCCCCGAGCTGAACAGAGGCTCTGGAAACACTCTGAGCACCCCAGCGAGACCCCCGAGCTGAACAGAGGCTCTGGAAACGCTCTGAGCACCCCAGAGCTGAGCAGAGGCTCTGGAAACGCTCTGAGCACCCCAGCGAGACCCCCAGAGCTGAACAGAGGCTCTGGAAACGCCCTGAGCACCCCAGCGAGACCCCCGAGCTGAGCAGAGGCTCTGGAAACGCCCTGAGCACCCCAGCGAGCCCCCCTGAGCTGAGCAGAGGCTCTAGAAATGCTCTAAGCACCCCAGAGCTGAGCAGAGGCTCTGGAAATGCCCTGAGCACCCCAGCGAGCCCCCCTGAGCTGAGCAGAGGCTCTGGAAATGCCCTGAGCACCCCAGAGCTGAGCAGAGGCTCTGGAAACACTCTGAGCACCCCAGCGAGACCCCCGAGCTGAGCAGAGGCTCTGGAAATGCTCTAAGCACCCCAGAGCTGAGCAGAGGCTCTGGAAACACCCTGAGCACCCCAGAGCTGAGCAGAGGCTCTGGAAACGCTCTGAGCACCCCAGCGAGACCCCCAGAGCTGAACAGAGGCTCTGGAAATGCTCTGAGCACCCCAGCGAGCCCCTCAGAGCTGAACAGAGGCTCTGGAAATGCTCTGAGCACCCCAGCGAGCACCCTCGAGCTGAGCAGAGGCTCTGGAAACACCCTGAGCACCCCCGAGCTGAACAGAGGCTCTGGAAATGCCCTGAGCACCCCAGCGAGCCCCCCCGAGCTGAGCAGAGGCTCTGGAATCCCAAATCTGGGTGGAGGAGCTGCCTTTCTGCCCCTCTGAGCCCTGGAGGGGTGAGGGGAGGGAATCTGGGGGCTTTTGAGGCCAGGTTCTCCACGGGATTCAGGGCTGGTTTGGGATCCCAGTTGGGGAATGTGGGATGAGGAAGAGGAGGAGCATGGCAGACCCGTGTGCTGGGGTTAATTTGGGCTCTGGCACAGCCCATCCCCTCCCCTGGAATTTGGGGCGGTTTGAGGTGTCACCTCCAACCCAAGGCAGGCTCTGGGGTCCCTCCCTGGCTGCCAATCCCAGTTTGGGGCCAGGAGGAGCTGGGGCACACCTGGGAATGTGCTGAAGGCCTCGGAGCTGAAGAGATCTGAGGAATCCTCTGAGGACAGGTCCTGGGTGAGCAGGGATGAGGATTTTGTGGCCCCTCTGCTGCTGGGTTGGCTCCTCACAGGGGGCTGGGGGAGAAAACAGAGAAAACTCCTTGAGGAATGGGGCTGGCAGAGGGGTCTGTGGATTTTGCAGGGGGAATTTGAGGGATGAAAGAGATCTTTTGGGGTCAGTACCCGAAATTTGGTGAAGTCAGCATAGGTGGGGTCGTAGGTTTTGCGATGGGCCTCGAGCAGGATGTCGATGACTTTCTGTTGCTCCTCTGAGAGTTTGGGTTTGAGGCTTTCCCTCAGGGCTTCCTCCTCCTTCCTCTTCAGGATCATCTCCCTCTTCCTCTGCACCTCCTCGTCCGTAAGGATGACTGGGAGAGGAAAAGGGGTGGAACCAGGGATTAGAATGACCCCTGGATGCCACATCCAGCCCCTGGAAAATTGCTTTTGCCACCTGGAAAATCCCTTTGTGCCCCTACAACAGCTTGGCCCCGTTTCCTCCTGTGCCCAGGAGGCTTTTGGTGCTTTCAGGGGAGGCTCTGGGGGCACCGAGGCCGTGCCAGCTGTGCCCCGTGCCCGTTCTGCTCCCTCCCTGTTTGCTCAGCCCTCTCAAATCCCCAAACCCTCGGCTCCCAGCTGCCACCAGGGGTGTCCAGCGCTGCTTCAGGGCAGATTTAATCTGATTTTTAAGGTCAAGGCACTCAGGGCTGGGGATTTATGGCTTTTATTGGGGTGGCGGCGCTCGGCAGCGGCCAAAGGTTGGGCTCCACGCAAGGCTGGGCCTGTTTGCTCAGGAAAAAGGAGCAGCTGAGGGCAATTTGGGCTCAAATCTTCACTTTTTTATCAATCACTCCAAGCCCTGAGCAGCCTCAGAGGGGCTGGGAGTGACAAAGGCAGCAGGGAGCTGCAGAAATCTCTGGGGTCACAGTAGAGCCCCCTCAAAGCGCTGTTTTGAGGAGGAGGAAAAGGAAAAAGGAGTTCCTTTTCCTCAGCCCTTTCTGCAGGGACTGGACACCTCAGGGGCTGTTTCTGAAATTTCTGGTGCAGGGACCCTGTGCTGGGAGGGCCAAGGTGGAATTTGGGGCGAGAGGTCAGCGGGAGGAGCTCAAGGCAAGGAGGCCTCAGCCTCGCTGGCTCCTTTGGCCCAGGGCGATTTTCCATTCTCCATTTTCCATTCCCCAGCCTTGCACAACCTCACAGGGGCCTGGGACACCTCAGGAGGGGCCGAAAGGTCGCTCCCACCTCTACCATCAGGGAGGAAAATCAGGATTTTGCCATTTCCCCTTGCCAGTTTTTATCACAAAAAGCATCAGATCCACAGGGGCCTGCTCGGGGTCACCCACCCTGGTGCTGGACAGAGAGCAGGAGCTGTTAAAAAATCCCATTTTTAGCGATTATTAGAGAAGGATCCAAGGAAGCCCTGACACCCCTGAGGGACAGACACCCCTCCCTCAGCTGCAGGCAGCTGGAAGAAGGCAGGGAAGGGGTAATTCCACATTTTCTGGCCACCTAGAAAGAGGGAAAGGCCAGATTTCCCAGGCCATCCTGTGAGGAGGAGACAGGCCCTGGCTAAGAATTCCCCAATCCCAAGGCCTGGAGGGGTTTTCTCTGCCCTTCTTGTCCCCAGACAGGCAGAAACCCACAAATATTTGCCCAAGCTGGGGCCTGGAAACGCCACGTGGTGACCTGGGCCTGGCACAGGGCTGGGAGAGTTGGGGTCACCAAACCCCTCAGCTGGCCAGACCCAGCTCCTCCTGCCCCAAACTGGGACAAACCCCAAATTTCAGAGGTGTGGAAGAGCCCAAATTATCCCCAGCTCAAGGCTCTGCCCTCCTTCTCTTCCTCCCTACCCCACATTCCCAGCCCTGAATCCCAACACTCTGTGGAAAACAAGGCCTCAAAACCTTCCTGATTCCCTTCTTCCACCTAAAAATAACCCCAACCCTTCGTCCTCCCTCATTTTTCCAGCGGCAAAGTCCATTTTTAGCTATTTTTAGCCTGTCTGGGTCAGTTTTGGTTAATGCAGGCAGGATTTGCTAACGGGGCTGTTTACACGTTAACTCCTGTGGGGAAAACGTGGAGAAAACGTGGAGAAAACCCCCTGGAATTGCTGCCCAGCAACTTGCCAGCCCTTCCTGGGTAATTAATTGGCTGCTGGTACAAATTAAAGCACTTCCCTCATTAGAGGCTCCCAAAAAACAGGGACAGCTCCCCAGAATTTGGGGACAGCCAGGGTGGGGTGCGGCCTTTTCCTCCCTCATCAACCTGCCAATCCCAAAGAATAAAATCCAGGGATTCCCATTAGGGTAATTGAAAATGTAAGCATTTTTGCCCTCACAAACACTCCAAATGCTGATTTTCTGGAGGCCCTGGGGTGACATCAGGCTCTATTTAGCACATCAGAGAAAGGGCCCTGCTTCCATAGCCCGAATTTCCAGCTCCATGGACACCCTGGCCACAATCTCCCAACAGAAAATGTTTGGTTGGAGCTCTCCAGGAGCACCCAGCTCCTCCCCAGCACCTCAAACATGTTTTAATTTTAAAAGCCACTTATCTCTAAATACACCCGGAGAAAACAAACATTTGGGCCACATTTGTGTGTTTGGACTGGGCTTAAAAACCGCTTTTATTCCCTCTGCTGTTGACTTAAGTCCCTGCTTTATCCCACATGGAAAAAAGGGTCAGGAAAAAAAATCTCAGAGGGAGAAGACGAAAACCCAACCCAGCTCCGTGGGGATGGGAAAGCTCATCCAGTTCTCCCTGTGGAGCATGGAACATGCTGGAAAAGAGAATTTTCAGAGCCATTGGGAGCCATGGAGCTGATTTTCCTCAAAGAAAACCCCAGGAGAATCCATGAGAACACAACTCTGGGACGGGAAGGAATCATTAAACCAGCTCCTCTCAATCATTACCTGCTGCTTCCTCTGCCCTTTGCATCCCTGGGAGGTTCCCTGTGGCACCAGGGAGGTGGCAGAGGCACAGCCAGGGCCCCATGAGCATTCCCTGGGCTGGACACTCACATTCACAGCCCTCGCACGCTCACAGTGCTTGCACACTCACTCACAGCCCTTGCACACTCACACTCCTTCATCATGCCGATGTCCAGGCAGCGTTTCAGCCGGCAGGCCTGGCAGTGCCGCCGGTTGTCCTTGGTGATGTGGCACTCCCCGCTGAAGGGACAGGTGAACATGGCCTTCCTCTTCATGCTCCTCCTGCAAAAGGGACAAAAACCCTTTTTAGGCTCCATTCCTGCTGGTTTGGCTGATGCTCCAGACATCAGCTGGGTTGGGAGCTGCAGGCGCTGCTGGGAAAGGAAAATTCCCCCCAGGGAAACACCCAAGGGTTTATCCCAAAATGGTTTGGGGGAAATGACCTTAAACCCAGCTTGATCCCTTTCCACTAAACCAGGCTGCTCTAAGCCCAGTCCAGCATGTAAGTTTAAGAAGGCTTTGGGTTTAAACAGGGATTTTTAAGGCCAGGAGGGTGGAAGGATTGCAGGATTGCAGAGAAACCCCCCCCCGGCAGCAAAATAAACCCGAGCTGGGGCCGTGTGGTTAAACCCAGCCGCCCTAAGCCCAGCTTTGCTGGCAGAACTGGCCCGAGCACATTTTGGGTGTGCAGGGAGAGGAATTCTCGCTGCAGGACACAGAGAAAGGAGCCTGAAAATGACAACCCTGAGCTGCAGGGAAACCACAGCGGAATGGGAACGTGGAGCCACCGGGACAAAGGGTCAGAGCCAAAATAACCCAGGGAAAAGGGTCAGAGCCTGCCAGCCAACGGGGCAAAGCCAAAACCTTCCAAGGAATAACGGCCAGAGCCAGAATTTCCAAGGACAAAGGGTCAGAACCTTCCAGGACAAAAGGTCAGAGCCAGAATCTTCCTGGGGTAAAGGGTCGGAGCCAAAATACCCCAAGGACAAAGGGTCAAGGGCAGAAACTTCCAAGGAAAAATGATCAGACTCTTCCCAGCCCAAAGGGTCAGAGCCAGAGTTTCCCAGGAAAAAGGTGGTAGATGGGATATTGGGAAGAAATTCCTCCCTGTGAGGCCCTGGAATAGAATTCCCAGAAAAGCTGTGACTGCCCAATCCCTACAAGTGCCCAAGGCCAATACTCAGATAAAAAATGGGTCAAAAATATCAAAACTGGGTAAAAAAAAATATCAAATCGGGGTAAAATATGTCAAATATGGGCTAAAATATCACATATGGGTAACAAAATAAAATTTTTAGTAAAATATAAAGTAAAATATTTAAAAATGGGTAAAAGAATAAAATCTGGGTAAAAATCTTCAAGATTCCCTCGCCTGCAGCCCCAGGAATTAAAAGCTGCATTTAGAAAGGGAGAGGTAAACAAAGTGGCTGCACTCTGCCCTTTCCTGACAGGAATTTGGGATTTTCAGGAATTCATCCCAGAAAAATGGATGGCAGGGCCCTGTTTTCCCCCTTTCCTCCAAAACCTTTGGAATTTTGCTGCTCCAAGTGGGGAAACACAATCCCAGCACTTGGAATTCAGCCCTGGACACCCCAAAATTCCAGATTTTGGTGCACAAGAAGCTTATTTTTTTTCCACAAAACTCCAAGGAAAGGCCGGGAATGCACAAACAACGAGGCCTTGGAGCAGGGAAAAATATTCCCAGGGCTCAGGGCGGGCCAAAATTCCAGGTTTGGAATGAAAATTGCAGCTTGGGTGGCTCCAGAGGCTCCCAGGGTGACACCGGAGCCAGGCTGGGCTGGAATTCCATGGAAACCTTCCTGAGCCACCCATTCCCAGGCGGACTTGGGATCCCAGGGGCTAAAAATAGAGAATTCCAGGCCTCATTCCTGGCCTGGAATGAGGGATTGGTGCTGGGGAGGGCTTCAGCAGGGAGTGGGGATGGGGGCAGAATTCCCAGGGTGACCCAGAATTCCCAAGGGGGACAGCAGAATTCCCTGGAAATGCTGGGTTTTGCGAAGAGCTGCTCCAGGGCATCCCCTGCCCTTCCTCGTTCCCCAGTCCCAGAAGTTTTTGAGATTTTAGGGCTGGGGATAAATCCCAATTTGTAACCCCAGGGGAGTTTTCCCACACTCCCCCCTTCTCCTGAAGCACTGCAAATCTCCCAGATCCATGAAAAACCCTGGAAAAATGGCGCAAAACCCATCCCACAAAAGAAATCAATGATTTTCCCTCCTTTTACACCACGGGAATGCAGCACCACCGGGAATTCCAGGCCTATTTCAGCACCCTGTTGGTTTCCCATTGGGACTCCCAGAGGTTTTTTGGGATGGGGGTGGGGGTGCAAAGTTCCCAGATCCATGAAAAAAACCCCATCCCACAAAAGAAATAAACAATTTCCCCCCTTTACACCATGGGAATGCGGCACCACCGGGAATTCCAGCACCCCATTGGTTTCCCCTTGGGATTCCTGGGTTTTTTTTGGGATGGGGCAGCCCCAGAGGCCCGGGCCCACCTGAAGAAGCCCTTGCAGCCCTCGCAGGTCATGGCGTTGAAGTGGAAGCCGGTGGCTCTGTCCCCGCAGACCCCGCAGACCCTGGGCACGCCGCGCTCGCACTCCCCGGCGGCGTCGGCCACCGAGGTGCTGCAGGCGCCCGGGTCCATGGCTGCGAGCGGAAAAAAAATGGAATTTGTCACCGATTTTCCGTTAATTCCACCCCATCTGGGGCAAAGTCAGGGGCTCAGTGTAAAATTATCCCTAAAATCTAGGAGTTTTCCTTGCATTCCCCCTGATTCAGGCAAGGAATTTTTATTCCCATTGGCTCTGGGCATTAAAACCACCACCCAAAAAAATTGCAATAGATTTTTGGGATTCTGGAATGCTGGGAAAGCTCTGGGGTTGGGAGAGGCTCACTTAACAACCCCAAGGCTCCTTAAAAATTCCCAGTGCCTCTGGAATGTTTTCCTTTAAAAAAAAGGAGAGTGAAAGTGCTTTTTTCCCATTCCAAACCCTCCCATTCCCAAATTCCAGCTGCACCTTTAAATCCATTAAATCCCATTAAACTCCAAATTAAATAATCCCCTCTGCTTTGGGGCTGTTTTCCAGGGATTCCTGAGGGGGATTTTGGGCCAAGATCTGGATTTGGGGAATTCCCTGGGACAGCATTCCCAGCTCTCCTCTGCCACCATTCCCAACCAAAGCCTGGATTTTCACCTTCATTCCTTTAATTCCTTTGGAATTTTGTTTTCATTTGGATTTTCCCAGCTGGGCTTTGGGGTTGGGGCTGGGCTGGAGGATCCCCAGACAAAGAATTCCCAAAACCCCACAGGAGCCGCTGCACTGGGACATTCCAGATGAATAAAAATCCATGGAAAGCCGGGAGAGGGAAGGGGTGAAAGTTTCCCAACGGAATCGGAGCAAAGAGCAGGGACAGATCCAACGCCCCTGGGAAAAACGAGCCTGGCAACTCCAGAGCTCCCAGCCCTGGCACAGGAGGGAACTCTGGGGTGAGGAATTTGGCACCCACAGATCCTGGTTTTCTCTCTATCCCATAAAAAATTGGGAATATTCCAGGTTCGCCCCTTGGATTGCCATTCCCTGGGCTCCAAACACATCCCACTGCTCCTTCTAAATGGGAAAATCCAACTGAGCCCAGCTTTTCCTGGGATTTTACCCCAAAAAAAGATCCCTCCAGCACCACTGTGGTCATTCCATGGAGAAGCCTTTCCCCTTTCCAAGGAAAAATTTTAAAAAATCAAGGAATGGGAATTTTTTTTCCCCACAGAGTCTTCCCTGGTGTCTCCTGAACCCTTCCTGGATTTCCTCCTCCTGCCCCAAATCCTTCCCCTTGCTCCTTTATTTCCTAATCCCTAATTCCAGGCTGTCCAATTCCTTCCTCTTGTGTCCCAGACAAAATCCGGGGAAGGCTGACAGGCAGAAGCTGCCCCTGCTTGTGGGAAATTCCAGAACTCCTCCGGAGCTTCTCCCTGGATTTCGAAATATTCCCAAACAGGTTTTTGCTCCGTCACCCTCCGGAGAGAGAAAGCCACCCCGGGAAAACACAATTCACAGGAATTTTCAACAGGGATTTTTATTTTTTTTTACCATTTCCAGCCTCCCTTGGGGCTTGTTTTTTTGCCCCAGAGGGAGGAAAATTCCAGCAAAATTGCAGCACAATGCTCCTGAAATCTGCCCTGAAAACAGGGACTGGGGAGAGGAGCTGGAATTTGGGGAATTTCAACCTTAATTCCCCGGATTGGAGCGAGGATTATCTGAAGCTGCTGGGACAGGATCCCTGGGAAGGTTTAGGGTGCATTTTAAGGAAAATTCCTCATCCAGAGGGTGGAAAAGCTTCCCAGGGAATGGACAGGGCCCTGAGGCTGCTGCAGCCCGAGGAGTTTTTGCAGAATGCTCGTGGATATTTGGGATTTTTGTGTCCAGTGTAGGGCCAGGGGTTGGAGGGGATGATCCCAATTTGGGATTTTCCAGGATTCCAAGGAAGAGTCTGGATTCCATGGCCTTGGGATCCCACATGGGGTCAGGGCCTTTCCAGGAATGAAACAGCCCCAAAATCCCAATTTTTGTGCCCTGTCCCAAGCAGTGTCCCCAGGGCCACCCTGGGCAGCAGCAGGACACAAATCCAGGTTTTCCTCATGGAATTCTTAGAGGGTCCCAGTCCCTCAGGAAGGGATTGTAGAGCCCAGGACTCCCTCAGGAGGAAATGGGAAAAGACCCCATAATTCCAGAAAAACTGCGCTGGGAAGGGCTCTCCCTAAGGAAAAATTCCCAAAGCAGAGGTGGAAGGGCAGCACCAGCCCCATACTGAGGAGTAAAATCCTCTTTTGTGCTGGAAACAGCCCTGGGGAGGTGCGGAGCCACACAGGCGATTCCCAGCTGCGGCAACTCCCAGGAAATCTGGGATTTGCTGTCCCCTCCCAGGTGAGCCCAAGGCCAGGGGACACGTCCTAAAAATAGAGCTGGGCCTTGTCAGAATTTTGCTGGAATTCTGCTGATTTTTGGAGCAGGGGATTTAAAACCTGGAGTTAAAAGCTGGAGCAGGGGATTTGTGGGGATGGGAGGGATATTTGGGAGGAGGAACGGATTTTAGGGAGCTCCCTGGGGCAGCAAAGAGCCCAGATCCCTGTCTGTCCCTTCTTTGGGATGTGCCCGCTGGAAAAGGGAATTCTCATTCCCCAGAACCTCGACCTGCCCAAGGAGGGAGGAGGAGGAGGAGGAGGAGGAGGGGATGATGCAGCAGCCAGAGCTGTTGCTGCCTGGAATTGGGAAATTGGAGCAGCAGCCACGCCTGGGGCACGGAGAAGGTGGGAAAACCCTCAGGAAACGGCTCCGACTTTTCCAGAGAAAAACGAGGGAGGCTCCGTGTGCCAGACATGCCCTTTTCCACCCAGGGGGGGAAGCAGGAACAGGATCAGGAACGGCTCCAGGCAAGGAGAATCCCTGCCCAGGAGAGCCCGGAGCAGCTCCTGGGGTGCCTGGGAAAGAGGAAACGCCTTCGGGCGCCCGGATAAAAATCCAGGTGTTGTTTTCCACCCTTTTCCGTTTATTAGCGGGGAAAAAGGGCGAGGGTTGAGCTGATAAGGGCCGAGATAAGAGAAATGGGCCCAAGGAGGAGCTGAGTCAGCAGAGGCTGAAAATGAGGGGGTGGCACTGGGGACATCCTGGCAGTGCCACCACCCCTGGCACGTTTTTGTTCCACTCACACCTCAGTTTAATCCTAATTTCCCTGGATTTTGCTCCCCTTGCTTTCCTCAAATTTTCCCTGGATTCTTTGCTCCTCTCACCCCTCACTTTCACCATCATCTCCCTGAATTTATTTATCTTCTTTTTAATTCCCAGAACCATTTCCATTCCCATTCCTCTCCTTTTTAGGCTCCTATTTGCATCCCAGCCCACCTCCAAGTGAGATTTTCCCTCTCTCAATCCCTGACAATTCCAGAATTTCCCCTCAGGGAGCTCAGGCCAGGCTGGCTCTGCTTTGGCTCAGCCACAAGAAGTTAAAAATTATTCTCTGGAGCAGGATTAGCCATTAAATGGGGAAAAAACACCTGGATTTTCCATTTATTCCTCACTAAACACAGCAGGATTCAGGGAAACAAACCCCAGCATGTTTTTACCTGGGAAAAATCTGATTTTTGGGATTTTTGTTATTGCTAGGACATCTCAGTCCTGATCTGGTCACGCCCTGGAGATCTGGGGCAGACATCTCCTATCACCCTCATCATCATCTGCATCATCATATCCCAGATTTTCCTTGCTCCAGGACTCCAGAGGGAACCCAATCTCACCCTGGAAATTTTTCCCCTTTATTTCACCCCATTTCCACCAGGTCCAGCCCAACATCGGGGCTTTTTTAAACTTTATTTACACCATTTTTGCTCCCCTTGGTTTCCCCGTATTTCCCTGGATTTCTCTCCATTCATCCTCGGGTTTAATCTTAATTTCCCTGGACTTTTCTCCCCTTACTGCTCGATTTCCCTGGATTTAATCTTAATGTCCTGGGATTCCTGTCCCCTTTGGTTTCCCCATCACTTCCCTGGATTTTTCCTCCCTCTTCCCTGGGTTTAAACCCCAATTTCCCGGGATTTTCGCTCCACTCACACCTTGCTTTCCCCATCACCTCCCTGGATTTTTGCTCCCCTCGGTTTCCAGGGATTTTTCCCGTGTTTGACCGCAATTTAAACCGCAATTTCCCGGGATTTTCGTGTCCCGCCGCAGCCGCGGCTCCTTCCCCGGCCGGAGGAAGATGAGTCACGGGCGGCTCCGGGGGAGGAGGAGGAGACGCCGCAAAAACGTCGCTTCTCCCGAAAACCTCTTTCCGAGAAAAAACACCCAACTTTTCTCAAAGCTCCAGCCTTGAAGAGGAGAGGAAGGAGCGGCTCAGCCGCCTCTGCCGACCCCAAACCGCCCCAAAAACTCTTTTGGGATGCCCAGAGAGGATCCCTCAATTCCTGGTGCATAAAAATCCCCCCCGTACCTTGATTTTCCTGGGGCTGGCACGGCTCGGGATCCTCCGAATTATGGGAAGGCGCTGGGGAATCAAGAAGTAAGGTGATTAATGCCGTGTCGGGGGGCTCAGCTTCCCCCCAAAACCCCCCCCAAAAATCCCGAATCGGGACCATGAACGTGGGTTTAAATGGGGTGCTTAATCATGAGAGCAGCCAAAACCCCCAAAATCAGCCTTACAGGAAACGCTAAAATCGCCTTACGGGAAGCCCTAAATTCACATTGACACCCCCACGGCAGCCAGGAACCCCAAAATCACCTTACAGGAAGCCCTGAATTCACACGAACACCCCACGGCACCCCGGAATTTCCCGGTTTCGAAGGCCCCCCCAAAAAGGGGGTGCCCCAGAGGGGGGAGGACAATGGTGCCTTTCCGGGATGTGGGGACGCCCCGGAACAGCCCAGAACTCCCGGATTACTGGGGGTGCTCGGGGCTGAGCCCCCCAAAACCAGGAGCCACCCCCAGAACGGGATGGGGACACCACAACCCCAAGGGGATCCGAATTTTGGCAAGGAACGCCCCAAAGCTCCCAGTTTAGGGAGTCACGGGGTGGGGGGGGGGCACAGGGGACCCCCGACACCTCCCGGGGCACCGGGGGGGGGTCAGACACACACGGGACCCCCAAAGCAGCACGGGAACCGCAAACCAGGAAGCACCGGGGAGCCTCAGCGCCCGGCCCGCGCCGCCGCTGCCACCGGGGACAGCCCGGCAGCTGGGAACCATCCCGGCACCCCCGGGGCCCCCGCACCGCTCCCGCACCCCCGGTTCGCCCGCAGCGGCCGCCCCCGTGTCCCGGGGAGCGCCGGTGGCTCGGCCGGGGCGGCGGGCGCGGAGAACGGCTGGGCTTGACCGGCCCCGGTGTCCCCCTGCCCGGCACCTGAGCCCCGGCCTCGGTGTCCCCGGTACCTCCGCTGTTCCTTGCCCAGTACCTGAGCCTCGGTGTCCCCCTGCCCAGTACCTGGTACCGGTACCTGAGCCCCAGCCACGGTGTCCCCTGTCCCGTACCGGTAACTGAGCCCCGGCCCCGCTGTCCCTGTTGAACCCCCTGCCCGGTACCTCAGCCCCGGTGCCCCCTGTCCGGTACCGGTACCTGAACCCCGGCCCCGCCGCCGCCCCCGGCCCGCCCGCTGCCGCCTTTTGAGGGGAACGGGCGCCCCCGGCCCCGCCCCTGCCTGCGCGGCCCCGCCTTGGCCCCGCCCACATGGGCCATATAAGGGCAGGGATGGGCGCGGTCACGGCGAAGGGGGCGTGGCGGGAATTTCACGTGGCCCCGGTAGCGCGGGGGCTTCCCCGGAGGGTCCCGGACCCCGCTGACCACCCGGTGCCCACCCGGATTCCTGCTGACCACCCGGATTCCCGCTGACCACCCGGATTCCCGCTGACCGCCCACTGTTCCCGGACCCCGCTGACCACCCGGTGCCCACCCAGCCCCGCTGCCCACGCGACCTCTCTCCCCCAGCCGGGAGCGCCCCGATGGGCAGGGCACTCTTGGGGTGCCAGCGCCCGGCGCTCCGGGGGCTGCCACCCCTCCCGAAAGCCCGGTGGGCTCGGGCAGCCGATCCAGCTCCCAGTGAGTGCCCGGTGCTGCACCGGGACAGAATGAATGCCACCGGTGCCGGAGTGCCACTCCCAGCACTCCCGGCTCTTTGCTGTCCCCTCAGAGCCCGAGGGTGAACCCAGCCTGGGGACCCTCAGGACACCTGGATTTGGCTGCTCCTGAAGGATCTGAGAGTATTTGGGATAGATCAAGAACCGACCTAGGCCATCCAAAATCCTATTATTGGTGGCTTGGAATGTGGGATTTTGGGCAGAGCCAGCTCAGCCCACCCCAACCTGGGATTGGGCACTCTGCACCCCCAGTCTAAAAAATCGGGATATTCGGCAATTTCCCAATTTCCTTCCTCAAATCCCCACCGGGGTGCAGCCACCTGCAGCACCTAATAAAGCAGCGAGAGAGCTCCCAGAGAACCCCTGCTGCTGCCGCTCCGGGGTTTATCGGGTGTCCCCTAAACCCAAAATCCCGGGAGCAAACGAGCCCCCGGCGCAGCAGAGCCCCCGCAGCCGCGGGCACCGGGTTCAGCCGCCGCGGTTTGCGTGGGGAAAACGCTTCGAAATCGCCTTTAAATTGATTTAATGAGGCCGAGGAGGGGAAAACAACGTCTGGGAAGAAATGGGAGCTCATCAGAGGCAATTTCGTGGCGCGGAAGGATTTCGGGAGAGTGGTGGAAGCTGCTCATTCCCATCCCGGTGCTTTTGGGGTTATCTTTCCATGCCAAAAAAATGTCCCAAAATCTTCCAAGGCTTTTCCCCACTGGCAAGGCCATGCCAGCGAGACGCGTTTTCCATACAAATTTTTACATTTTTCCCATCGGGAATTTGTGGCCCCCGAGCTCTGGGGAAAGTTTGTGGCCGAGGAGGGTTTGAATTCCCTCCCTCTCTCCTGATTCCCTGCTGCTTTTCTGCCCTCAATTCACCCGGCACGAAGGGTTTGGGGCCAAATCCCGGCTCTGCTCGGCATCCCCGGGACAGCCGGCACGGGCAGAATTCGGGAGGATTTAATTCCTGCACGGAATTTCATTCCTGCTTGTAAATCCCAAGAGCTGTGAGCGGCAGCCGCGGTTTTTGTGCTGCTCCAGCTTGGAAAAAGGGATCGGCGGGGCTGGGAGAGGAGGAGGAGGATGGCCCGGGGATGTGGAGTGGCAGGAAGTGGGATCTCCCGATCTTCATGGAATGGTTTGGGCTCGGAAGGGACCTTCAGGATCGTCATTGCCACCCCCGCAATTGTCCCTGCACGGAGCTTGGAGCACCTGGGAGGGCGGCACCTGTGGGACAAGCGGGGCTGGATGAGCTCCGAGATCCCTCCCAAAAAAT
The DNA here is from genome assembly GCF_028018845.1 of Melospiza georgiana. Taxonomy (NCBI): domain Eukaryota; kingdom Metazoa; phylum Chordata; class Aves; order Passeriformes; family Passerellidae; genus Melospiza; species Melospiza georgiana. The sequence goes on along the minus strand of NC_080458.1, from coordinate 5,830,157 downwards.
CCTGCGATTCCACGATCCCGTTTCAGGGCTCTGAAATCCCTGAAGGACACATGGAAAGCAGGGGGAAAGCCCCAGCCCGGTATTTCCCGGTCCTTGGAGCAGTGATCCGTCATCCCGGGGCTGGGTCCGGGCTCGCCCCATCCCGGGAGAGCGGAGATTTCCCGGGAAGCGCTTCCACAATCCCGCCTGCTGGCTGGAAAAGGGGCTTTTCCCCCTTCCGCCCATTCCCGCTGGGTTTGGGGGCAGAAAAAATCTGCTAAAAAACCCAGGATCTAACCCAGGACGCGACAGGAGGCGAGGGGAGGCTGCGGGGGGAATTTTCGCTTCTTTCCCTGCTCTGGGGATTCTCTGCGGGGTCGAGCTCGTCCCAAGGGACTGGCAGGGATTTCTGCTTTCCCAATCCCTCTTCCTTCTCCTTTCCCAGCCCTTCTTCATGCCGCAGCCCCCGGGACGGTGCGGGAAGGAAGGAGAGCAGGGAATTCTCCCCCCCCCGCCTGAAATTTCGCTCCTGGGAAGGAGAGAAGAAATGATCCATAAAATTTCCATGGGATACGTCTCCCGCAGTCGGGCAGGAGGTGCCTCTGGAGCTCGCAAAATATTTCAATTTTGCCATTAAATTTATTTTGGTAGTTTGGATAATTGGGAGGGATTTCTTTTCCCATCGTTTTTCTCTGGGGTGTGCTGGGGGAAAGTCCCACGGGAGGGAATTTATTGAAGGAAAACGGACCGGGGAGCTGTCGGGGCTGGGGGGGAGGTGGGAGGGAATGGCCTGGGGGCGTTTCCCCAGAAATTGAGGGGGACTGGAGGTGATGCTGGGCTGGACCGGGACAGGGGGCTCGGACCGCTCGGGACCGCTCCGGATGGGGACAGGGGAGCTCGGACCGCTCGGGACCGCTCCGAACCGGGACAGGGGGCTCGGACCGCTCGGGACCGCTCTGGACCGGGACAGGGGGCTCGGACCGCTCGGGACCGCTCCGGACTGGGACAGGGGGCTCGGACCGCTCGGGACCGCTCTGGACCGGGACAGGGGGCTCGGACCGCTCGGGACAGTGGGCTCGGACCGCTCGGGACCGCTCCGAACCGGGACAGGGGGCTCGGACCGCTCGGGACCGCTCCGGACCGGGACAGGGGGCTCGGACCGCTCGGGACCGCTCCGGATGGGGACAGGGGAGCTCGGACTGCTCGGGACCGCTCCGGACCGGGACAGGGGGGCTCGGACTGCTCGGGACCGCTCGGTGCCGGTGTGGGCCCGCTCCGTGCTGGGAGCAGGGCTCTCCCACTGGTGCGGCCCGAGTCTGTACTAGTGTGAGGGGGCTCATACTGGGACAGCGATCCCCAAACTGCGGCTCCTGAGCGCCACACTGGTTCAAGCTTCCCCCACCGCCCACCGCGCATGCGCGCTCATGACGGGACACCCCCCCCCTTCCCCGCCGCGCGCACGCGCGCGAGTTACGTCACGCCCCGCCTTGCCCCGCCCTGCCACGCCCAACCGGAATAACGCCTTTCTTCTGCGCGTGCGCGAATCTGACCACGCCTATCACATGCAAATGAAGGGTGTGGTCACTGACCACACCCCTGACAATTGGCGCGTGCGCTTTGGGTTAAATGACGGGGCGTGGCTCTCTACGCTCCGCCCTACAATGTGACGTTTGTCTCACTAGATGGGCGTGGTATTGGTAACCCCGCCCATCTCACGTGAGGAAAAACGGGCGGGGTCATATGAGTCTCCGCCCACGCCCACCTCGCTCAGTTGCCATAGCGACGGCGGCTGCGCGCGGGGACGGGGGCGGGGCCGCGGCGGCGGCGGGAGAGGGGCGCCCCCTGGCGGAGAGCGCTGAGGGAAGGGGTCTGTGAGGGGCGCGCCGGGACACGGGGGCTCTGAGGGAGGGGGTCCCGAGGGTGGGAGTCTGTGAAGGGGAAATTCCTGAGGGAGGGCGTCTCTGAGAGAGGGGATCTTCAAAGGGCGGTTCCTGAGGGAGGGGGACCTTGAGGATGAGGGAGTCTCTGAGATGGGGTCCACAGTGGGGCCTGTTCCTCTCGGGGGTCTCAGGGGCTCTGGGCTGTTCCTGAGGGGACGCGCCGAGCCCCGGGGCTGTGTTTTGGGGCGGGGGCTGCCTGAGGAGATGCTGCTCTCAGTGGAGGAGGGGGTGCCTGGGCAGCGCTGGGTTTTGGGCAGCTGGAAATGGAGCCCATCAAGGTGTCCCCTTCTCCAAGGAAGCCCCTTGTGGATGGGGACACTTTGTGGTGGCTTTGGGACTGTGGCTTAGAAATGGCTCAAAACCCCCTTCAACAGCCCAGAGCTGCTCCTGCCGCCTGTCCCAGGTGACACAGCCGTCCCCATCACCGCCACCATGCGCTCTGTGCGTTCCCTGTCCGCCGCCAGCGCCGCCCCGAGCCGCAGGAAGGCCGAGGCTGAGGAGGAGGAGGAGGTGTTGGTCAGCCAGGAGCCCGTGCAGGACGGGGCCAAGAGTCCCTACATGGAGTTCACGGGCCAGGACAGCATCACCTGCCCCACCTGCCAAGGCACCGGCCGCATCCCCTCAGGTGGCTGCTCCTCTGGGGCCTAAAATCCCCAAAATCCAGCTCTAAACAGCAAAAAAAAAGGTCACTTTTTATGTGTTATTCCCATAAAAGGTCACTTTTTAATGTGTTATTCCCATTTTGCTTCCCAGAGCAGGTGAACGAGTTGGTGGCTCTGATCCCCTACAGCGACCAACGGCTTCGTCCTCAGAGAACGTAAGGGAGGAGTTCTTTTATTGCTTTAGGGGCTGTTTTCACCCCAAAATATAGGGTTTAAAGTGTGATTTTAAATATTTCTACCATGAGTACCACGAAGTCACTCCCACCTTCCATCCCCTCACTGGAGTTTTGGGAGCAACTGCAAAAAGACCCCAAAAATGCTGCTTTGGTTGCTCATTACCCAACCCCAAATGTGCAAAGGGAGGATTTTGAGCCATCTTGATATTAAAAATGTGACAGCACCTCTTGGATACCTCTTCCAAGGAAACCAAACAGGGGGTGGGGTATTTTAGGATCCGAACCTTGCAGAGGAGGTGAAGAATTTAATTTTTTTTTTTTTTCATTTTTTTTTTTTCCCCAGGAAACTCTATGTGCTGCTCTCAGTGCTGCTCTGCCTGCTGCTGTCTGGCCTGGGGGTTTTCTTCCTGTTCCCCCACTCGGTGCTGGTGGACGATGATGGCATCAAAGTGGTGCAGGTGTGGTTTGACAGGAAGAACTCCGCTGTCCTCCTGGCCATCACGGTAAAGTTTCCATGGATTTGGGAAAACAAACCCCCAGGGGAAGGAGCCAGCGAGGTCAGGGTTGTTTTTGTCCCCTCCAGGCCACGCTGAGGATCAGGAATTCCAACTTCTACTCGGTGGCAGTGAGCAGCCTGAGCAGCCAGGTGCAGTACATGAACACCGTGGTGGGCAGGCAGCAGCTCACCAACGTCTCCAGCATCCAGCCCCTGAGGGACAAACTGGTACTGACTGGGAGCTGTGCGAGTTCACCTCGTGATTTCAGTGCCCAGGGGCCACAGCTGCTTTTGCTCTGTGCGCTCCCTCAGAAATGGGGTTGAAAGGTGATGAAGCTGCACTGAAATCTGATTTTTTTCCGCTCTGTTGCAGGTGAATTTCACCGTGAAGGCAGAGCTGGGTGGATCCCTGTCCTATGTGTAGTAAGGATTTACTGCTCCTTGGAGATACCTGGGGAGGGAGAGGGTTGGAGCTGCTTTGATTAAAATTTGGGGAATTAATTGTAAGTCACTCACTTTTCCTGCTCAATTCCTTTGCCAGGAATTTTCTCAAGGTGCTGTGAGATGGTTTTGTTAACACCAAAGTGAAAAATACCAGCAGGAGCTGCCAAAAAATCCCAAATTCCTCAAGTTTCTCACTTGCTGACCAATTTCCTTGATCTTTTCCAGTTTTTTCTGCACTTTGCCCAAGGTGAAGGTCCACAACATCGTGATCCTCATGAGGTGGGTGCCGCTCCTGGAGCTCTTTTCCCACCTTAAAGATCCTGTTCTGCGGTTCCTGAATCCCGGGGGAACTCCAGCCACGGATTTGGGCCCTAGGGAGAAAATCCTGCTTGGATTTTCCCCCAAATCCACCTCAGGGTCAGGTTTTAATCCAGCCCAGGGTGGATAAATATGGGGTGGAGCACACGGCTCCTTCCCGAGGCTGCAATCCCCACCTTTTCACCAAAACCCGCCGGAATTTGGGGTGTTTTTTTTTTTTTTTTGAGGAAAAGACGAGTCTGTGATGAATCCAAACCTCTGAGCTGTCCCTTTGCCCTGCCAGGACCTCGGTGAGGCTCTCCTACATCGGCCACAGCGCCCAGAGCACCCTGGAGACCTTCCACTACCTGGACTGCAGCTCCAACTCCACGGCGCCGGCCCGGGGGACGCCCTGAGGGCGCCGCGGGGACCGCGAGTGGCTCTGCGGGGACACACCCGGCGCCGCCTCCGCCGCCCTGCCGGGGGTGCTCCTTCCCTTCCTTCCTGCCGAGGAATCCGCGACCGAGGGCTGAAATCCCGGAGATGTGCAGTGCTTTGCACCTGTTCTGGGAGCTTGGCACCGTCAGGGTGTTTTGGGGTGAATTGGTTTAATTTTTGAGAGTGAATGGGTTTATTTTTTTTCAGGGAAAATGGGTTTGTTTTCCTGCTCGATGGTGGCAGCACCTCAAGACCCCCAAAAAGAGAGAATTCCCACCTGGCATGAGCCTCTGTTACGCCCTTGGAAGGAGCCAAAGGAACCCAAGTCTTTGGAATAAATTTCTCCCTCGTTTTCCCCCTGTGGCTCCGACCCCTTTGGCATCCAGAGGCTCTTCCCTGGGGTTTGAAATCCGGGAATTTGCTGCTTTTTGTGCTCCACTTCCCAAAGCAGCGGGGATTGGAGGGGGTTCTGTGGGAGGCTGGGATTCCAAGGCCTCCCTGCCGGGAGCTGGACATTCCTGCCAGCCGCTATCCCGAGCAAGGCCCAGCTGCCAGCCCGGCCCCCGCAGCCCTTTGGCATTTTGCCCCTTTTTGGGAGGTTTTTTTCTGGAATTTCAGCCCTCCTTTCCCGTGGGATTCGGGAGCCAGACACAGCTACATGGGAGGGGATCCTTCCTCAATGGGAAAATTACTGGATTTTGGGGTGACAGTGGCACAAAATCCACACTCTGCTCCCTCTTCCAGCAAGAGATTCCTGCCCCTGCAGCATTTGTAGGGCTGAATTCTTCTGAAATCAATAAACCTGATTTGGATCTTTCCATGTGCTGTCCTTTATTTTTTTTTTAAAGAAAAGCTCTGGATTTGTCCTAAATCCAGTGCTCTGCTGGGGTTGCTCCTGTGGTGTTTTTTGCCCAAAAATCCCTGTTTTGCTGGTGGATTTCCGCAGAATCCCAGAATGGGTTGGGGGATGCTAAAACTCCTCCCCAGCGATGGGGAATCCTCTGGGAGTTCCATCCTGGGGCCTCCCTCCCCTCACAGGGAGAAATTCCTTCCCCGAATCCCACCCAAACCCCAGTGGGAAGCCCCTCCCCACGTCCTGTCCCTCTGTCCTTTATCCCAGGTCTGTCCCGGCTCTCCTGAGAGGTCACCCTGGAGCCTTCCCTTCTCCAGGCTGGAAAATCCCATTTTTCCCCAGCCCTTCCCAGGAATTTTGGGGGGAAAATGAGGGGGGGAAAAAACTCGACCAGGTTCCTGTTCCCAGCTGGGACCGGTGCCCAGAATCCCAATCCCAACCTCCTTCCCTGGTGATCAATTCCCACTGAGTTTTCCCTTTTTTTTTAGGAAAAGGAAGAAATCCCAAACTTTGCTTTGTCTCCATTTTCTTCCCCTCCTGGCTGGGTTTAATCCTGATTTTCTGGGGGCCTCCCCTCATTCCCTTTCCCCCTCTTTGCCCCCAGCCCCATCCCATTTTTCCAAGGACCCTGGAGGGTTTTTTGGGGGGGCAGCCCCCAGGAGGGACCCCCGAATTTTCTGCTTGGCTGCGCCGGGAGGGGAAGGATTTGACCCCAAACCCTTGGTGCAGAGCCCCCATCATTAGGAGAGCGTCTCAAAGGGCACTTTTGGGTGGAAAATCCTCTTTAATCCCCCAATCCTCCTTAATGAATTTCCCCTGCCAATGTTTTGGTGCTTGGCCACAACTGGCAGCTGCTGCACTTGAAGCTGGGAGGGTTTAAAACTCAAATTCTGCCCCAAAATGGCTTTTTTTAAAGCTGTTTTTAAAAATCTTTTTGTCATAATTTCTCCAAGAGAAGCTTTGCCATCCACAGAGGCAAAAAGAGGAGTTTTGACCCAAAAGAATTGGGGTGAAACTCAGGAATTCCTCGTCCAGGAGCTGCCTGGGGCCTCTTGCAGGAGAGATCTGAGCAGGTTTGGGCCTCTTCGGGGTCACTGGGCTGATTTTTGTCAAGATCATTAAAAAAATCCCATTTCTGAGCCTTTTGCTTGTAATGAACAGCCTGGCGAGGAGAGGAATTTCCATGTGGGATTTTTTGTGGCACAGCAAGAGTGGAGTCTCCTACTTCCAGTGCTGCAAAACAGCCCCAAAATTGAGTTTTTGCAGGTAGAAAACAGGATAAAATTTGTAGGGAGGACAGGACAGCCGCCCCTTGCCCTGGTGACACCGAGATTGTCCCAATCCTTATTATAGGACAAGAATTCCACAATTAAATCTCCTGCTTTTCCAAAAGTTTCTACTTCAAAATTTTTCACTTTCAAATTTTTCCGTTTTTTTCTGGCTTTTCTGGGGGATTTCGCCCCCCTCTTCCCCCTTAGCTTGAAGTATCCCAACCCAAAAAATGTGCAGTTTTAACCCAAAATGAGGACTTCAATAGGATTTTTTCCCAACCTAAAGAACTTTATGGTGGTTGAAATGGGGAGGAAATATTTAAATTACTGCAAACACACCCAAAAGAAAGAGACTCAACTCAACTTTTACTTTCGACCAAAAGTTTTTTTTTTTAGATTTTTTTTCATTTTATACCAACAGATGTTAAAAAATACAGACTTGTTTTACAAGAATAGCACCATTTTTTGATTTTTTTTGTGTGTTTTTTAACTCATATTATACATGAACACTCCTGCTGAGGGGAAAGGGGAAAATTCGGGGTGAGGAGGGGATTTTTGATACCTGGATTGGTGAAATCCCATTTTTTTTTTCCAGGGAAAAAGGGATCACTGACATTCCCACCTCCACCTGACCTCAAAAACAGGTCTTCCAGGAAGAGAATAAATAAATATTAATGGGTTTTTCCTTTGATTCTGGTGTTGGGATGAGGTGGTTGCTCCCTGATTCGGGGTGAGCCCTTTCAGTGCAGAACTTCTCAGCTCCTTTTTGGGGTGGATCCCGTTTCTTGTGGTTTTTTTCTTTTTTAAAGGAATCGGGCCGGGCTTTTTAAAAAAACAAAAACCAAACCAAACAAACAAAAACCACGACAACCAAAAACAAACAACCACACCAAAAAAAAAATCCTTTTTTTTTTTTACAAGAAGCAGACGGGGCCGAGGTCAACCCCAAACTCCTGCTCGGGTCCCCCAATGTCCATAGGTGCAATGTCCACGATGGGCAGGCGCGAGGTCTTCTGCGAGCGGTACTCGATGACAGTCCTGCCCCACTTCCCCGTGTGTTTCTGAGGGAAAAGCAGGCAAAATTGGGGTCATTTAACCTGTTACATCCTCACCAAACCCTTCAAATCCCAGTTGGAACCCACATTTGTCATCAGGCATAGAGAGGCCCCACTTCTTGGTGTATTTATAAGGAAAAAAATGGGTGAAAATGGGGTTATTTAATCCTCCAGAACTCAGTTTGAGCCCGAATTTATCATTAGCATTGGAAAAATTGAGTTATTTTATCCTCCATAATTTTCCTAATCTCAGTTTGTGCCCCGAATTTATCATTAGCATTGGAAAAATGGAGTTATTAAGCTCCTAGAACCTTCCCAATCTCAGTTTGAGCCCCATTTCATTGTTAAGCCAAGAAGGGCCGCGTTTCTCAGTGTATTTCTAGCGGGAAAACACTGGAAAATGGGGTTTGGAGTCCCCATCCCTGGAGCACCACAGCCAGCTGGAGGTGTTACCCAAATCCTGGCCGTGGTGACACAAGATGCTGTCCCCTCACGGGTTGGTGGCACTCGATGACAAGACGCTGTCACCTCCCAGATCACTCTCTCTGACCTCCCAGGTTCCTCCCCACGTGGTGAACCCCGCGATTTACGGATTTGCCCCGATTTGCCCTTCTCTCCCTCCCGGCACGCACCGTGCAGCCGTCCTCCAGCACGCTGTAGGTGAACCTGCTGTTGCCCTCGGCGCGGATCTCGACATCGTTGGAGCCCTGGATGAGCAGCGCCTTCCTCAGGCTGCCCGACTCCTCGTCCAGGTAGGCCACGCTGTTGCGGCAGTGGTAGGTGACGTTCTGGGAGCCCTCGGTGGACAGCAGCCTCAGGAAGGTCATCTGGATGTTGGCCGTGTTGGGTGCCAGCTCCTCAGCGCCGTAGCTGAACTGCAGGGGGCAGGGAGGTTTTCAGATGGCTTTTTTGGGGAATTTCAGGCTTTTTTTGGGGGTATTTTTGGAGAATTTCCACAGTTTGCTTTCCCAGACCTGGAAACTGTCATGGCCTGATGCCAAGATTTCCATGAAAGTCTCTAAATCAACTGGTTCTGGTACAAAACCCATCAATTTCACCTCAAGGAAGGACATCACTCTGAGTTTTCCTTAAAATCCCTAAATCCACCAATATGTGATCCAAACCCTATCAATTTCACCCCAAAGAAGGACATCCCTCCAGGATTTACATAAAGCCCACTGGATCCACCAGTTCTGATCGAAACACCCCCTATTTCACCCCAAGGAGGGACATCAACTCCAAAGTTTCAGTAAAATCCCCTAAATCAACCGTTTCTGATCCAACAACCACCAGTTCCACCCACAGGACGGACATCAGCTCCAAAATTTCCATATAATCCTCAAATCACCCAATATCTGATAGAACCACCAGAAGTTCCACCCCCAAGAAGGTAATCAGCTCCAACTCTTCCGTGAAACTCCAGGTACCCTGTTTCCCCTCCGTGCCCATCCCGGACACCCACGTGGAAGCCGCCGTTGATGGTCTCGCCGAACCAGACGTGCTTCTTCTCCTTGGCCTTGCTGCTCCACCAGTTCTTCCTGGGGATGCTGCCGGGGCTGGGGTACACGCACGTCTCCCCCGTGGCCATGTTGCAGAAGACCTTGATGGCGTCCAGGGTGCAGCCCTGGTTGGGGTCGATCCAGTAATCGCCTGTGGACCGAGGGCGTGGGGTCAGTGAGTGACCGCCCGTGGTGGGGTCAGCGTGGGCCTTGGTGGCCGGGAGGGTGGTGGAGGAGACAAGGAGGAAGAGGGGGACACAGGGATGGAGGCAGGGATGGACACAGAGGGACAAAGGGATGGACACAGAGGGACAAAGGGATGGACACAGGGACAGACACAGAGGGACAAAGGGATGGACACAGGGATGGACACAGATGGACAGGGATGGACACAGGGCCGGGACCTCTCTCTCACCGCTCTTCCAGTCGGGGTGGCAGAGTTTGATGTCTCGGCAGGTCCTGGCCGGGTTCTTGCGGGAGCCCTCGGGGCTGCGGATGCTCTCGATCTGGTTGTTGAGGGCCTTGAGGGTGGCGTCCACCTCGGCGTCGTGCGGCCGCAGCCCCGGCGCCGCCTCGTCCGCCCGCATGTAGCGCCCGGGGTCGGGGCCCTTCTCGGGCTGCCCCAGCCCCGCGAACGCCGACATGTCGATACCGGTGCCGGGGGGCCCGGGGGGGCCGGGCGGGCCGGGGTTCCCGGGAGGACCCTGCGGGAGGGAGGAGCGGTCACGGGGTGATCGGCCGGGACTTGGATCCCTCTGTTCCCTGCTGAATCCCACTGCCCCCCACAGGATCCCTCTGTGGCAGGTTCCCTCTCTCTCGCAGGATCCCTCCCCTCCTGGATCCCCTCTCTTCCTGGATCCCCTCCTGGATCCCCTCTCTCTCGCTGGATCCCTCCCCTCCTGGATCCCCTCCCCTCCTGGATCCCCTCCCCTCCTGGATCCCCTCTCTTCCTGGACCCCTCCCCTGCAGGATCCCCTCTCTTCCTGGATCCCCTCTCTCTCACAGGATCCCTCCCCTGCAGGATCCCCCCCCTCCTGGATCCCGTCTGTTCCTGGATCCCTCCCCTCCTGGATCCTCTCTCTCACACAGGATCCCCTCCCCTCCTGGATCCCCTCTCTTCCTGGATCCCTCCCCTCCTGGATCCCCTCTGTTCCTGGATCCCCTCTCTTCCTGGATCCCTCCCCTGCAGGATCCCCTCTTCTCCTGGATCCCCTCCCCTCCTGGATCCCCTCTCTCTCACAGGATCCCTCCCCTCCTGGATCCCCTCTGTTCCTGGATCCCCTCCCCTGCAGGATCCCCTCTCTCTCACAGGATCCCCTCCCCTCCTGGATCCCCTCTCCTCCTGGATCCCCTCTCTTCCTGGATCCCCTCTCTCTCACAGGATCCCTCTCCTCCTGGATCCCCTCTCCCCTCCTGGATCCCTCCTGTTCCCCACAGGATCCCTCTCCTCCTGGACCCCTCCACTCCTGGATCCTCTCTCCTCCCGGATCCCCTCTCCCCGTGAGATCCCTCTCCCCTCGGATCCCCTCCCGGATCCCCTCTCTCTCACAAGGATCCCTCTCCTCCCGGATCCCCTCTCCCCGGTGTCCCCGCTCACCGCAGGGCCGGGCTCGCCGCTCCTCCCGCGGGGTCCAGGGGGGCCGATGGGTCCGGGCATCCCATTGGAGCCGTCCTTGCCTGAGGGGCCTACTGGGCCGGGGGGACCCTGAAAAACCCCAAACAGGGCTCAGGGCACAGCAGGGATGGGGTTGCCACCTCCAGGCGTGGCACCAGTCCAGGGGCGGCTCCTTTTCCCTTTTTCCCCCAAAATTCCAGGACTTACCCTGGGCCCGGAGGGACCTGCGGGTCCAGCAGCGCCCTGGTCTCCAGAAGGACCCTGGGAAGGACGGGAGGATGGAGGATTTGGGGTCCCACGGGAGATGTGGGATTGGGGTGTGGGATGTAGGATTTGGGACCTATGGGGGGCTGTGGTCCCAAATCCCAGCACTTACGGGGGGCCCGGGCAGCCCCTGGAGCCCGGTGAAGCCCCGGTGTCCCTTCAGGCCGCGCTCCCCAGCCTCGCCCGCCTCGCCTTTGTCACCGCGCGGCCCCTGGGGACCCTGCAGGGGGGACACGGCGGGTCAGGAGTGGGGGTGATCCCAAACCAGGGTGCCAAGCTGCGATCCCAAAGTGGGATCCTAGGAATTCCAGGTGGGACTCACTCACCGGCATCCCCCGGGCGCCAGCGGGGCCAGAGGGACCCATGGGACCCTGAGCACCCTGTGGGAGAAAGGAGGGCAGTCAAAAACAGCGGGAATGGGATTTGAGGTGTGGGAATGCGGGGTGTGAGATTTAGCGTTCCCAGATGCCCAGGGCACTGCAGGTGTTCCCAGTTTTATCTCCTGGGGTGCCCAGCTCATTCCCAGCTCCAGCCCCTGGAGCTCCCAGGCAGATCCCAAACCAGGAATCCTCAGGAAGTCGCTCGGAGCTGCTCCCGGTGCCATTCCCAGATGATCCCAAACAGCTCCATGGCGTGGATTTGGGATGATTCCCAGTAATTCCCGTCTCCCCCCATCCCGAGGTGTCCCACTCACCGTCTCTCCCCTGTCTCCCTGTTTTCCAGTGGGTCCCACGGGGCCGGGAGCTCCGGGAGCGCCGGGAGCGCCGGGAGCACCCACGGGGCCGGTCTCACCACGATCGCCCTGGGAACAGGGAATGGGGTCAGGAATTCTGGCACAACGGGAATCCCCAGGAATTCCGGCCTTTGAGAAATCCAAGATGAGCTCACCTTCACTCCTGCCGCCCCATCCCTGCCCGGGGGTCCATCAGCGCCGGGATTTCCCTGGGAAAAGAGGAGGAATTCAGCTTTTGCCTTTGGGATGGGGGCAAAACTCCTTTATCCAGGCAAAATTCTATGGGGAAAACGTGCTGGGATTTTCTGGGATCAACCTAGAGGCTGTCTCCACCCAGGGTCAGCCAGGGATCCATCCTGGATATTCCAGACATTCCTAAATTTCTTACCTCCCTTCCAGGCTCTCCAGCTGGTCCAGTCAGCCCAGGGGGTCCCACGGGCCCAGGGGGTCCCCGGTCACCGGCAGATCCAGGTGCTCCCTGTTTTCCAGGCTCTCCCTAAAAAACCAGGAAACCCCACCTGTGAGTGTGTCTGGGTGGACTGAGGGCAGAAAAGCAGCAGGGAACCAGGAGAGAGGGAGGGAATCCAAACCCCCCTCGGCCACAGACTTTCCCCAGAGCTCAGGGGGCACAAATTCCCGGTGGGAAAAAGGAATGGAAAATGCATCCTGCTGGTCTGGTGCATGACCGTGTCAGTGGGGAAAAGCCTTAGGAGATTTTGGGACATTTTTTTGTCATGGAAAGAGAATCTCAAAAGTACTGGGATGGGGATGAGCAGCTTCCACCACTCCCCACCTCCCGAAATCCTTCCACACCACGAAACTGCCTCTGATGGGCTCCCATTTCTTCCCAGATTTTGGGATTTTTTTTTTTTTTGGTGTTTGGGGTTTTTGTGTGTGTGTTTTTTAGGGTTTTGCTCACCGAGGGTCCGGGCAGCCCCGGGAAGCCGCGCTCACCGCGCTGCCCCGGCAGCCCCACGATGCCGCGCTGTCCTGCCAGCCCCTGGGGGCCGGGGGGCCCGTCCGGACCCTGCGGGGACACAAGGCGAGGGGAGGGGAGGGGTCAGCGCCGCTCGGGGGCTGGCGGAGGGGCCGGGGGCGGCGTCCCCAAATCCCAAATACCGCGGGGCCGTCCTCGCCGGGCTCGCCCTTCTCGCCGGGGGGGCCGGCGGGGCCCTGCAGCCCCGGGTCCCCCGCTCGGCCCGGGGGTCCCGCGTCGCCCCGGGCGCCCTTGGGGCCGTCCTTGCCCGCGGAGCCGGGGGGTCCGGGGGGTCCGGGGTTACCCTGCAGGAGAGATCGGGGTTAGAGGGGTTTCCATATTGCTGATCCATCCCTGAGCCGTGCCTGATCCCGTTCCCGATCCATCCCTGATCCCAGCCCCGGCACTGCTCGAGGATTGGTGATGCCTCTTGGGAAGGGCTGGGTGGTGGCACCCGGGGGTGCCTTTGGTTCGGGGACATCGTGGGGAGCTGCCCGGCCCCCAAAGCTGGGGGCAGCGATCCTGGCTGATCCCGACTGGCCTGAGTGATCCCAGAGCTTCCCGAGCGATCCCGACTGCCCCAAAATGAGCTGTTCCCACATGATCTCGGTTTTTCCCCAGGGATCCCAACTGACCTGAGCAACCTCTGATCTTCCCAAGAGATCCTGGCTGCTCCCAGTGATCCCAGTTCCCCCCCAGTGACCCCAGTTCCCCCCAGCTGCCCCCAGCTCACGTTGGGGCCGGGGGGTCCGACGCGCCCGGCGGCTCCAGGGAATCCGGTGGCTCCCTGGGGACGGAGGCAAGAGGGGGTCAGAGCCGGCTCCTCCCCCACTCCCCTCCCCTCCCCCCTCTCCCCTCCCCCCACTCACCGGGGGTCCCTGAGCGCCCCGGGCTCCTTTGGGACCGGTGACACCTGTGGGACCCTGGGAAGAGGCAGAAAACCAATCAGGACAATCAGGACCTGGAGATTCCCGGGATAAGGGACCCCCACAAGGGCTCAGCCCCGATTGTGGGGGTCTCAGCTGGACCCACCTGCGGTCCAGGAGCCCCGGAAGGACCCTGAGGCCCGGGGGCTCCGGCATCACCCTTCTGGCCAGGCTCGCCTTGCTCGCCCTTGGCTCCGGGCTGGCCATCAGCACCCTGGGAAAGAGTCGTGGTCAGTGGTCAGCAGCCACTGGGGACGCTGGGATGGGCTGGGGACAGAACTGGGATGGGCTGGGGACAGAACTGGGATGGGCTGGGGACAGAACTGGGATGGACTGGGGACAGAACTCACTGGGGGTCCAGCGAATCCAGCAGGGCCGGGGGCTCCGGGCTCTCCGCGCTCTCCCTGTGGGGGAAACGGGGTGAAAATCAAGGGAATGGGGCCAATGTGGCACTGCCAGTACCAGGGCGGGACAGGTGGCACTTACGGGGGCACCGCGGGCTCCGGCGGCTCCGGACGGGCCAGGGGGGCCAGACTCGCCCTGGAAAGGAAGGAAAGGAAGGGGGAGTTGTGGGGGATGGATGGAGTCTGTCTGTGTGGGGCTGCCCCAGGGATTGGGTGGGATCTGCCCCAGGGATTGGGTGGGATCTGCCCCAGGATCAGGCGGGATCTGCCCCAGGGATTGGGTGGGATCTGCCCCAGGATCAGGCGGGATCTGCCCCAGGATCAGGTGGGATCTGCCCTAGGATCAGGTGGGATCTGTCCCAGGGATCAGGTGGGATCTGCCCTAGGATCAGGTGGGATCTGCCCCAGGATCAGGTGGGATCTGCCCCAGGGATTGGCTGGGATCTGCCCCAGGGATCGGGTGGGATCTGCCCCAGGATCAGGTGAGATCTGCCCCAGGGATTGGGTGGGATCTGCCCCAGGATCGGGTGGGATCTGCCCCAGGATCAGGTGGGATCTGCCCCAGGGATCAGGCAGGATCTGCCCCAGGGATCAGGTGGGATCTGCCCTAGGATCAGGTGGGATCTGCCCCAGGGATCAGGCGGGATCTGTCCCTGTGGGAGCACTGGTGGGGCCACCCCGGTCTCACCTTCTCGCCGTTGGGGCCAGCGGGGCCGGGGGGGCCGATGGGACCGGTCAGACCCTGTGGGGACAGAGGGGACAGTGAGGTCACCAAGGCCCTGGGTAGCCACCATGGACATCCCTCACCAACCACCATGAGGAGGAGGCCACCAAGAGCATCCCTGGCTGGCCACCAAGAGCATCCCTGGCTGGCCACCATGGGCACCTCTGGCTGGCCACCAAGAGCGTCCCTGGCTGGCCACCACGGGCACCTCTGGCTGGCCACCACGGGCACCTCTGGCTGGCCACCAAGAGCGTCCCTGGCTGGCCACCACGGGCACCTCTGGCTGGCCACCAAGAGCGCCCTTGCTTGGCCACCAAGAGTGTCCCTGGCTGGCCACCACGGGCACCTCTGGCTGGCCACCAAGAGCGCCCTTGCTTGGCCCCTTCTCACCCCGTCCCCGTCCCACTCACGCGAGCTCCGTCCTTTCCAGGGGCTCCCTCAGGTCCTTTCTCTCCAACGTCTCCCTGTGGGGTGGCACAGGGCCAGCATGAGCCCAGCTGAGCCCTGGTGGCACTGGTGGCACCCCGTGCCCCCCAGGTCACCGTCACTCACCCTGTCCCCCTTGGGACCGGCGATGCCAGCGGCTCCTCTCTCCCCGGGCATCCCCTGCAGCCCCGGGGGTCCCTGGGCGCCGTTGGGGCCAGCGGGGCCGGTGGCACCCTATGGCAGCAAAGGGACATTATTGGGGCGTCACCCCCCGCGGTGGCACCGCCATCGGCGCTGTCCCCTCCTTGTGTCACCCACCTTGGGTCCGTCGGTGCCGGGGGTGCCGGGGAGGCCGCGGGGCCCCTGCAGGCCCTGGGCACCGGGAGAGCCGCGCTCGCCGGGGAAACCGCGCTCACCCTGGGGACAGAGGGGACAGCTCAGCGGGGACACGGGGACAGGGGGACAGCTCAGCGGGGACAGTGGGGACAGAGGGACAGCTCAGTCAGGGCAGTGGGGACAGCTCAGTCAGGACAGTGGGGACAGCTCAGCAGGGACACAGGGACAGGGGGACAGCTCAGCGAGGACAGTGGGGACAGCTCAGCGGGGACATGGGGACAGGGGGACAGCTCAGTGAGGACAGTGGGGACAGCTCAGTGGGGGCACAGGGACATGGGGACAGCTCAGCGGGGACAGTGGGGACAGCTCAGCGGGGACATGGGGATGGCTCAGTAGGGACAGGGGGACAGCTCAGCAGGGACTTGGGGACAGGGAGACAGCTCAGCGAGGACAGTGGGGACAGCTCAGTGGGGACACAGGGACAGGGGGACAGCTCAGCAGGGACACGGGGACCAGCAAGGACACGGGGACATGAACATGGGGATGGCTCGGTTGGGACATGGGGACAGCTCAGCGGGGACATGGGGACACCATGGGGGTGGCACCAGGGGATGGGGAGGGCACTGTCCCATGCTACCCTGGAGGAACTGGGATGAGGATGGAACCAGCATGGATCTGGTGGCCCTGGGTGGGGACAACCAGGCCCTCCAAAGTCCCCGTGGGATGAACACATCCCCAAATGGGAGGCCAGGTGACACTGGCCCCTAAAAGCCCCCACAGGGGACACTCTGTGACCCACCCCCAGGTGACAGGTGACACTTACCCTGGGACCCACGAGCCCGGGGGCTCCGGCTTCTCCAGGAACGCCCTGTGGGAAGGGGACAAACGGGTTTGGGGTCAGACCTGAGGGATCTGGGGCATCCTGACCCCACCTGGGGGGGACTGGGGAGTCTCACCTGGTCTCCAGGTTTGCCGCTCTCGCCGGGGGGACCTGGTGGCCCTGGCAGTCCCTGGGAGGGGACAGGAGCCATGTGAGAGCAGCGACAGCAGGACCCTGGGGGTTGGGGTGGCATCACCCCAAACCCCAAACGCCAAACCCCAAACGCCAAATCCCAAACCCCAAATCCCTGAGCTCACCTGGAAGCCGGAGGGGCCGGGGGCTCCTTGCTCTCCCCTCTCCCCTGCCGGGCCCTGTGGGATGGACGCTGCTCAAGGACCCCAAAAACCTTCGGGATTTCAGACTTCCCCCACCCCAAGAGTTTGGGGATCCCACAAGGCCCCAGCACCACAGGGGCTGAGGGTTTGTGGGTTTTGGGATCCCCCAGCAGATCCAGGGGGGCTTTAGCCCAAATCTGGCGTTTTTAGCCCCAGTCCTGAGCTCGCCCAGTTGCACTCACAGCAGGTCCTGGGGGTCCGGCAGCTCCGGTCTCTCCATCCTTGCCAGGAAGTCCCTGAGGAGATGGAAAACTGAGCCCCAAATCCCATAATGCCTATTTCCCCCCTTCCCGTGCCTCAGTTTCCCCCTTTGGGGGCTTTTAGGGTGGAGTGGCACCAAAAGGTGAATTTTTGGGGTTTGTGTGACAGAAAACCTCACCCTCAGCCCCGGTGCTCCAGGAAGTCCTTTCTCACCAGCTTTTCCAGGCTCGCCCTAAACAAGGATGGAGGATTTGGGGTTCTGGCCCCAGGGAGAACTCCCGGGTGTTTTTAGAGGGAAAAGGGTCCTCACTCACATTGGCACCTTTGGGACCAGGGAACCCCATAACGCCAGGTTGGCCCCGAGCCCCCTGGGGGCCGGGGGGTCCGGGACGTCCGTCCTCGCCGGGGGCACCCTGTGGGGACAGCAGGGTCAGCGGGGCCAGGAGCCCACCCCAATCCCAAACCACCCCGAAATCCCAACCACAAACCACCCCAACCCCAACCACAAACCACCCCCAACCCCAACCACAAACCACCCCCAACCCCAAATCTCCCCAACCCCAAACTCCAAACCCCCTTTGACCCCAAACCACCCCAATCCCAAACCACCCCAATCCCAAACCACCCCCAAACCACCCCAAACCCCCCCAACCCCAACCGCAAACCACCCCAACCCCAACCACAAACCACCCCCAACCCCAACCACAAACCACCCCAACCACAAACCACCCCCAACCCCAAATCTCCCCAACCCCAAACTCCAAACCCCCTTTGACCCCAAACCACCCCAATCCCAAACCACCCCAATCCCAAACCACCCCCAAATCCCAACCACAAACCACCCCAATCCCAAACCACCCCCAGCCCCAACCACAAACTCCAAACCCCCTTTGACCCCAAACCACCCCAACCCCAAACCACCCCAATCCCAAACCACCCCCAAACCACCCCAAACCCCCCCAACCCTGAACCACCCCCAACCCCAAACCTCCCCAACCCCAAACTCCAAACCCCCTTTGACCCCAAACCACCCCAAACCCCAATTCCTTTATGGGGTGTCACTCACCGTGGGGCCGACTTTGCCTTGGGGCCCAGCATCCCCGGGGCGACCTGTGAGACCCTGTGGGGACAAAAAAGGGTTTGTGGTGTGACCATGACCCCATGGCCGTGGGGTGACCCCCAAAGGGCACCCCAAAGAGCAAGGAACCCCAAGGAGGGGTTTTGGGAACCCCAAATGCACCTTGGGAATCTCAAAGAGCGTCTGAATTAGCAGAGAGCATCTTAATTAACCACAGAGTTTCTTAATTAGCACCAAAGAGTGCCAAGAGACCAAAAAAGGTCTTAATGCCAAAGGGCATCTTGGCTAACCCCAAAGGGGCCTTATTGACCCCGAAAGCTCCTTAAACAGCCCCAAAAGCACCCTGGACAACCCTAAGAGCATCTTATCAACCCCAAAGCACCTTATCAACCCCCAAAATCTCCTTAAACCAATCCCAAAATCACCTCACTGACCCCAAAATCATCTTGACCACCCCCAAAACCACCCTTACCAATCCCAAAAGCACGTTAGTGACCCCAAACCCACCTTCACCACCCCAAAATCAGCTAATTGACCCTAAGAGTGCTTTAACCACCCTCAACCCCCCCGACCCAGAGCCCACAGGTGCCCCCCTGTCCCGTGTTTGGGGTCACTGCTGTCCCTCACCCTGGCTCCAGGCAGGCCGGGCTCTCCGGGGCGTCCGGGGTCGCCGGTGGCTCCTTTGGGGCCGGCCAGGCCGGCGGGGCCGCGCTCGCCCGGGGCTCCCTGCGGGGCGTTTGGGGTCAGTGTGGGGGATTTGGGGTCAGTGTGGGGGATTTGGGGTCAGTGTGGGGTCACTTTGGGGTTGTCACCCCCGGGACACCCCCCGGTGTCCCCAAGTCCCACCTTGGGGCCGGCCAGCCCATCCTGCCCGGGGAAGCCGCGGTTGCCAGGAGCTCCCTGTGGGGGAAGACGAGGATTCGTAGGGTCAGGGCAGGGTTTTAGGGCTGAGTGAAGGAGTTTTGGGATCGGGGTCAGTTTTTGGGATCGGGGTTATTTTTTTAGGGTCAGGGTCATTTTTTTGGGATCGGGGCCGGTATTCGAGGCTGAGGGCACCACAGACCCTCTCTCCAGGTGGCCCCAAAGGTCCAGCAGCTCCGGGTTCTCCGCGGGCTCCTCTCTTCCCTTCCTCCCCGGCCGGTCCGGGGGCGCCCTGGGGTCCTGCGGGGCCCTGAGGGCGAGGAGGAAAAGGGGTCACAAGGAGCCTTCATCGCCCCCCTGGCCCCCCCGGGAGCAAACCCCATAAACCCGAGTCCCCTCGTGCCCCCCCTGTCCCCGCTGGCGCCGGGCGCGGCGGGGCCCCATTGATGGTGGTTAATGAGGCGAGGGGGGAATGTCCCCAAGGGGGGGGACGGCCCCACGGGGGGACACCGAACACTGCGGCCATTGTCCTTCTGTCCCCCGGCCACTGTCCCCCCGCGGGGGGGCGGGGGGGACGCTGCTGCCCCAAGGGGCCTCGTTAGGGGAACGGCTCATTAGGGCCGAGAGGCACCGGAGGAGAGAGAGGGGCCGGGATGGACACTGGGGGGGACACCGGGGTGGGATGGACACTGGGGTGGATACTAGGATGACCAGTGAGGGGCTGGGACTGGACACTCCATGGACGGGGAGGGCTGGGGTGGACCCGCGGCCGGGGGATCTGGCGTCCCCCAGCCCGACTCACCGTCTCTCCTTTGGGTCCCTGCTCGCCTTTGAATCCCGCGATGCCGGGCTCGCCCTGATGAGGGGGGACAGAGTACAGTGTCCCCACAGCTGTCCCCACCCCGTCCCTGGCCTGGCCTCCAGGTCCTTGTCCCCATCCCGTCCCGTCCCATCCCAATTTCCACTCCGAGTGTTCCCTTAGGGGTCAGGGCCGGGTGACCCAGGAGTGACCCAGGAGTGACCCGGGGGTGACTCTGGGGAGGGGACACCCAAAGGGAAAAGGTGTGAAGGGGGCGTGGCCTGGGTGTAAAGGGGCGTGGTCATTCGCCGGTGGATGGGCGTGGCCAAAGGGCGTGGCGTGGGCGTGGTGAGGGTCCGGGCGCGGTCACCGGGCGTGGCCGTGTCCCCGGGGGGACATCGAGGGTCTCTCACCGTCTGTCCCTTGGGGCCCAGCGGGCCGGTGGCTCCCTGGGGTCCGGGTGGGCCGCGGGGGCCGGGGAATCCTGGAGCGCCGGCGATGCCTGGAGCGCCCTGCGGACACCGGGGGACATCAGGGACCCGCCACAGCCCTCGGTGTCTCCAGCGCCACCAGTGTCCCCACTGTCCCCATCTCTGCTGGCAGTTGCTGTCCCCCTGCAGCTCAAATCCCACCCTGTCCCTGCAGCTCCAGGGTCCCCAGTACCCCCCCAGTGTCCCCACATATCTCTGTGCCCCAGTGTCCCCCATCCCTGAGTGCCCCACGACCCCCAGGGGACCCAAATGTCCCAAAATGCCGGCACAGCCCTCCCTGGGCACCCGCTCCTCACCACGGCCCAGTCCCTGTCCCAACAGCCAGGGGCTCACTGGGACATCCCTGTCCCCATCCCTGTCCCTGTCCCCACTCACCGCCGACCCCTTCGCTCCGGGGATGCCATCGGTCCCTGGGTTCCCCTACAAGGAAACCTCGCTGAGCTCCGTGCCTCAGTTTCCCCGGATCCGGCCCCGTCCCCGCCGCTCCCAGCTCATGGGACAACGCCGGGGGACAAAGCCACCGGGGCGAGGGAGCAAAGCCACCAGGGCGAGGGGACACGGGCACTTACAGGGGCGCCGGCGGGCCCGGGCGAGCCGGGGGTCCCGGATTCCCCGCGGGGGCCCTGGGCACCCTCGGGTCCTCGCGCTCCGGTGGGACCCGCTTCACCCTGAGGGGGAGGCGACCGAGAGGCTCAGGGGTCACATCGGGACCCTGCTGTCCCCACCGGGACAATCCCTGTCCCCTCACCTTGGAGCCGGGGGCGCCGGGGAAGCCGGGGGCTCCTGCGGGGCCGACGGGACCCTGGGGGCGAGAGGAGCGTGAGGGTCCCCCCGGGCTCCGGGGGGCCTTGGGGCACCCCGCTGTCCCCTCGGGGGGGCGACACAAGGCCGGGGGTCGCGCCAACCCCCCCCGCACTTACCGGGGGTCCGGCCGGGCCCGGGAGGCCGTCGTTGCCACGAGCGCCCTGTGGGGAGACGGTGCCGGGGGTGAGGGGGGGTCCCCAGGGCGGGGGTCGGGTCCCCCCCGCCGCCCCCGGATGCCACCGGTGCCACCGCACTCACCGCAGCGCCCGAGGGGCCCGGGCGTCCTCGCTCTCCGGGCAGCCCGCGGGGACCCTGTGGGGACAGAGAGCGACACGTGAGGGTGACAGAGGTGAGGGTGACAGAGGTGAGGGTGACAGAGGTGAGGCCGGGGTTGCTGGCCCTGGCCGGGCCCACCCGGCCGTGCCTCAGTTTCCCTCTGGCAGCGCGCACTCACCATGGGGCCGGGGGAGCCGTTCTCGCCGGGGGAGCCGGACTCGCCCTGCGGGGAGGGACACAGGTGACACAGGGCGGGGACGGTCTCCTGGTGCTACGGGGGACGGCCACCAGAGCCAGGGGACTGCCACCCCAGCAGGGGACAGCCACCGCACCCCAGAACCGTCCCCAGCCCCAGGCACCGCCACCCCCTCTCACCTTGGCTCCAGGTGCTCCCGCCTCTCCCTTGGCGCCGTCCAGGCCGGGGTAGCCCTGGGGACAGCGACACGGCGGGGGTGTGACAATGACAGAGCCGCTCCGGGGGGACGCGGGGACAGGGAGGGGACACGCGGGGGACACGCACTCACCCGGTGGCCTTTGACTCCAGGCAGGCCGGGGGTCCCGGGGAAGCCACGAGCGCCCTGCGGGCAGCGGAGAAGGGACAGTTGGGGACAGGGAGGGGACAGGGAGGGGACAGCGGTGGCTTCGTGGCGGGGCCACCGGTGCCACGCTCACCTGGGGGCCGGGGGGGGCCGCGGTCACCGGATTTCCCGGGTTTGCCAGTCTCGCCCTGCGGGGAAAACGGGATTTTTTCAAGGGTTGGGGACACAAAAATGTCACTTTTTGTCCCTTCTCAGCCCGGCTGCCACCGCGGCTGAATGTCACCAGTGTCACTCACGTCGTCACCGGGTTTGCCAGGAGGTCCCGGAGGTCCCCGGGGACCCATCGGACCCTGCAGAGGACAAAGAGGCGGCGATGAGCGGCACTGGGGGCTGGCAGTGCCCGCGTTTGGGGACGTTTGGGGACGTTTGGGGACACTCACAGCAGCGCCGGGCTCGCCGGGCTCACCAGGGTTGCCTTGGAATCCTTGGGGACCCTGCGGGGACAAGGGGACATGAGCGGGGGTGGCCCCAGCCGGCCCGGCCAGCCCGAAATGTGAGGAGGGGGGCTATACTTACGGGGGAGCCGGAGGGGCCGGGGGGGCCGCGGGGTCCCATGGGGCCCTGGGGGACACAGAGATGTCACACGGCAGGGGACACCCCCGGAGCCACCAAAGACCCCCCAAAACTGGGGGTCCTGGAGGGGGGTCCCGAATGGGATCAGTTTGCACAGGGGTGGGGAGGGGTTTGGGGGGAATTGAGGGGATCTGGGGGGGTTTCATGGAAATTTGGGGGGATTTTGGGGTGCCATTACCATGGGTCCCTGCATGACGCCCATCTGAGCCCCTCCAGCCTTCTCATCAAAGCCCCCAGCCATCTGAGCCGCGAAGTTCTGCCAGGGAAAGGAGGCTCAGCATCCCGGAGACCCCCCAAAAAAAGCCCAAATTCCCCTCAGAAAAACCCAATTCTCATTAAAATCCCCCCAATTCCTATCGAAATCACTGCTACCGCACTCAAAACCCACCCAAATTCCCTCAAAACCTCCCCAAAGCTCCTCAACCCCCTCCCAAAATCCCCTCCCAACCCTCCTCAATTCCCACCAGACTCTCATGAAACCCCCCCCAAATTCCCCTCCATGCCCCCAAATCTCCTCAATTTCCCCCCAAAACCCCCAAACCCCATCTCCCCCCCAATACTCACCCCTCCCCCGAGGCCGGGGGGTCCCGGGGGTCCGGGGGGCCCGGGGGGGCCGGGGTTTCCTGGGGTTCCGGGCTCCCCATCCCTGCCCCGGGGGCCGGGGGCGCCCTAGGATGGAGAGGGGGGACAAAGAAAGCGATTTTGGGTGAGTTCTCAGCTGATTTTGGGGTTTTTTTTGGGGGGAATTCAAAGAGGATTTTAGGTTTTCACAGAGGATTTTGGGAGGGTCACAGCGGATTTTGGGTATTTGAGAGGACTTTTAGGGGTTTTGGGGGTCTCACCTTCTCACCCTTCTCGCCGCGGTCCCCTCGCTGTCCCTGCTCACCTGCGGGGCCCTGGGGGGGAGGAACAGGATGGGGGAGGGGGGGTCAGGTGTCCCCTCCCGCCCCTCCCCCGCTCTCCCAAACCCCCTCCCCCAAAAATTCCAGAGATTTCCCAGCCCGGAGCTGCTCCCACCTGCGGGCCCGGGGGTCCTGGGGGTCCTACGACCTGTGGGGACACAAAAGCGGGGGGGGGCATCAGGACTGGAGGGGTCCCAGCCCCTTTGTGGGGTCTCCCAGCCCCGCCCCTCCCACCTCAGCCCTTTTTGGGGTCTCCCCCCCCCACTCACATCTTTGATGTCACCGGGTTCGCCTTTCTGTCCCTGCAAAGAGAAGCCAAGGGTGAGACCCCAGAACCGCCCCAAAATTCCTCTCTCTGACCCCCCCCAAGGGCCCAAAACTACCCCAAGATTGCTCTGTCTGACCCCCCGTGATGAGCAGAAAACCGCCCCAAAAGCCCCCACCAAATTCCCAATTTTGGCCCACCAAAACCACCCCAAAATTCGGCACTATTGCCCCCATATTCACTCACCTTGGGGCCAGGCTTCCCTGTAGGAAATAAAAAAAAATAAAAAAAATAAAAAGAAAAGTAAAGAGAAATTAATGGGGAGGGGACACAAGAATTTGGGGTGGGGACAACACGAGGTGGCTCCATCCCGGTTGGGCTGTTGGGCCAGACTGGGGGGCACTGGGGGCTCCCCCAAAGCAGGGCCAGCAGCGAGGGGCTCGAGGGGGCTTCTCGTAGGGGTTTGGAGGCTTTTTGGGGGTGCTCAACCCTTTAATCCCCCCCAGCTGGGGCAGGGAAGGGTTAAAAAAAGGCAACTTTGGGGGTTTTGGAGGTTTGGGGGAAGTGGGTTTAGGGTTTTCTTTCACTTTGGGGTGAAATTCCACAATTGGGAACCCTGCTTGGGGCTGTCTGTGGGGTTTCCATTCATTTCGGGGTGCATTCCCACAATTTCGGGGGATTTCCACCAAAGCCCTTTTGCTAGGGGTGCAAAATCCCCTCCTACCACCCTTTCCCCCATTTTTTTCTGTCTAACCCCCCCCAAAACCTCCAAATTTTCAACCAGGGCTAAAAACCTCGATGATTTTTTCCCCTGGGGCCGATTTTTTTCCCCGTTGTTTTGGGGTGAAGTTGCCTTTTCCCTGCGCTGCCGCATGGATGGCGCCATCCATGGCCGGGTAATTTATTTATTAATTCTCTAATGAAGGGAAATAAATAAATTACAACCGCTGGGCTGCTCGGTGGGGCAAATGGGGCAGCACTCTCCGAAGGGGATCTCGGGGCTGGGGCAGTCCCGCAGCTCCTCGCACATGATCTCGTCGCACAGCACCGTCCCCGTGTCGCACACGCAGATCCGGCACGGCTCCGGCTTCCACACGTCCTTGTCGCTGTAGCGGTGCCCGTCCTGCAGGCAGCTGCCAGCCTCGGCTGCGGGGACAGCGCGGGGACAGCGTGGGGACAGCGCGGGGACAGCGCGGGGACAGCGCGGGGGAGGCGGTGGCGCTGCCAGGCTCGCTGTGAGCGCGGCGAGGAGGAGGAGGAGGAGGAGGAGGAGGAGGAGGAGGAGGAGGAGGAGGAGGGAGGGGGACGCCAGAGGGGCCCCGCAGCCCCCAGTGAGGGGGGACAGCTCGGGCACAGCTCGGGGACAGCCAGGAGGGGGTGGTGGCACTGCCAGCCCCGTCCTGCAGGCAGCTGCCAGCCTCGGCTGCGGGGACAGCGCGGGGACAGCGAGGGGACACGCGGATCGGGGGCAAGGCACTGAGCACCAGGAGGAGGAGGAGGAGGAGGAGGAAGAGGAAGGGGAGGCCAAAGCAGCCCGGCATACCCCCAGTGAGGGGACAGCGCGGGGACAGCCAGCAGGGGGATGGTGGCACTACCAGCCCCCCTCTGGGACACAGCCCCGAGCAGCGACACCCCCCGAGTGTCCCCGCAGCTCTGGTGGCACCAGTGTCCCCACGGGCTGGGGGACAAGGGGCGCTGGTGTCCCCAGGCTGAACTCACAGGTGACCCGGAGGTGCCCCGGTGCTCCTGGAGGGTCCCGGGGGTCCCCCAGGGTCCCCAGGAGGTGCCTCGGGGTCCTCGGGCTGCACACGGGAGCTCCCAGGTGTCCCCAGGGTCCCTGGAATGTCCCCAGGGATGTCCCCAGGGCTGGCCCTCAACGCACCCCCTGTCCCCAGCCTGTCCCTGCTCCAGGTCACCGCCTGCACCCCCGGCTCTCCCTCTGCCCCCTCACCGTCACCTGCTGCCCCCATGTCCCACCTGTGCCCCTCCGGCCATCTCAGACTGTCTCCTTCCTGTCCCTGTCCGTCCCCACTGTCCCTAAACTCCGTCCACGCCACACACCTGGACCCCAAACTGTCCCCCAGTGTCCCCACCATGTCCCCCCTGCCCCGCCTCGTGCCATCCTCCAGTGTCCCACGCTCCCTGCCCCATCTTGTCCCCCCACTGTCCCCCAGGCTGCCCCGGGTGTCCTCCACGCTGTCCCACTCTGTTCCACTTGATTTCCCACTGTCCCCCGACGTCCCCAGCTCCCCTCGTGCTCTCCCTCCCTGTCCCCCAGTGCCCCTCCGTGCCACCAAGCTTGTCCCACATTTCCCTGACACTTTCCCCGCTGTCCCCCCCCTCTCACCCGCGCTGCTGTCCCGGGACTGCCTCGAACCTTTCCCCTTTGTTCCGTGCCTGTGTCCCCGGGAAGCCCCCGATGTCCCCACGCAGCCCCGCGGTGTCCTCAAACTCCACTCTGCCCCCTCCCCGCCCCACTGAAACTTTCCCCGTGCGTCTCACGCTGTCCCCCGATGTCCCCAAGCTATCCCCCGATGTCCCCTCGGTGTCCTCAGGCTCCGAGCCGTCCCCCCCGCCACTCTGAAACTTTCTCTGTCAATCCCAAAACGTCCCCCAGTGTCCCCCGAAGTCCTTTGCTGTCCCCCATCCTCTTTCTGCTCCATCTCCCCTCTGTCCCCATTGTTCCCCGCTGTCCCCTCGCTGTCCCCTCGCTGTCCTCCCCTCCCCTTCTCCAACTTTCCCTCAACGTGTCCCCCTCGCCCCCCCCGGCGATGCCCCAAAAGTTTCCTATCCCTCACCGCTGCATGTCCCCTCTGTGTCCCCGCTCTGTCCCCTCTGTGTCCCCATCCCCGCCACTCACGGAGGTCTCGGTCCTGCGCGGCGGCGGCGGCGGCGAGGCAGAGCAGGAGGAGGAGCAGGAGCCCGGGCCGGGGGGCGGCTCCGGGGGCCGCGCCGGTGGCTGCGGGCTCGGGGCGGCGGCAGCGGCGCCCGCCGGGGGCCGGGCGGTGTCCGGGCATGGCGAGGCGGCTGCGCCCGATCCGCGCCCGGGGCCGGCAGTGCCCGCTCGGCCCCGCGGCCCCGTTTAAGTCCCGGCCCCGCCGCCCCCCGGAGCTGTAACCCGAGCCGGGCCGGCCCCGCCGGGCCCCCCGGACCTTCCCCCGGTGGCTCCGGACCCTCCCCCGGCCCCCGAGCGGGGCCGGCCCTCCCGAGCCCTCCTCGGGCCCCCCGGGCCCTCCCCCGGCCACCACCGGGGCCAGAGCGGGCGGAGGGACCCGGGCTCAGGGGGGCTGTGGGGTCTGGGGGATGTGGGGTTTGGGGGGATGCGGGGGGTGAGGCGGCACAGCCCATCCCATCCCATCCCATCCCATCCCATCCCATCCCATCCCATCCCATCCCATCCCATCCCATCCCATCCCATCCCATCCCATCCCATCCCATCCCATTTTCCCATTTTCCCATTATTTTCCCATTTTCCCATCCCATTTTTACTCCATCCCATCCCACTTTCCCATCCCACTTTCCCATCCCATTCCCGGCCCTGGGAAAACCGGGATACCCCCGACCCCGCCCCGGGATGGGACCCCCCCCGCCTCCCTCGCGGTGTCCCCCAATCCCCGCCCCCCTCCGGGGCCCCCTCGGGCCCAGCGCGACCCCTCCCCCTTTCGCTGTCCCCATTCCCGGCGGAATTCCCGGCGCCAATCGTGGGATCAACAGGGGGACACGGGGAAACCCCCCCGACCCCAAACCCAGCGCAGACCCCCCTCCAAATTGCCCAGCCTGGATCGGGACCATCCCCTTCCCCAAATCTCCCCAAATTCCCCCAAATGCCCCAGAAAACTCTCCCAAGTGTTTGGGAGTTAGGGCGGGATTTGGGGGGAATTTAAGGGGGCGTTAAGGGAGTTTTGGGGGAGATTCTGGGCGAGGTTGGGGGGATTTTTTGGGGCGGGATTTTGAGGGGTTTGGGAGGAATTTTGGAGGTGATCGGGGGGATTTGGGTGTTCCCAGCCCCAGCAGGTGGAAGAGCGCTCGGCGTGGCCGGATCTGGCCGGGACCGGGGCCAGGCCTTGGCTGCGGCCGCCGCTTTCCGATGGAACAGAAAATTTGGGAATGAATCAAAGCGCCAGGGAGGGGCTGCCCGACCCCTCCCCAAATTCAGGGGCGGCTCCGCTGCCGTCCCCAGGGTGACAGAGCCGGGTTAGGGGCCGGGGACGAGCCCAAATCCCCCTGAACCCTCCCCACATTCCCCCAAAAACTCCCCCAAAAGCGGGGTGGGGACAGCGGGGTGGGGACAGCGCCTCCCGCCCTGCTCGGAGCGCGGACACACCGGTGGCGCAGGTGACACTGGTGACAGCTGACAGTGGCACTGCTTGAAGGGGCAGGGACACAGGTAAGGCCGGGCGCCCCCAGTTTCCCCCCCGGCCCCTGATGGCCGCTGCAGAGCCGGGGACAGGAGGGGACAGGAGGGGACACCGGGATGGGGCGGGGGGCAGAGCGGGGGGCGTGGTTTGGGACCGAACTGGCGCAGGGGTGGCACCGCCCCAATGTCCCCACGGGATCCTGGCTGTCCCCATGCCGGTGCCACCACCCGCGAGCGCCGCCGGCCCCGTCCCGATGGGTTTGGGACTCAATTTTCTCACCCCAAATCCCCCAGTTTAGGCTCAAAATTACTCTGAGAGAGGAAGGAGAATTCCGTTTTTACCATTTTTCCCCATTTCCCCCCCCCCCCATTTTTATCCTATTTCCCCCCATTTTTACCCCTAATTTTCCCCATTTTTTACTCCACTTCTGACCTATTTTTGTCTCATTTGGCTCTTAGCTCCCTCCATTTCTGCCCCATTTTACTCCCTTTTGGTCCCATCTTAACCCAAATTTTTCCCCCAATTTCACCTGATATAAACCTCATTTCTGCCCCATTTTTACCCCATTTTGCCCTATTTTAATTCCCATTTCCCCCCATTTCTCCTAATTTCTGCTCCTTTTCCACCCCATTTTTACCCAAATTCCGCCCCACTTTCCCCCCCATTTCCCCTCCGATTTTTCCCACTTTCCCAAACCACCCAATCCCATGAAAATCCCAAACCCAGAGAGGGAACTCCTTCACTGGGGGATGAGCCAGGAATTTATTTTTCCCTTCTAAAAGGGCTTTTTTCAACACAAAAACTCCCCAATTTTAATTTTTTTTCCCTCTGGCACCTTGCAATAACCTCAGATCTGGCCCCAAGTATTCCCTAGGATCCCTTTGGGATTGAGGAGCAGAAAAACGATCTTTGTCCCCACCTAAAACTCCCAGTTTTTACTTTTTCCTCCTAATTTCACAGCTATTTCACTCCATATTTTCAATTATCCCATGACATTTCCTATTAAAAATTAAAATTTAATAATATCTTAAAAAATCATTTTTTGAGCCTCTAATTGATTTTTTTTAGGGGATGAAAAAGCCCCCAAATCCCCAATTTTGCAGTGGATTCATGTGAAAAAAGCAATTTTGAAGACCCCAAGCCATACAGAAAACCTGATTTTGGGGTGAATTTACCCGCTAAAAATGAATTGTAGGGACACAAAATTTGCTTTTAAACCCTAAAAAACCCCAAAATCCCAAATTCCTTTTTTTCCATTGAGGGTTTTCCCTTCCCCTCCTTTTCCCGGTGGGAAAATCCCCAAAATTTCCTTTTTCATCCCATTTTTGGGGTTTTGTCACACAGAGCCTCTTTGTCCCTTTTCCCCCTGGAAAGGTGGGAAGGGGCCCGAAATGGGGGAAAAATCCGGGAATTTTTGTGGGATGAGGTCAAAGCCTTCCCCCCTCACACGGCCTCTTCCTCCTCCTCCTCCTTTCCCTCCTCCCCCTTTTTTGGGATGAAAAGGCGATTTTTTGGGAAAGGTACAAAGGGATCCTTTCAGGGAGCGAGGGGGAGGGCGCTCAGGGCCTCACCGGGGATTTTTTGGGGGCTATTTTGATTTATTTTGGTTTATTTAATTTTTTAGTTTTTAATGTTTTTATTAGGGTGGGGGTTTTTTTGCAGTTTTTGGTATTTTTTAGATATTTTTTTGTTATTTTCTGTACATTTTAAAGGATATTTTTGTGTATTATTTTTATTTTTTTCCGGAGGCTTTTTTATTTATTGAATATTTTTTATATTATTTGTGTATTTTTCAAATATTGCTTGGAATTTTCAAAAGATTTTTGTGCGCATTTGTATGTTTTGGGGGTATTTTTAAAAAAATTGGGTGCATTTTAAAATATTCTTGTGTATTTAAAAATATTTTTAAAATATTTTGGGGGTGTTTTTTCTGTGGTTTTTATTTCTGGGGTACTTGGGGTGAAACATTAGGAATTGGATGAATGGGTTTGAGGGATACCTTGGGATTATTTGGTGTCCCTTAAGGGATTTTTCCCGTTCCCAAAGCTGATTTTTCCCCTGGAATTCCCAATTTTTTCCCTCGGGGTCACTTTATGTTGCAGGGGGGTCGCTTCACCCTTTGATTTTTTTAGGATGCCCCCAAAACTTGGGAGTTTTTTGCCCCCTAAATGCCTGAAATTCAGGATTTTCATCCAACTCCAAACCCTAAAAATTTCCTTTTTTTTTTTTCTCCTGTCTGAAGCGAGGAAGAGGTGAAAAAAACTCCGGGATTTTGGATCCTTTGATGGCGAATTCTCCCATCCCCCCATCCCAAAAAAATCCCTATTTGGGGTGGCACCGAGCCAGGGCCCCAAAAGCCACGGGGACAAAGCCGCCCCTGTGTCCCAGAACCGGAAAAATCCCAAAAAATAAATAAATCCAGGGGGAAAAAAAAATTTAAAAACCACCAAAAAACACCCAAAATCCCAAAAAACCCCCAACCTTAAAAGAGATTTTTGATGGGGGCTGGGCCGAGGGTCCCAGGGTTTGAAGGGAGATCAGGTTCGGGGATTTTTTTTTTGGGCACTGTTTTGGGGTGGTTTTTTTTTTTGTTTTTTTTTTTTTTTTTCTTTTTGCTTTTGGGCAAAACCAGAAAAAAAAAAAGCCCAGCAGGGCTGTGGGTTAATTAATTAATTAATGAGGGCTCAAGCCTGTGGGGGATTAATGGGGTCGGGGTCGTTAGGAGGAATTAGGATCAGGAGGCTCCTGGAGTGTGAGGACCCTGCCCCAGCTTAGGGTTAAAAATGGCCCCACATTACCCCAAGTCACCCCAAAATTGGGGTTTGGGGTGAAAAATAACCCCAAATTGCCCCAAAATTACCTTTAAAGTTACTCCAAAATGACCCCAAAATTGGGGTTTGGAAGGTTAAAGTGCCCTGCTTGGGGTTTGGGATTAAAAATGCCCCAAAATGACCCAAAAATGACCCCAAAATAACCAAATAGGGGTTTGAGGGGTGGTGTTGGGGGTGTAGCTCAGAGCTGGCTGGATTTGGGGTAAAAAAATGACCTAAAATGACCCAAAATTGAGAGCTCTGAGGGGCAGCTCTGAACTCTGGGGTCTCCCAGCTCAGAATTTGGAGTCCCAGCCCCGAATTATGAATCTGAATTTCTCAGATTTTGGGGCATTTTTTCCTGCATTTGGGGCATTTGCGTCTGATTTATTTTTGGGGGGCATCTTTTTGTGGGTGGGGCATTTTCCCTGGATTTTGGGTCGTTTTCCCGGTTTTCAGGGGGCCTTGCCCAGGCAGCATGGGGGGGAATGGGGGCTCCATGTCCCGGACTTTTTTTGGATTTTGGGATCCTGGGATTCCTGGGAAAGATGAGCTGTGCCAGGCCCAGCCACGGCCCTACAAAGGGAGCTCTTATCCCAAATCCCGGCTTTTTCTGGGAATTTTTGTAAAAATAGCAGTGGATCCTGAGGTGGGGGGGAGGCGAGTGAAAGGACCTTTTGTCACCTGGACGGGGAGGGAGGGAATTCCAGGTGGGATTTGAGGGGGCTCCCGGGGAATTTGGGGTAATTTTCCGATGGATTTTGGGGCGTCTGCATCAGATTTGGGGCATCTTGCATGGATTTTGGGGCATTCCCTCCAATTTTGGGTCATTTTCCCCCTGAGTTTTGAATGATTTTCCCTGGATTACGGGGAATTTTTCCCAGGTTTTGGGGCACCTTCTCTGATTTCTTCAGCTGAGGAGGAACCCCAAACCCTTTTCCAGAGATTCCCACTGTGAACAGGAATGGAGACAGATAAATAAATGTACAACTGCATCTGAACAACGTCACCTAGCACGTGAGGAGTTGGCAAAAAAAAATTAAATTTATCGCATATTTATAAACTCATAATTGAAATGTGTTCTTATCTACCACAAAAAGCAGGAAAATTCCTCAATTCCAGTTTTTGTTTTTTTTTTTCAGATCTTTAATTTCAATAAAAGATAAAAAAAGTAGGAAATGAATCTGGTATAAAACAGGGGAGGGAATTTGGGATCCAAAGGGACACGAAGGGATGGGAAAAACCAGGAAAAGGGGCTCCAAAAATTTGGGAATTTGGTACAAAACTTCATCTCCCAGCTCGGGAAAAATAGAAAAAATTCCCAGCTCCTGCAGGAGAGGGAAAATACAAAAACTTGGGATTTTCCCCCACTCTTCTTATTAAAAATCATCTTTTCCACCAGGAAGAGCAAATCCAGAGGCTTCGGAAGGACCAAAAAATTTGGGAATAAATTAATCCAGGGAAAGGGGTGGGCAAAGCTCCCCAAATAAATCCTGGCATTGTTCGGAAAAAATGGAAGGAATTCCAGGATTTTGGGGTTTTTCCCATGGTTCTGCAGTTCCTGCAATTTGGGAGGATTTCTTCATGGAAAACGTGGGAAAAGCAACTGGAAAAAGCAACAGGAGCTGCTGGGATGAAGCAGCCTGAAAGGGAAAGGAAAATTCCCAAAAATTCACCAAAAATCCCAGATTTTGCTCAGGTTTTGGGATTTATCCCTTGGAAAAGCAAAGTTTGGGTGTAAATCCAGAGGAATTCTGACATTCCAAAGCTTAATCCTGGAAAAATCACCCAAAAGTGGGGATTTGGGAAGAAAAAACAGGATTTAAGCAGGAATTATTCCCAGGGATTCCAATCCAAGTTTTCCTATGGGTAAAATCCACAAACTTTGGGAGTGAGGTGGAAAAAATGGGAATGATCCCCAAAAATTCCCTCCAGAACCAAACCTTTCCCCTGCTTTTCCCAAATCCAGATTTTCCCAACACAAATCCACGGAGGCTCCTCCCTTTTCCCGAAAATCCAGCTCCAAAAAGCCCAAAATTCCCAAATTTCCCCAACCCAGCAGATGGAAAAGCGGGAAAATCCATCCTGGAATCTCAAAAAAGAGGGAAAGAAACTCCCAAAGTTCCCAGCTGTGCTTCCAAACTTTTCTATTCCCCCCGAATCCGGGGGGGTTTTGGGAGGAGCAGGACCCGGAGTTCCTTGGCTGCGTCCCCAGGAGAATCCTGGGATTCTTCTGATCCAAATCTTTGGAATTTCAGGATTTTTCTGGCATCAGAGGAGCTTCCTGTGCAAGATTTCCCAGGCCATCCTCTTCCTGAAGTAGGGCATGTGTTGCTTTGGGAATTTTGGGGGAGAAAATGGGAAAAACATGGGAATTTTGGTCAGGTTTGCTCATCCAGGGGCAGATTCAGGCTTTTTTTTTTTTTTTTTCCCATGGAAAATAATGGAAAAGGGGGAAATTTGGGGCTTTGGGGTTGTGGGGAAAAAATGGGAATTTCTGGGGATTCAGGCAAAAAAAAATGGGGGAATTCATTCTAGATTTTGCTGGGATTTTGGTGAGTTTGGGGTCTTCCCAGCCCTGGGGGTCTGGGACCTGAGGGAATTTGGGAGTGCTGGGATCTGGAAATGCTGGAGGAGGGAAGTGGGATATTCCTGGAGGTTGGGAATTACCCAGGAATTCCTTGAAATTTTGGGGAGGAATCTCAGATTTTGGGGGGAATATTTGGGATTTTCCCTGGCACTGGGGCTTGGGAGCTTTTTCCAGGGACTTGGGGACAATTCCATGGGAAGGGTGGAGGGTGGCTGGGAATGGGAAATAGGGTGGGGATTCCTTGGATCGGGTGAGGAATGCTGGAATTTCCCCCAAATCCCGCTGGAATTTCGGGGTTTCTCCTGGCCCTGGGGGTTTGCAGGATGGGAACTGTGGAATTTGTTTCATCTGCAGCCCCTGGGGTACCTGAGTGAAGTTGATGGGTTTGTCCTTGGAGATGCACTCGGCGTAGCGGCAGGCGAACATCCCGCAGTCGCTGCCGTTCATCTGCTGCGGGATCTCCTGGGGGGGAAAAAACAGCAAATCAACATTCCCAAATTCCCACATCCCCACCCTTCCCTCAGCCCCCAAACCCCCAAGGCCAGGAAAAACCCCAAAATCCCAGTGAAATCTGGAGGAAGGTCCCAGAATTCCGGAATGTTTTGCATC
Organism: Melospiza georgiana; assembly: GCF_028018845.1. Taxonomy (NCBI): domain Eukaryota; kingdom Metazoa; phylum Chordata; class Aves; order Passeriformes; family Passerellidae; genus Melospiza; species Melospiza georgiana. The sequence continues at coordinate 5,796,212 of NC_080458.1, read as the reverse complement.
CCCACCTTGCCCAAATCCCACCCAAACCTTTCCCCTGTGGAAAATTTCCTCTCCCAAGGTTTGGGGTTTGTTCCCTCCTTTTCTTCCCTGAGGGAAAAGGGGCCCAAAAAGGGCTGGGAATCCAAGGGAATGCTGAATTCTTTGGGAATTCTGGGCTGTCCAAACCTGGCTCTTCTTGCTCAGCAGGGCCCATCCGTTGGTGTCAAATTCCTTCCTTTTCTTATCCAAACTTTCCTGTTTCAGGTACTGCCTGTGGGAAAAGGAGCAGGAAAAGCTGGAATTCATGGGAAAATGGCAATTCTGAGGTTCTGCTCTGTCTGGCTGTTCCCTAAGGGATTCAGGGTTGGGATTCACAAATCAATTACCCCCAAAAATCTAAAATTGGATCAGGAGAGGCCGAAACCCCATGGGAAGAAACACGGAGAGAATTCTAGGGAAGAGGAGGAATTTTTCATGTCCTAAAAGGGGAGAATGAGCCTGAAAAAGGGAGCAAAAATGACCCTAAAGGAGCCTCCAAAAAATGACCCTGAAGGGACCTAAGAATGACCCTCAAAGGGCTCAAAAATGACCCCAAAAAAGCCCAAAAATGGGTAAAGTCGGTGTGTCCAAGGCTGGGGAAGCAGGAGTGGGATTTTGCCAGGGAAGGGATTTTACTCACAGCAGGATCCTGCAGGCCTCACTGTTGATCCCTCCCATGGAATCGTAGTAGGTGATGGTTTTTTTCCTGAAATCCACGACCTGCACAGAGAAAAAATTCCTTAAAATGGGAAAAAAACCAGGAATGCTTCTCTTGCAAAAACAACGTAGGGTACTTCACACCACAGGAGGATTTCCCCCCAAAAATCCCTGTTTCCTGCTGTGTTTTTAATCCCTGAATGTCTAAATGAGCCATCATCATCATCATCATCATCATCATCATCATCATCATCACCATCATCATCATCATCATCATCATTCCTCCCAAGGGTTTACAACAATTTTGCCCCATCTCTCGAGGCCCAGATTTAGGTGATTTTCAGTGTTTTCCCTCCCCATTCCCATGCCATTTTTGCTGGAAATTACCTCTTTTACATGGAATTAATTAACAATTCAAGCAGGAATTAATAAATTAAGGAGGCTTTTGCTAAAGGAGCTGAAAATCCCTGCAGGATCCCAGGAGCCAAGGCAGGGGATGGGACAAAGGAAGGGGAAAAGCGAAATATCTGTGGCCTAAATCTCTTTAACAAGATCCTGTGGCACCAGTTGGTGGGAACGGGGAAATCAGATCTTCCCAAGGGAATAAATGCCCTAAAATGACCTCCAGCCTGAATTTAAGGACTAAAAACCCCACAAAAAGCTGCTCCTACCTTTGTATTTCCCTTTAAACTCAGATTTGAGACACAAACGCAAATTTTTCCCGTCAGCATCATCCAAAACCAACAAAATTTGGGCCCTAAATCCCAAACTGAAGATTTTTTTGGGATAATTCAAGCACTCACAGCCAGGCACCAGTGCACTCCCAGGTGGATGGGCACCAGGAGCAGATCCACAGAGAAAATATCCACTTTTTTTGTCCATCTTTTCACAGCTTGGTACCCTGCAGTCTTTAATTTGGTGAAGAAAAAGGTGTTGAAGGCGTGGACTGCAGGCAAATCCTTGTCCTTGCTCCTCTCCATCAGCAAATTCATGTAGAAATTTATAATCTGGAGGGAAAAAAAAGGGAAAACAGGGTTTTTGATTTTTTTTTAGTAGATTTTTATTTATTTTATTATGGTGTTTAGATTTGTGACCCTGTGTAAAGTTGGGGAATAAACCCCCAAAAAGGAGGATTTGCATTAAAACCTTCAAAATACCCAGGTGAGTTTGCAGTAGCTCCATTGTAGTAAAACATTCCAGAGAAAACTCAAGGAATTTTAGGAATTTGCCTTTATTTAGGTCGGAATTTAAGATTTACTTACCGTTTCCCCGGTTCACACCAATCCCATCCTCCCACTATCATTAATTCCCCACATAAATTCAATTATTTTTATTTTGCGCAGCTTCCCCCACGGATTTATCAGTCCAGGGTGGAATCCCAACCCACAAACCCCCTCCCAGCACCCACCCAACCATTTTCCCCTCCCAAGGTGCTGGAAATGGGTGGGAAATGGGAACTGCTGGGCTCCCACCTCGTCGTTGAGCCAGTTGAGGTTGTTGAGGGTCTGGATGTCCTTCCTGGTGATGGTCAGGCGGAAAGCCTCGCTCAGCACCTCGTCCTGGTTCCCTCCTCGGAAAAGGCTCTTGATTTCCTTCTCCATTTCCTGGGGAAAGGGAAGGTGGAATTCCTGCTTTTCCTGACCCCAAATAGCCAAAGGTTTAATGCCCAACAGTCCCTTAAGCCATAAATTCACCACGAGGAGGGTGCAGGGTTCCATCCCCGTGCCCAAACCCCAGGAGTTCCCTGAAGCTAATTCCCTGAACTGACCCCAAATCCCTAAATCCCAGGAACTCCCTGAACTGATCTACCTCAGGTGAGGTAGAATTCCTGCTTTTTCTGCCCCAAATCCCCAAGGGTTTATTAACACCAAACTGATTCTTGAGCCATAAATTCACCGGGAAGAGGGCACGGGGCTCAATCCCTGTCCCCAAATTGCAGAAATTCCCTGAACCGAGTTCTATCTGAGGAAGAACTTTTCCTGTCCCCAGATCCCCAGGGCTTGAAAACCAAACTGATTCTTGAGCCATAAATTCACTGGGAAGAGGGCACAGGGCTCCATCCCTGTCCCCAAATCCCACAAATTCCCTGAACCGAGTTCTATCTGAGGAAGAACTTTTCCTGTCCCCAGATCCCCAGGGCTTGAACACCAAACTGATTCTTGAGCCACAAATTCACCCCGAGGAGGGCTCAGGCCCCCATCCCTGTGCCCAGCCCCACCTCGGTGATCTCGGGGAAGTCGTCGTCGCCCTGGCCGGGCCGGGCGCGCTCCAGCCCCTCGGGCCCCACGGCCACCGGGATCTCCTTCTCCAGGGGCACGCGCAGGTGCAGATCCACCAGCTCCTGCACCGAGCGCTCCTGCTCCTGCAGCCGCTGCAGGGGGACAGAGAGGGAGAAGGAGGGCTTGGGATTGATGAAACTGGGATAAACCCCCAGGATTATGGAATTAAACCTTTACAGAGCCACCCAGGCCTGTCCCCTGTGCCACATCTGCGTTTTTTTCCCCCATTTCCCTGGATTCTGACTCCTTTTCCAAGCCCTGACCACCCTCCCAGTGACAAAATTTCCTGTAGTTTCCAATGTGAGACAATATTCCCTCTTTTCCTTGCTGTTTATCCCAGGATTGAGAAGAACAAAGGCCTAAAAAAAGTTGATTTTTCCTGTTTTCCAACTGTTTTTCCCCAATTGTCCCAGTCCGGGATATTTTTCCGTGTAAGTCTCACCTGGCTCTGGAGCTGCAGGGCCAGAGCTTTCTGCTCCTCTATTTGCCTCCACCTCTCTCTGGCTCGGGAATCATAGACACTGGTCCTAGAAAAAAACAAAAATTTAATGGACAAATTCATTTAAAAAAATCAGGATTTTGGTTTTTCCACCCCAAAAATCCCAGGAAAAGCCAGCAGGGAATAGTAACTCACAGCTCTTTGATCCATAGCTCAGCCTGGAAAAAGGGGAGGCTGGAAAGAGAGAAAAAGGAGGGTTGGAAATTACCCAGAATTTCCCCAGAATTCCCTCATTTCCCAAATTCTCACCCTGTCCCTCTTCATTGTCACCTCCCCGTGTCCCTAAAAATCCTCAAAACGCCCCCATTTCACAGCCCTTACCTTGGAGCCGGAGTTCTGGAATCCTTGACCTTGAGCAAAATGACAGAATCTGACCCTAAAAATGGGAAAAATTCCTGGATTTCTGTCCTCCTTGATTCCTACCCCAAATATCTCCCAATCCTGAATAAATACCCCAGACTGGCCACAGAATTTAAATCCCTTTCCCAGAGTTTGGGGTTATTTGGGATTTGGTTTCATTTTTTGGGGGATTTGGGGGATTTTTGGGGGTATTTTCTTTGGGACTTTCTTGAGGAGTTTTTTGGGATTTTTTTTTTTTTTTGTTAATTTCAGATTTTTTGGGGGGTTTTATTTGTGGTCTTGTTTTATTTGAGATTTTGGTGGTTTTGGGGTTATATTTCTGGAATTCTCAGGAATCTTTACCTTCACTCTGTGCCTCAGCTCCTGGCTCTTCCTCCCGCTGGTGCGGAGCCGCAGAATTCCGGGGCTGGAACTCCCCAGGAAACCCTGGAGAGGGGCCCAGGGGGGGATTTTGGGAATTCTGGGGTGGCTCCGGGGAATGTGGAACAGGAGCTGGAACTTTGTGAATTTCCAGTGCCTCGGGATCATCCCTGGGAGCCTCCTGGGGCAGGGAGGGGCCAGAACGGGGACAGCGGGAGCTGCAAAAAAAAAAAAAAAAAAAAAAAAATCAAAACACCCAGTTAGGGAAATTCCTGGAAGAAGACTGGAAATTTGAGATTTGGGGAGAAGATTTAGGATTTTTTTGGGGGGGTTAGGAGAGAGGTTTGGGAGAGGTTTGGGGTTTGGGCAGGGTCTCTGATGATTTTCAGGGATTTGCAGAGGGTTTTTTGGGATTCGAGCAGGGATTTTGAGGTTCTTTGGGATCTGGGGCAGGTTTTCAGGGATTTTTTGGGATGCTTCTGACTCACAGGTGGAAGGGGAGCAGCGGGGAGGGTTTGCAGCTGGAGAACCTCTTCCCAGTCACCATCTGCAGCAGCTGCCGGTAAATCTCCCGCTCCTCCTCCCGCACCGTCTGCAGGCAAAGAGCACAGAAAAAACTCCTCTCAAAACCCTGGAATTCACTGATCCCAGGGATTCCCCCCAAATTCAGGCATCTGATGGAATCCCATGAAGGCAATGCTGAGAAAAACTCCCAAAAAAAAATGGTATTTAGGGCTGGAAAACCCCAGGAATTTGGTGTTTAACCCCAGATGTGCCCCCAGCTCTGCCGGAACACCCCAACCCCACAAACCCCTGGGATTTCTCAGGATTTCCATTCCCAGCTCTGCCAGAACACCCCAACCCCACAAACCCCTGGGATTTCTCAGGATTTCCATTCCCAGCTCTGCCAGAACACCCCAACCCCACAAATCCCTGGGATTTCTCAGGATTTCCATTCCCAGCTCTGCCGGAACACCCCAACCCCACAAAGCCCAGGGCTTCCCAGCTCTGCCAACCCCACAAACTCCAGGGTTTCCCAGCCTCACAACACCCACAAACCCCAGGTTTTCCCAGCCTCACAAAGCCCCGGGATGCCCCAGGGTTTCCCAGCCCTGCAAACCCCACAAACTCCAGGGTTTCCCAGCCCCCAAACCCCACAAACCCCACGGTTTCCCAGCCCTGCAAAGCCCCCAAACCCCAAGGTTTCCCAGCCCCCAAAGCCCCACAAACCCCTGGGTTTCCCAGCCCTGCCAACCCCACAAACCCCAGTGTTTCCCAGCCCTGCAAACCCCACGGTTTCCTAGCCCCACAACACCCACAAACCCCACGGTTTCCCAGCCCTGCAAAGCCCCCAAACCCCAGGGATTCCCAGCCCTGCCAACCCCACAAACCCCACGGTTTCCCAGCCCTGCCAACCCCACAAACCCCAGGGTTTCACAGCCTCACAAAGCCCCGGGATGCCCCACGGTTTCCCAGCCCCCAAACCCCACAAACCCCTGGGTTTCCCAGCCCTGCAAACCCCCCAAACCCCAGGGTTTCTCAGCCCCCAAACCCCACAAACCCCAGGGTTTCCCAGCCCCACAAACCCCACGGTTTCCCAGCCCCACAACGCCCACAAACCCCAGTGTTTCCCAGCCCTGCCAACCCCACAAACCCCAGGGTTTCCCAGCCCCCCAAACCCCACAAACCCCAGGGTTTCCCAGCCCCACAACACCCACAAACCCCAGGGTTTCCAAACCCCCAAACCCCACAAACCCCAGGGTTTCCCAGCCCCACAAACCCCAGGGTTTCCCAGCCCCACAAACCCCAGGGTTTCCCAGCCCTGCAAACCCCACGGTTTCCCAGCCCCACAACACCCACAAACCCCAGGGATTCCCAGCCCCACAACACCCACAAACCCCAGGGTTTCCCAGCCCCCAAAGCCCACAAACCCCAGGGTTTCCCAGCCCTGCAAACCCCACAAACCCCAGGGTTTCCCAGCCCCACAACACCCCGGCACGCCCCAGGGTTTCCCCGTCACCTCCTCGGCCGCGCTCAGGAAGCGCCGCGGGGCCTTCTTGGGGCTGCGGCGGCTCCAGGAGGGGCTCGGGGCCGGCTTCAGGGGGAAGGAGGCTCCATGGAGGGCGGATTTTCCCCCAAAAGTGCTGGGGTTCCCGCTGGAAGGAGGGAAAAACACCGCAGGTTTGTTGTAAATCCTGAAAATTGGTTTTAAAAAATCCCGAATAAAATCACAAAAGGTTGCACGGAAGGAGAAACGAAATAAAGCCCCCCAAAAAAATCCCACAAATATAAAAAAAAAAAAAAAAAAAAAATCCCTGAACCCCCCAATTAAATTGCCCAAATCCCCCCTACTACAAAATCCCAAATAAAATTTAAAAAAACCAAGAATCCCAATCCCCACCCAAAAAAATCTCTAAAAAATCCTCCCCCAAATAACCAAAATCTCAAATTAAACCCACCAAAAATCCCCCAAAAAAGAAATTAAAACCATCGAAAAATCCCAAAAATAAAACCCCCTCAAAAAAATCGACTCATCACCGTCAAATCATCAAAACTCCAAAATCCCAACTAAAATCCCCCAAAAGTATCAACCAAAACCTGGAAATCTGAGATCTGCTGCACCCACCTGGGATTTTTACGGGTCTCCAGGAAGGAGCCTCGGCTCCCCCTGGGCTTGGAGCTCCTCCACTGCCCGTTGGCTCCTGGGAATCTTTCAGGAATTTCTGAGGGGAAAAACAGTGGGAGTTCCCAGAAAAACTCAAATTTCCCCTTCTCAAGGGGTTGCTTTTAGGGAAAACACCCCCAAAACCCAAATTCCAGAGGGGAAACTCACCTGGGGTGTAGCTGAGGGAGCAGGAGGAGTTCCCAGCAGGGCAGGAGAAGCTGCTGAGTTTGGGGAGGAAAAACTGGGGGAAAAAAATGGGGAAAATTCCAATATTTTGCTTAGAAGTGGGAAAATACCAGGAAAGAATCCAGGAAAAATACAGGGAAAAGTGAAGGGTGTTCCCAGGGCTGGTTGGGAATGGTGGCAGGACTTCACAATTCCCAAAATTCACAATTCCTAAAATTAATAATTCTCCAAATTTACAGTTCCTAAAGTTTGCAATTCCTATCCATCACAGCTCCCCAAATTCCCAGCTTCTAAAGGTTACAACTCCCATATTTTGTGGAGCGAATTTATGGAGCAGCAAGAACCCAAAGACTGCTGGGAAAATCCTGAATTTCGCAGCTCTGGACCCGCGGTGGGTCCCACACTTGGGCTCCCCATTCCCGGCATATTCCAGGCGGAATTCCCACGCCGGGAACCGGGAATTCCCAAAAACGGGATTGGGATTTGACTTCTGCGGTTTCCAGGCTGCGTTCCCCCAGAGAAACCGCGGCTGGAAGTGCCCTAGGATTCCCTGGGATGGGGGAATTGTCCCGAATATTCCCAAATCCGCTTCCCGCCCAAATCCCGCGGTGGTTCCGTGAGGAAAGGAGCTGCGGCGGCTCCGGCCCGGTGGAAACGGAGCCCGGGAACGCCCCGGCCCCGCGCCCCCCCGCTCCGCACCTTGCTCTCGGCGCCGAAACTCTTGAAGGCCGGGCCGGGCCGGGCCCGCGCCGCCTCCCGGGCCTCCATCCTCATGGAGGGCAGCGCCGCCGCCTCGGCCCCGGGCAGCGGCAGGACCGGGCACGGGAAAAGGCCCAGTGGTGGCGGAGTCGGGTGTGAGGGCAGCGGGAGAGGGAAGAGCCCGGTCCGGGAGCGGAGCAGGGTCCGGAGCCGCCGCCGCTTCTCTTGCCTCAGCCGGCCCGGCCGCCGCACCGGAAGCGGAAATGGAACCCCGAGCCTCCCGAGCGCGCGCGGCTCTCCCGGGCTCCGCGGCGGCAGCGAGGGGGAAGCAGCGGAAGCGGAAGTGAGCGGCGGCAGCGCTGCCGGAAGTGCTGCCGCCAGGGCAGGGGAGGGAGCCGCGATTTGCTGGGAGCGGAGAGCGCCCCCTGGCGGCTGGGAGGTCCAGGGGGGCAGCCGGAAAGGAGGGTCCACCCTGGACGGGGGGGCTGACCCTATAGGGGTCACTCTGTGGTGGGGGGTCACTCTGTGGGAGCTGTGACCCTATAGGGGGTCATTCTCTGGGGGCTGTGACCATATGGAGGGTTCACTCTGTGTGTGAGTCCCTACCACCGATCCCATCACAGTCGATCCCGTTACAGTTGATCCCATTCCAAGTTATGGTCAGTCCTGTTACAGCTGGTCCCTACATCCAAAACTGTTGCAGCCTATCCCATAATAGCCGATCCCATTACAGTCAATCCCACAGTAGCTGGACCCTACAGCCGATCCCATTATAGCTGATCCCAAACCGGCGATTCCATAACGGGCGATCCCATTACAGCCGATCCCGTTACCCCGATCCCATAACGGGCGATCCCATTACAGCCGATCCCGTTACAGCCGATCCCATAACGGGCACTCCCATTACAGCCGATCCCGTTACCCCGATCCCATAACGGGCGATCCCATTACAGCCGATCTCGTTACAGCCGATCCCATAACGGGCGCTCCCATTACAGCCGATCCCGTTACCCCGATCCCATAACGGGCCCTCCCATTACAGCCGATCCCGTTACAGCCGATCCCATTACACCGATCCCGTCACCCCGATCCCATTACAGCGACCCCGTCACAGCCGATCCCGTTACACCGATCCCGTTACCCTGATCCCCTAACGGGCGATCCCATTACAGCCGATCCCGTCACCCCGATCCCATTACAGCGCTCCCCGCAGCCAATCCCCGGTCCCAGCCCGTGCCCCCGCGCTGTCCCCAGGCCATGGTGGCGCTGTCCCCGGGCCATGGTGGCGGTCCCGGTGGCCCCGGCTCTGTCTCGGTTCGCGGCCCCGGCCGCGCTCTCCGTGGCCGCGCTCCTCCTCCTCCTCCTGCTGTCCTTCCTCCCGCCCGGGCCGGGCCGGCGGCGCTCCGCAGGTCAGTGCTCCCGGTGGGCACCGGGACTGGCGCCACTAACGGCCCCGGGAGGGCCCCGGTAACGCCCGCGGACCGGCACCGGTAACGCCCACGGACCGGGACCGGGAGGGAACCGGAGCCGGGAGAGGCAGCGGCAGGGAACGGGGACTAGGAGCAGTAAGGAAAGCAGAGCAGATCCCACCGGGAACAGCGACCCGGGCCGGTAACGGCCCTGCACCGGGACCGGCGATGAACTGGAACCGGTTAGGGACAGGTACTGGAACCAGCACGGAGCAGGAGCTGGCACCAGTAACAGCCCTGCACAGGGACCGGCGGGGAGCTGGAACCGGGAGAGGCAGAGAATGGGGACTGGGACCAGTAAGGAAAGCAGTCTGGAACCAGTGGGGAGCACAGAGTCCCACAGGGAACACAGACGGGGACTGGTAAGGATGGACGGGGACCAGTAAGGAGGATAAACTGGCACCAGTAAGGAGGGCGGACCAATAACTACAGGGAATAGAGACTGGGATGAACAGGGAATCCAGACTGGAACCAGTAAGGACAGAGTGGCACCAGTAAGGAGTGCAGAGCAGCTCCCACTGGGAACAGGGATTGGGACCAGTGAGGACAAACTGGCCCCGCTAAAGAAGGACTGGGACCATTAAGGAGAGCAGGGCAGGGAAAACAAACTGAGACCAGTAAGGACAGACTAGCACCAGTAAGGAACAGAGACTGGCACCAGTAAGAAGGACGGAGCAACTCCCAGAGAAGAGTATGCACTGGGTCCAGTAAAGACAAACTGGGACCAGTAAGGAGAGGCTGGGACCGCTAAGGACAGCCTGGCCCCAGTAGGGAATCGAGACTGGGACCGGTAACGAGGACTCCCAGTAAGGAGTCCCCCCACGCCCCCCCGGGCGGGAGTGTCCCGGCGGCCGCAGCGGGGCTGTCCCAGTGTCGCCGCGTTCCTCCCCAGGGTGCCACTCTGCGCTGGCAGCGTCACTCAGAGGGACACAGCCGCCCGTCCCGCCTTGGGATTTGCCCGAATTTCCCGATTTTTTCCAGGCAGGAAAATGCCCCCGAGCCCCGCGGGACCCCAGCACACTGAGACCCTGGGGGTCGGCAAAGCCATCGCCGTCCTCACCTCCGGGGGGGACGCGCAGGGTAAGAGCACCTCAAAACCCCCGGGATCCAAAATCCCTAGAAATCCCCAGCCCGAAATCCCTGGAAATCCCCCCAAAACCCCCCGAATTTCTCCCCCCTCCTCCAAAACTCCGCAAATCCCCTGGGATCCCCGGAATCCCCAAGCCCCCCCCCCCAAATCCCCCACCCAAACTTCCCCCCCCCAAATCCCTAAAAATCCCCCCCCTCCCCCCCCCAAGTCCCTAAACCCGCTCATTTGGAGGTAAAAATCAGGATTTTGATGCCACAACCATCAGGGTTTTCCCTGGATTGAGGTTCTGGGAATGACCTTGGTGGGGGTTTGGGGTCGGGTGGAGCTCGAGGGGTTTTGGGATAGCAGAGGGGAACAACGGTGACAAAATTCGGGCAGGGGACTCCAAGTGGGCGCCGGTGGCACTTTGGCACTGAGCCACAATAATCAGGATTGCCCAAAATTCCAAGGATTCATCCCCAGATTTGGGATTTTTCTGGGGGTCCCAAGGATGGGGGGCGGACAGACACGGGGGGCTGCCAGGCCCCCCCCCCCCCGAGTGTCCCCTCCCCCCACCCCCGTGTTTGTCACCCATGTCAGGCGCTGCCACCAAAGGTCACCGGGGCAAAAATAACCCAGGCGGTGGCAGCTGCGAGGGGGGGGGACAGGGGGGGTACGGGGGGGACAGATTGGGGGTGTCCACTGAGGGGTGGCAGCTGCAGGGAGGTGACAGGGGCTTGGGGATGTCACCAAGGGGTGACAGGATGATGGCGGTGCCCCACAGGGATGAACGCGGCCGTGCGCGCCGTGGTGCGTGTGGGCATCTACACCGGGGCCAAAGTGTTCTTCGTGTGTGAGGTCAGTGTCAGCCCCAACCCCGAAATTCCACGGCCCCACCGCAAAATTTGGGAAAAGGTGTCCTTGAACCACTGTCCGTTCTGTCCCCACAGGGCTACCAGGGGCTGGTGGACGGTGGTGACCACATCAGGGAGGCCACGTGGGAAAGTGTGTCCATGATGTTGCAGCTGGTGAGGGACACATGGACAGGGGGACACATGGACAGGGGGACAGTGGGGAATCACCTCCTGGGCTGGGGAGGCACTGGGCATGCTTCTCACTGGTCCCAGTTTGTCCCTCACTGGTTCCAGTCTGAGCCTGGGCTCAGCAGAAAATGACCCAGAAGCAGAGCTGGGATGGAGGGAGGGAGGGAAGGGTGGACACAGGGATGGACACAGGGACGGACATGGGGATGGGATGGATGGATGGATGGATGGATGGATGGATGGATGGATGGATGGATGGATGGATGGATGGGTGGATGGATGGATGATGGATGGATGGATGGGGGATGGATGGATGGATGGATGGATGGATGGATGGATGGATGGATGGATGGATGGATGGGTGGGTGGATGGGTGGATGGATGGATGGGTGGATGGGTGGGTGGATATGAGGATGGGACAGAGATATGGACATGGGGATGAGATGGGCAGATGGACAGAGGGGTGGACAGACACAGGGATGGACGTGGGGATGGGATGGATGGATGGATGGATGGATGGATGGATGGATGGATGGATGGATGGATGATGGATGGATGGATGAGGGATGGATGGATGGATGGATGATGGATGGATGGATGGATGATGGATGGATGGATGGATGAGGGATGGATGGATGATGGATGGATGGATGAGGGATGGATGGATGGATGGATGGATGGATGGATGGATGGATGGATGGATGGATGGGTGGATGGATGGATGGGTGGATGGATGGATGGATGGATGGATGGATGGATGGATGGATGGATGGATGGATGGATGGATGGGTGGATGGATGGATGGGTGGATATGAGGATGGGACAGAGATATGGACATGGGGATGAGATGGGCGGATGGACAGAGGGGTGGACAGACACAGGGATGGACAGCCAGCCCCAAGGCCAGCCGTGCCCCACCGTCCCTCCCCAGGGTGGCACGGTGATTGGCAGCGCGCGCTGCCAGGATTTCCGCACGCGCGAGGGGCGGCTGCGCGCCGCGCGGAACCTGGTCAAGCGCGGCATCACCAACCTGTGCGTGATCGGCGGCGACGGCAGCCTCACCGGTGCCGACACCTTCCGCGCCGAGTGGGGCGGGCTCCTGGCAGAGCTGCTCAAAACCGGTATGGGGGGGACACCGGGGGAGCCCCGAAACCCCCCTGGGGTGAGGGAGAGGGAGGGGGGGCACAGGGAAAGGGTTAGGGTCAAAAGAGAAAGGTTTGGGTTCAAAAGCACACAAAAATTTGGGTTTTCGCACATAATAATGTGGTGTTCTTCCCTAATTATGGAAGTTTAGGACACTTTTGCTCCCCAAGGGGACACTTTGAAGGAGGGCAGAGAGAGAACAGGGGGTGTGGAAAGGTTTGGTTTTGAATCAGGATGTGAAACTCCAAAATTGTTTTTTTTTCCATAATTATGGAGGTTTGGGGCACTGTTCAAGATGTTTTAAAGGGGGACACAGAAGGAAAAGAGGGTGTGGTTAAAAAACACAGGGTGCGGCACTCAAAAATTTGAGTTTTTCCTGCAAAACAGAGATTTGTGGCACTGCTTCCCCCTAAGGGGACATTTTCGGGGGGGGTCTCACGTCAGGAAAGGAGGGTGTGGGAAGGTTTGTTGTTGCAGTGTGATATAAGTTTGTGATTCCAAAAAAACTTTGGTTCCAAAATCAAGGTGTCCTACACAAAAATACGGTGTTTTGTTACCCAAAGCAGAGTGTTTTTCCCCCAAACAATCCCTTTGACACCTCTACGCCCCAAGTGACCATCTGGGGACGGTGTCCCCCTCCTGCCCACCCTCTCCCCAGGTGGCATCACGGCAGAGGAGGCGCAGCGCTCGAGCCACCTGAACATCGTGGGCATGGTGGGCTCCATCGACAACGACTTCTGTGGCACTGACATGACCATCGGCACCGACTCGGCGCTGCACCGCATCATGGAGATCGTGGACGCCATCACCACCACGGCGCAGAGGTGACAAGGACACTCTTGTTGTCCCCCAGCCCCCGGTGTTCCCGTTTCGGGTGGGTGACGCTTTCTTGTCCCCACAGCCACCAGAGGACTTTTGTGCTGGAGGTGATGGGGCGGCACTGCGGGTACGTTCTGGCACCTAGGAGGGGTTCTTGTCACCCCAAAAATTGGGGGAAGTGGCTCAAAAGCAGGTTTTGGCCCCATTTCAGGTACCTGGCGCTGATCACAGCCCTGGCCTGTGGTGCTGATTGGGTTTTCATCCCTGAGTCACCCCCCGAGGACGACTGGGAGGAGCACCTGTGCAGGAGGCTGACTGAGGTGGGAGGGAGGGATGGACACGGGGATGGAGGGATGGAGGGATGATCTCCCCCTGTCCCTATCCTTGTTGACACCCTGTGATCCCCCCAGACCCGTGATGGTGGCTCCAGGCTCAACATCATCATTGTGGCTGAGGGCGCCATCGACAAGCACGGCAAGGCCATCACCTCGGACGACATCAAAGCTGTGAGTGGGGATGGGGGGACATGGGGGACATCCCCCTTTGCCCCCTCCCTTTTTGGGGCCAGTCCCAGAGCTCTCCTGTGTCCCTGCAGCTGGTGGTGAAACGTCTGGGGTACGACACCAGGGTGACCATCCTGGGCCATGTCCAGCGTGGGGGGACGCCCTCAGCCTTCGACCGCATCCTGGTGGGCACCTCCTTCCTCACCCCGGTCCCAAACAAAGGGACCTGGAGGTGACTGACAGCCCCCCTTGGGAGGTGACACCCCTGATGTCCCCTCAGGCCAGCAGGATGGGTGTGGAGGCTGTGATGGCACTGCTGGAGGGGACACCAGAGACGCCGGCCTGCGTGGTCAGTCTGTCCGGCAACCAGGCCGTGCGCCTGCCCCTCATGGAATGTGTCCAGGTGGTGAGTGGGGATGGGGGGGACGCTGGGAGTGGCCCCAGACCCAGTCTGGGTCCCTAAGATGGTTCCCATCCCTAAGATGTCTCCAAATCCTCCAGGGAGTGTCACCAAGCCAACCCCAGGGATGGATCCCACCCCAGGACACCCCATTCCAACCCAAACCCATCCAAAACACTCCAACCCTACCCAGGACACCCTGATCCCACCCCAGGACACCCCAATTCCACCCAGGAAACCCCAATCCCACCCCAATCCCCCTCTGTGCCCCCAGACCAAGGACGTCACCACAGCCATGAATGAAGGACGCTTTGACGATGCGCTGAAGCTGCGGGGCCGGTGGGTGGCACCTCCATGTCCCTGCCCCTGCAACCCCGATGTCCTCAAACCGTCTCAAAACCCCAACTTCCCTTGATTTTTAGGAGCTTTCAGAACAACTGGAATGTCTACAAGCTGCTGGCTCACATCCGCCCGCCTGCCACCAAGGTAGGGAGCGCTGGGGAGGGGGCCCGAGCTGGGACACCCCAATTCCATCCCAGGCACGGATACCACCCAATCCCACCCCAAGCCCCAGTGAGCCCTGTCCCTGTCCCCAGAGCGGGTACACGGTGGCCGTGATGAACGTGGGCGCTCCGGCCGCAGGGATGAACGCGGCCGTGCGGTCGACCGTGAGGATCGGCCTCATCCACGGGCACCGCATGCTCGCCGTGCACGACGGCTTCGAGGGGCTGGCCTTTGGCATGGTGAGGGTCCCGAGGGGAATGGGGTGGGAAAAGGGTCAGGAGAGGGACTGGGATGGGGAGATTGGCACAGGGAACAGGGCTTGGGATGGATTTGAGGGGCTGGCATTCGGGATAGTGAGGGTCCTGTGGGTGAAAGGAGTGGGGATGGGGAGATCCCTATGGGATGAAGGGGTGGCCAGGGCATGATGGATCTGAAGGGTTGGGTTTTGGAATGGGGAGATCCCAGTGGAGAAACAGGCCGGGAAAAGAGTTTGGGAAATGCAGGATGGATTTGAGGGGTTGGATTTTGGGATGGGGAGATCCATGTGGGAGAAGGGTGAAAGAAAAGGACCTGGGAAGGGGCAGTTGTGGCACTGCAGGGATGGAGATTCCTCAGGATGGGAGTGTTTAATCCTTGTCCAAACCCCAGCCCTGCTATGGGTCTGATCTGCTGCTGTCCCCAAGCCAGGGGACATTGTGTGACCTCCTGAGAGGGCCGAGGGGACATTGTGTGAGCCCAATGTCACTCTGAGAGGGCTGAGGGGGGGCATTGTGACCCCAGATCCTTCTCCCATCCCATTAAACCCCTGTTTCACCCCTCAGGTGGAGGAGATCAGCTGGAATACTGTGGGCAGCTGGACGGGGCTGGGAGGATCCAAACTAGGCACCAAGAGGTGAGTCCCCACTGCGTGTGGGGTCATTTGGGGTCCCTCTGGGGTCCCCCTCTGGTCAGGCTCATCCCAAGGAGTCTCCCCTTCCCAGGACTCTGCCCAAGAAACATTTTGAGGAGATCAGCGCCAACATCAGCAAATTTGGGATTCATGGTCTTGTCATCATCGGTGGCTTTGAGGTCAGTGCCGTGTGGGCAGGGTGTGGTCAGCGGGGTGGGGTCAGTGGGGCTTGGTCAGAGCATGGTTGGGGTGTGGCCAGGGTGGGGTCAGGGTCCCTCTGCCATCCCCCAGGCATTCACAGGCAGCCTGGAGCTGGTGGTCTGGTCAAGGTGTGGTCAGTGCCCCCACTGTTCCTCTCCTCTCCTCTCCTCTCCTCTCCTCTCCTCTCCTCTCCTCTCCTCTCCTCTCCTCTCCTCTCCTCTCCTCTCCTCTCCTCTCCTCTCCTCTCCTCTCCTCTCCTCTCCTCTCCTCTCCTCTCCTCTCCTCTCCTCTCCTCTCCTCTCCTCTCCTCTCCTCTCCTCTCCTCTCCTCTCCTCTCCTCTCCTCTCCTCTCCTCTCCTCTCCTCTCCTCTCCGCATTGTCCCCTGATGTTCCCATTGTCTCTCAGGCGTTCACAGGTGGCCTGGAGCTGGTGGAGGGCCGGGCACGCTTCGAGGAGCTCTGCATCCCCCTGTGCATCGTGCCCGCCACCGTCTCCAACAACGTCCCCGGCTCTGACTTCAGCATCGGCGCTGACACCGCCCTCAACACCATCACCACTGTGAGACCCCAGATACCTCCCCGAAATCCCCCTTGTCCCAAACACTATCACCCTGGTCGGACACCCCATCCTGTAGCCTCTGCTCCCAAACATCATCACCACAGTGAGAACCCAAATCCTGTATCCCATATCCCTCCTGATGCTAAACACCATCATCGCAGTAAGATCCCAGTGGAAGTCTCAAATTCCCCTTATCCCAAAGCACTTCTCCTACCTCTATCACCTCTCTGAGACCCTGATGGAAATCCCCCAACTGCCCTGACATTAGACCCCTTTTCCTGACCCCAAATCCCACATTTCAGACATGTGACCCGATCAAGCAGTCTGCAGTGGGCATCCCAAATTCCCTGGCCCTAAACCCCTTTTCCTGACCCCAAATCCTGTCCCCACTGCAGACGTGTGACCTGATAAAGCAGTCGGCTGCAGGCACTAAGCGCCGTGTGTTCATCATCGAGACCATGGGTGGCTTCTGTGGCTACCTGGCCACTATGGCTGGGCTGGCGGCCGGCGCCGACGCCGCCTACATCTTCGAAGAGCCCTTCAGCAGCCGTGACCTGCAGGTGGGGACAGTCTTGTCCCCAGTCCCCAGTGGCACCCGGGTGGTGTGCAATGAGTAGGTTCCCCACTGACCCCGCTCCCACCTCCATTCCCGACCCCACAGGCCAATGTGGACCACCTGACGGAGAAGATGAAGACCACGGTGAAGAGGGGGCTTGTGCTCAGGTGGGTTCCAGCCTTGGGAGGACCTCATGGCACCCCCCGTGGGGATTGGGTTTGGGATCAGGGGAACTGGGCTCTCACGGTGGTGATGGGCAAGGGATGGAAGATTTGGAGTCTCATTGTGGTGCTGCTGTTTGGGATCAGTGGAATTGTTTGGGATGGGGTGAATTATGGGATTTGGGCCTGATCCTGTCCCTGGTGCAGGAATGAGCGTTGCAATGAGAACTACACCACAGATTTCATCTACAACCTCTACTGCGAGGAGGGCAAAGGGATTTTTGACTGCCGGAAAAACGTCCTGGGGCACATGCAGCAGGTGGGAATGGGGTGAGGGTTCGGGAACTCCCCCAGGAACAGGATCGGTGTTCAGGGGATTTCCCTGGGAAGGGGATTGGGATTTGGGAGATTTCATTGGCTCATCCTGGATTCTCCTGGGGCAGGGAGGCAGCCCCACCCCCTTTGACCGTAATTTCGGCACCAAGATGGGCGCCAAGGCCGTGGCCTGGATCACCGGGAAGATCAAGGAGTGCTCCCGGCATGGTGGGTGCTGCTGGATGGGGGATCCCAAAGGGGCCCCAGAGTGACCCTACATTCCCAAACCATTCCCAAAAAGCCCTCCTGTGGATTCTGGGGGATGTTCCCCACTCCTGGATGATCCCAAACATTCCTAAACTCCCCTCCCATGTTTTTGAAAGGTCCCAGATATTCCCAACCTACCCTCCCATAGGTTTTACCCTCATGCAGCATCCCCAGCATTCCCAACCCCTGCTCCAGGAGGATCCCAAACATTCCCAACTTCCTGTCCCGGGTGTTTTCCCATCCCTGAAGATTACCAAACATTCCCACCCTTCCCTCCCACGTCCCTGGAGGATCCCAACCGTTCCCAACTCGCCTCCAGGAGGTTCCCTACCATTCCTGTGTTCCTCCCAGGCCGGATCTTTGCCAACACGGCGGACTCGGCGTGCCTGCTGGGGATGCGCAAGCGCAGCCTGGTGTTCCAGCCCATCGCTGAGCTGCGCCAGCAGACGGATTTCGAGTGCGTCTCCCTCCCTTCCCCACCCTGGGAAAGTGGGACAAAGCCTGGGATCCCTCCCCAGGGATATCCCCAGTCTGTCCCTGTCCCCTCAGGCACCGCATCCCCAAGGAGCAGTGGTGGCTGAAACTGCGGCCCATCCTCAAGATCCTGGCCAAGTACAACATCGAGCTAGACACATCTGAGACGGCGCACCTGGAGCACCTGACCCGCAAGGTCCTGGTCCCCGAGGCCACTCTGTGACAGGGACAGCAGTCACTGCCAGCCTGAGGAACCCCAAAAATCCCCTTTTCTCACAACATCCTGGGGCTTTTCAGGGATTTTGTGGGATTTTGAGAAGGGGTCCCCAAGCGGTATCAGGATAAATTGAGGATGGATGGTGGAGGTTGAGGTTTTTAGGGTTAAAAGTCATAAAGTGGAGATGTTTCAATAAATTCAGTGCTTGTCCAAGTGCTCCAGGTGTCTGTGAATCCATGGAAAGGCAAACCTGGACCCCACTGACACCAAATCCCTCCTCATCCTCAGGATTTCCCTGCCCAGCATAACACAGAGGGATAAAACAGGTAAAATTTGTGCCCCAAGTTCATCCCAGAAAACAACAATGACAGTTTTTAGCCACTTGGTTTCACCTTGGAGATCTGCTCTTCCATTGGATCCTGGAATAGATCCCAAAACCCCCCCCCAAGCCAATATCAAAGGGTGAATTCCTAGAGGGAAACCTCAGGAACCTTGAAGAGGTGGGAGGGAAGCCCTCAGCTTCATGTGGAGCTCTCTGGAAAAGATTTCTTTCACCTACAAGAATTCCAGCCCTGCAAAATTTTGGTTTTTGAGGTGGTTTCTTGATGCAGCAAAAAAGTTATGGATAAACAGGCAGAACTTCACTCTCCATGCTGGAGAAACACCTGGATCTTTGATTTTCAGCCAACCCATCCCACAGGATTACTCTGCATCCCAACCTACAATTTCTTGCCTTGGGTCCTTCCTCAAAGGAGACTTTTCCTTTAAAACCTTCCTTTTGCAAGGAAAAATACCAAAAAAAAAAAAAAAAAAAAGGGGGAAAAACAGATCAATCCAACAGCTGGGATATAATTTGCCATCAGAGGGATATTGTTCATTGCAGGAGAGTGAAACGGGGGGACAGGGAGAGAAGCAGAGGGAACAGAAAGGAGGAAATGGAGGGAGCGCGACAGAACAGGGGGAGAAAGGGAGGGGACAAAATGGAAGGGCCAAGGGGAGGAAAGGGAGGCAGCGTGAGGGGCCAGCAGGGTGCTGGGTGGCCGAGGGGAACAAAAAACCACGGAGAAGAACCTGGGAAGTGACAAAGTGAGCGGGGATCCTCCGGGGAGGGGAAGGGCAGCTGTCCCTGGCTCAGGTGAGCAGCAGCAGGTACTCCTTGAGGCAGGCGGGCAGCGGCAGCTGCTGCACGGCCTGGGGCAGGAAGCGCAGGCCGAGCGAGCGGCGCACGGCGTAGCGCGACAGCGCCTGCAGCGTGCCCGGCGCCGAGCACAGCAGCGTCAGCCGCTGGCACAGCTGCGGGTCGCGGGCCACCTCCCAGGGCAGGCTCCCGTTCTTGCGCAGCTCGAAGTGTCCCGTGGCTCTGTGCAGCAAATCCAGGCAGGAATCCTCCCGCTCCGTGCCCAGGCCCCGCACCAGCAGCGCCACCAGGCGCGAGATGGGGCTCTGGCCCTTCAGGTTGACCACGCGCACCTCGGCGCCGAAGTCCAGCAGGACGCTGACGCTCTCCAGGTTGCCCTTCATGGCCGCCCAGCTCAGGGGGGTGTCGTTGTTGTAGTCCAGGGCGTTGACCAGGGCGCCGTTGGCCAGCAGGGCCCGCACGCACTCGGCGTTGTTCTTGAAGGCCGCCCAGTGCAGGGGCGTGTCCTTGTTGCCGTCCAGGGCGTTGGGGTTGGCTCCGTACTCCAATAAAATCTCCACGCAGGTTTCATCTTTTTCTGCTGCGTAGTGAAGGGCTGTCCGGTTGTAGCCATCCAGGGCGTTCACCTGGGGGAGAAGGAAAAAAAAAAGGTTTGGGGGTCAGGGAGTGGCTCCAGCTGGATCCTGCAGCAAGGGAAGAGCTAAAGGTCCCAAATCCCAAATGTAGGGAAAAATAAGGAAGGGTTTTAGCCAAGTAGCCAGGGGAAAGTGGGGTAAAAAATCCAGCAAATGTAGGGTTTAATTCTTCCTTCCCAGCCTCCTGAAATCTCAGTGCAAAAATTTAGATTTCAATCCTTCCTCCTCTCCTGAAAATCTCAGCCCAAGAATTCCCTCCCTGTTGGAACAGTGAACCTTCCCCTGGTGCCGCTTTGTGAGGAAATACAAGCCCATGGAATATCCTGGGCTGGAAAAGACCTACAAAGTTCTCCAAATCCAAGCCCTGGCCCAGCACAGGACACTCAAAAATCCCCCCCTGTGCTGGGAGCATTGTCCAAACCCCAGTTTCCGGAGCTTGCGACACTCAGGGGGAAGAATGTTTTCCCAAAATCCAACTTAAGCACATCAGCTCCAACATCAGCTCTTAATCAGCTCTTCCTGACTTCCCTGCCCCTTATCTCGGAATTTTCCACCTGTTTTCGGTTTTTCCAAAGCTTTACCTCAGCTCCTTTTTGCAGCAGCAGCTCCACGCAGTCGGCATCAGCCACCATGCAGGCACAGTGCAGGGGTTTGAGAGTGCCGTGCAGGCAGTTCACATCGGCGCCCTGGGGAGCACAGGAACACCCCCGGTAAGGAACTCCCCATTTCCATCCCTTCAGAAAGGGTTAATTGACACAAACCCCGAGGGTTTGTAGGAACCGCCTCGGGGTCAGCAAAACCCATCCTTTCCCTGCCCTTCCCATCCCTTCAAGAAAGGCATAATTAGGAGAAATCCGGGGGTTTGTTCGCAAAACACTCCCGGTCTTAATTCCAGCTCCCGCTTGTGTTTCACTAATTCACTGTCACCAAACGGTGCCCGGAGACCCCCAGACACACCGCCAGCCCCGGGGGTTCGGAGGGTGGAAGGAAAAGCCTGGAGTCTCTAAACCAACCGGAGATGCCCTGATCTTACCCTCCCGGGAAAACCCCTCCAGGGGATCCCCACGGAAGCTCCGCAGGGAGCGGGACAGCCGGCGACAGCTCGGCACTGCCCGTCAGAGGCACCCGGAGTCCGGGCGGGACTCAAGCAGGCCGGCCCGACCGCGGAAGGGCTGGGATGTCCCGGCCACGGGCCTCACCCGGCCGATGAGATCCTCCACGTTGTCCCGAGGGAAGGAGCGGATGGCGGCGATGGTGCGGATAAGGCGCTCGGACAGCGAGTACTTGCTCTGAATGCTCTGCATGATGTACCACATGGCGCGGGCCGCGCCGCGGCATCCCCGGCCGGCCCCGCCGAGCCCCGCGCCAGACCCGGGGCGGGGAGGGAGCGGCCCGGGCCGGGCCGAGCCGCAGGAGAGTCCGGAGGTGGAGCGGCGGCTGCTCCGGAGGAATGCGGAGAGGCCCCGGAGCGGTCGCGGGGCGGTTCCGGGCGTCGCGGGGCGGTTCCGGGGTCCCGAGCCGCTCCCGGACCAGCAGCGGCGGCCGGCCAAGCTTGACGCGGAAATACCGCTAACCAGAAGTGACGTCACACCAAGGGCCCAGCCCGACCGCCTCGCCACAAATCCGGCTCCGGCTCCCGAGCTGGTCCCGCCCCCTCCATGCTGTCCTCCAATCCCCACAGCACCGATCGCTCTTAAGCCACGCCTCCCATCGGATTTTCACCAATCCGCGCTTTCCTATGATCACGAAGGCCCTCCCCCTCCTCCATAGACCCCCCTCTTCGTAACCCCCTTAATTTTCCCCCAATTTTCCCCATTTTTTCCCCAATTTGCCTCCATATCCCACTTTCCCCTTAGGCCACGCCCACACCGAGCTACCAACCAAAAGGAACGCAGCAACGCAACCTCGATGCGCCCGGGGGGCGGGGCCTCGCCGTAGAGAGGCCACGCCCCCCTAGCCCGGCCCCACAAACGGACCCAAAACGGCACCAAAATTGGAATTTTTTTTTTAATTCCTTTTTAACAACTTCTGCCCCCAGTTATTTCCAGGTATAACATCCAGGGAAGCCCCGGAGCTCCTGTTCAGGAGCCTCGGATCCCGTCAGAGATCTCTGTTTGTCCTTTATGGCCGTGGGTTGAGATCCCACTGGGAGCGCCCGCCCCTCGCCAGCCGCAGAGCAGAGCTCTAAATAAAGAAGATTAAATTCCCGGCTACCGAATATCGGAGTGGCTATCGCAGTTTGGGGGGGTGGCTACTGAATTCTGGGCGGGGCTTGGTTACAGAATTTGGGGGGGGGGGGGTTGGTCTCTGAATTTGGGGAATAGCTACTGCATTTGGAGGTTTTATCTTGATTTCGGAGGAAAAGCGTGTGGGATAAGGGAGGGTCAAGGAGGAGGGGGTGGAGCTGGGGGGTCCTCCCAGTGCTCCCAGTATCACCAAGCCCCCCTACCAGTAACCCAAACACCCCCTCCCAGTGCTCCCAGGAATCCAAATTCTCTCCCAGTAAGCAATCTCCCCTCCCAGAGCCCCCAGGTCCCTCCTGGGGCTTCCTACATCCCCCTCCCAGTCCCCTCCCAGTTTATCCCAGTCCCCACAGATTCGCCTCTCCACATCTCCCGGTTTATTCCAAGGCCCCCAATCCCCTCCCAGTTCCTCCTAGTGCCCCCAGTACCTGTACCTCGCTTGTCCCAGCCAAGGGGGGCACTGAGGGGGGAAAGGGGTATTAGGGGTTTTTTTAAGGTCACCCCCACAGATCAGGGTCAGGGGTTTCTCTGGGAGGGGCTTGGGGTCCTGCAGGGGGGTTTGGGGGAGCTCTGGGCTCCTTCCCTGGGGCTTTGGGGTCCCTGTGGGGAGAGATCAGGGGTTTGGGGTAACACCATGGGGGTATGAGGCCCTATATGAGCTTTTAGGGTCCCTCCTAAAAAGGGGGGAAAGGGGATGGTGCTTGGAGCTGAAGGGCAGGGCTTGGGACATTACCTTGGGGTAAATCCTGTAGGATTTGGGGTCACTCACCTACGCTGGAGGTCCCTGAATTTCTGTAGGCTACTCCAGCCTGTGGGGGGGAGAGCAAACCATTATGGGAACCCCCCCTAATTTGGGGTGGCCCCCATTTGGGGTGAGGTCTCACCTGCCATCCTGGGGTGCTGTGGGACTGGGGGGGGCTCCAGTGGGGCCAAGCGGCTGCAAAAGAGAGGAGGGGAAGTTTGGGGGACCCCCCCCCCCCCCTTGTGAAATTGAGGGAACCCCATCCCAAGTTAGGATGCCCCACACCCCCTTACCTGACCACTTGACTGCTGAGCTGCCGGCGGGGCTGGGGGGTGACTGGAAAGGAGACAGAAAATTTGGGAGAATCCCTAATGGGCAAGGAGGGGATGAGGAGCTGTTTTACGGCGTGGAAGACTCCCCTGCAAATTTGGGGGGGCACTTACCTGAATGTGTGGGGGGAGGGATGGGGAGTGCTGCTGTGGCTGCTCCAGTGCCAGCCTGGGGGAGAGCTGTGTGGGGGAGATTTGGGGGGGGGACAGTTTTGGCGGTGAGAGGTAAGGGGCAGGAGGGATTTGGGGGGGGAGTTTGGGGGGCCAGAGAAGGGGAAGGGGGGCTTTAGGGGCCACCTGCATGCGGCGCAGCTCCTCATTCTCCCGGCGAAGTGACTCCAGCTCCCTGGGAAGGGGGGAGGATTTAATGGAGGGTGGGTTTTCCCCCACATTTGGGGTGGGGGTCCCTCCATAGTGCAGCTGAGGGGGGGCAGAGCAAGGGGGTGGGAACTCACCAAGATGGCAGTGAATGGCAGAACATGCTGTCACCAATGTGGCAGCCAAGGGGGGGATAAGACCCTCCCAAAAAAGGAGCCAGAAGGCTGAGGACTGTCATTAAGGTGTTGACCAAGGAGTGCTGCCTCACCCACATGCCCAGAGGAGCCCAAGATGGAGGTGTGAACCCCCTTCCATAGCGTCCCCCTCACCTCCTCCTCTTCCCCAGCTCCTCTCTGGCCTTGTCCAGCTCTGCCTGCACCCCGCCGAGTTCTGTCCCCGGTGCAAGTCCACCAGAAGTTGTGCCTGTGCCGTCTGGAACTGCCACACCTGGGGGATGTGGGTCACTCCCTTGTACCCCCCCAGTGTGTGGGGTGTGGGGACAGTGGTGGAACTTCATCCTCCGTCACCCCCTGTCCTCCTTACCTGCGTGATGTGGGCAAGGTGCTTGAGGGCGAGGGCCACTGGGTTCTTGAAGAAAACCTTCTCTTCTGGGCGCATCTGTTGGGCATGGGGGTGTCAAAAGGATGGGAAGAAGGTTGGGAACGGGAAGGGAAAAGGGTAGGAAGGGGATGTGGGGAACAACATGGAGGACACTGGCCTGATTAGATATGGGCAGGTAGCGGCAGGCGGTGCCACAGACTGGGCAGGGACCTGTGGGAAGGGGAGAAAAAAGTGAGAGAAAAATATGTCCAAAAGTCCCAAAAATTGTGTTCCTTGGGGGAAATGGACCATTTCCCTTCATTTTAGGGTTTTAAATTGAGGCAGGATCCTCCATTTCCACCATGCTAAGGGTGTAAATTGAGGGGAAATTCTCCTTTTCCCATAATTTAAAAGACAGAAATCGAGGGGAAACCCTCTTTCCCCGATATTTTAGAAGTTTAAATTGAGAGCAGAGCCCTCACTTATTTATTTCCTTGAGTTGAGGTGACCCTTCCTTTCCCTCTCATTTTAAGGGGCTAAATTGAAGGAAACTCCCCCTTTCTCAGCATTTAAAGGGCTTAAACTGGAGGTTTCCCTCAATTTTACCTGAGCCCCCACAGCCCTCGCACAGGATGTGGCCGCAGCTGGTGATGGCGAAGTGGGCACCATCCTGGCGGAAGCAGCGACAGCAGTGGAACCAGTCCATGGTGGTGCTGGAGCGAGGAGCCGCCTGTGCTGCCTCCACACAGGAGAGCCTGGGAGGGAATGAGGGGGAAAGGTGAAGGGAAAAGAGTGGGAAAAGGTGAGAGGAAAAAGAGATGGAAATGTGAGGGGGAAAGGGTCAGAAGGGGAAACGGTCAGAACTGTGAGGGAAGAAGGGCTGGAAGCGTGAGGCCAAAAAGGGCGGGAAACGTGAGGGGGAAAGGGTCAGAAATGTGAGGGAAGAAGGGCTGGAAAGATGAGGGGAAAAAACAGCAGAAAAGGTGAGAGGAAGAAGGGTGGGGAAAGGGAGGAAAAAAAAAGTGTGGGAAACATGAGAGAAAAAAGGGTGGGAAATGTGAGGGGGGAAAGGGCAGAAAAGGTGATGAGGGAAATGGTGGGGGAAAAGAAGAGAAAAAAAGCAAGAAAGGGGAGAGATGAAAAAAGTGGGAAATGTGAGGGGGGAAAGCACCACCTGGATGGGGACAGGGAAACCAGGATTGGACAGCAACACCTGGACCTATGGGGGCAGATGGGGATAAGGACACCAAGATGGAGACACCAGGATCGAAACAGGGACATCAGGGCAAGCCTGTGGAGACATTGGGAGTTGCATGGGGACACATGAATGGGGGTGTCGGGATGGGGACACTGTGACAGGGATGGGGACCCCCGGTGGGGACAGGGATTCCAGAACCCTGGGGATGGGGTCCCCAGGATGGGAATCCTGGGATTTGGGCACATGGATCTGCTGATGACATCAATTAAATGTCTCTGAGCAGCCTTGTTCCACTATATGGATTTGGGGACACCAGCCAGGGGTGATGACATTGTCCAACTGTGAGATTTTGGGGTCACCCCCAGTGATCCCAGTATGGCCATGCAGAGCTTTTCCCATCCTTCAGGAACCAGTGCCTGGGGTGAGGGAAGGAGATGGAGACCCCATACTCTCACCCCAGCACCCCTAAACCCTTTGGGGGGCTTTGGGGGCATGCGGTGCAGGGGGAGCACCCCAAAACCCTGATCTTACTATTCCATGCTCCCAGAATCACAAAATTCTGCAAAATCTTTGGCTGTGTTGCATAATCCCAACAATTTTTTAATTGGGAGGTTGGGGGGTAAAAAAAGCACCCCCAGAATATCGGGGGAGGGGCTCAGCGTTCGGAGGGCACAGGAGTCACCCCAGAACCGCAATCCTATCATGACCTGATCCCAAAATCCCTCCATGCCACTGTTGATCCCTCCAGCCTCGCTGTGCGATTCCAACCATTTTTAATTATAGGGATGGCGGGGGCGGGGAGCAGAAATGCATCCCCAGGCCCTCGTGAGGGAGAATCTGGGGGGCATAGGGGCCACCCCAAAACCCCGATCCCCCCGAATCCCTCTATCTCGGGATCCCGTGATCCGTCATTGTGTAATTCCAACCAATTTCTGATTCCCGGGGGTCGGAGGGAGAGGGGCAGGAAACGCCCCGATAAAACCCTCTGAGGGATCATTCAGGGATTTGGGGGGGGCGCAGAGGACGCCCCGAAGCCCCCATCCCGCCGTTCCCGGAATCCCTGGATGCCGCTGCCGAGCCCTCCGCCCTCGTTGCGTAATTCCAACCATTTTTAATTCCCGGGGGGGGCAGGAAACGCGTCGCTGCCGTTACACAAAGCAGGAAGGGGGGAGGGAGAAGTCTGGGGGGGGGGCTCCCTGTCCTTATTCCCCTTAAACCCACCCCCCTTGCCCCCCGAGATCCATCTCCCGCTTGGAAAACACCCTCCTTTATAACAAAATAACCAAACCCCAACAATTCAGGCAATTCGCACAATTCCTCCACTCAATACCGGGCGGTTCGGGGGTGTCCCTGCTGCGACCCGCCCTTTTTTTTTTTTTTTTTTTCCCCTAGGGGTTCCCCCCGCCCAAATTCCCTTTTTCCAAGGTTTCCCCCCCACTTTTCCCAGCGTTTTTCCCCCGCTTTTTTCCCAGCGGCGCATCCGGCGGGGAATGGGATGACGGGACCTTCCTGTTCCCGGCCCCGCGCTCGCCTCACGCCCGGGGGACGCCCCCGCCACGACCCCCCCGCACCCCGGAGCCCGAGGGGACCCCCGGAGCCACCCCCGGAACCCTCCGGAACGCCCCCGGCCCCTCCCGCGCCGCGGAGCCGCCGAGGTGAGTCGGGGGGCGCGGGGGGGAGGGAAACGAGCCCGTTTTTTGGGGGGAAAAGGGGACGGGAAAAAACGGAGACACCCCCTCCAGAAAATTTGGGAGATCCCCCCCCAGTTTGGGATACCCCGATGTTAGATTTGAGATGGGGGAGGCGATGGCGGTGGGGCGCCGTTGGGGGGGCTGGAAATGAGGGAAAAAGGAGAGTGGGAGCCTTCCCACAAAAAAACCTGGGAGGACATCCCCCCCCCCCGCCTCCTCCTCCACCAACTGGAGATACCCCCGGGCATGGATTTGGGATGGGGAGGCGACGGCGGAGGCATGGCAAAAGATTTGGGGCGGGGGAGGGATGTGGATGAACGGCGGATTTTGGGGGTGGAAAGGAGAGAGAATAGAGCGGGGACTCCCCCCCAAAAAAATGTGGGAGATCCACCCCGTCCAGCTGGGGATACCCAGGGGATAGAGCGGAACGATGGATTGGAGCCGGGGGGCTGGGGCGGTGGAAATGAGGCGCCGTTTGTAGGGCTGGAAAAGACGGGAAAAGGAGAGCGGGGAACACTCCCACTCCCCCCAAATTCAGGAGATCCCTCTGCGATTTGGCATACACCCGGTCTTGGATTTGGGAAGGGGAAGGCGGTGGCAGGGGGGCGACAATGGAAGGGGAGGGGGGTGTGTGCCCCGTTTTTAGATTTGGAAAAGAGGGAAAAAGGAGAGTAGGGACCTCCCACGAAAATTTGGGAGACCCCCTCCTGCAGTTGTGGATAACCGCCGTCTTGGATTTGGGACGGGAGGGGAGATGGATTTGGGGCTGGGAGGAGGGATCAGGCTCTGGTTTGCGGGGGGCAGAAAGGGGGCAATGACAGTGGGGACCCCCTCAAAAAAATTTGGGAGTCTCCCCCCAAAAATTTGGGTTACCTCCATGTTGGATTTGAAGGGGGGCACTGTGGATGAACCGTTTTGGAAGGAGCGAAAAGAGAGTGGGCATCCCTCAAAAAAAAACCTGGGAGTCCCCCCCAGTATTCGATTTGGGGTGGGAGGTGAATTTTGGGGAAGGCTCCTGGGGCTCTCTTGTTCTTTTGTGCCCCCTTCGAAAAATTAAAGTGGGGGGGGGAGCAAACTTGAGGGAGCTGGGAGTAATTTGGGAGCACCCTGGGTGATCCTGGGTGATTTTGAGGGGCACTGGGTGACCCCCCGCTTTGTCACCCCCCCCATCTGCATCCCTCCATCCCCCTCACCCCAGGTTTTAGGGGCTGAGTCCGGAGCAGCTGCGAGACCCCCCCGCCCGAGACCCTCAGAGAGCAGGTGGGAGGGGAATTGGGGAGTACAGGGTGATTTGGGGAGACACAGAGGGATTTGGGGTCACACAGAAGGATTTGGGGGGACACAAAGGGATTTCATGGGGTGAACAAGGATATTTGGGGGGGCACAGAGGGATCTGGGACCACATGGAGGAGTTTGAGATTACACTGAGGGATTTGCGGGGACATGAAGAGATTTAGGGTGACACAGAGATTTTGGGGGGAATAGATGGATGGGGAGGGCAGAGAGGTTTTTGGGGGGATGAGACTTAGGGGGGTACGAGGCGATTTCGGATCTCCCTGAAGGTTTGGACAGGTAACACAGAAGGATTTTGGTGGGGTACATGGAGATTGAGGGCGGCAGAAAAGGATTTGGGGGTCACACTGAGAAATTTGGGGGGCCCAGCAGAAACCAAGATGCAAACAATCCTTTGGAATTGTTTTGGAATTGTGGGGGGAGGCGGTTGTGGTTTTCTGCTGCTCAGGGGGGTCCTGGGGTGTTTTGGGGTGCTCAGGGCCCCCCTTGACTCTGCAGGAGGCCCCATGGAGCAGGACGAGCCGGACGTGGTGGAGCTGCAGGACTCGGACGAGGGGGACGTGGTCCGGAGGGTCTTCATTGGTGAGGGGGGGACCCCAAAAGTGGATAGGGGGGAATGAGGGGCTCCAGATAACCCAGAAAAGCAGTACAGAAAATTTTGGGGGGATCCGAATACTTTTGGGGGGGGCTGTAGGAAAATTTGGGGGGCCCCAGGCACCCCAAGAAGGGGGTGCAGGCAATTTGAGGGGCTGTAAGCAAATATGGGGGGGCTCCAGATGCACCTAGAAGGGGGTAGAGGCATTGGGAATGGGGTTCAAGGCACTTCTGGGGGTCTACAGACATCACTGGAGAGGGGTAGAGGCATTTGAAGGGGGCTTAAAACACTCTTGAAAGGGTTCCAGACCCCCCAAGAAGGGGTTATTGGGAATTTTGGGGGCCTTCAGGTACTTTTGGGGGGCTCCAGACACTCCAGGAGGGGGCATAGCCCCTTTTTGGGGCACAGTGAGCATTTGGGGAGGGGTTGCAGCCCCTTTCTGGGGTGCACTGGAGAGGGCCACAGCCCCTTTTTGCGCCCCCTTTTGGGTCACAACAAATATTTGGGTCAGGGATCCAGCCAATTTTTGGGATCCAGTGAACATTTGGGATGGATGTCTGGCCCCTTTTTGGCGCACAATGAATATTTGGTCAGGGGTGCAGCCCTTTTTTTGTCACAATGAACATTTGGGTCAGGGGCCCAACCCCTTTCTGGGGCTCAATAAATATTTGAGGAGAAGGCCCAGCGCCTTTTTGGGTCGCGACAAACATTTTGAGGAGGCTCCAGGCACCCTTTTAGGGCGCAATGAGCACTGGGGAGGGGGCCCAGCCCATTTTAGGAATACAGGAAACATTTTTATTGGGGTCCCAGCCCATTTTAGGGTCACAGCAAACATTTGGTTTGGAGGTCCAAATGAGACCAGTGAAAGCCCTTCTGTGCTCTCACCCCCTCCTCATGTCCCCCCAGCCGACGATGGCATCGTGAGTGACGGCGAGGCCGAGGTGCTGCCGCACGAGATCATCCGCACGGTGATCCCGCACAGCCCCCTGCGCCCCCCGCCGCCCCGCGGGACCCCCGGCCCGGCCCCGGGGGGCTCCGAGGAGGGCGGGGGGCGGCGGGGTGGGGGCCGCCAGCGCCCCTTCATCTGCAACGAGTGCGGCAAGAGCTTCAGCCACTGGTCCAAGCTGCTGCGGCACCAGCGCACGCACACGGGCGAGCGGCCCAGCACCTGCGGCGAGTGCGGCAAGAGCTTCTCGCAGAACTCGCACCTGGTGCAGCACCGCCGCACCCACACCGGAGAGAAGCCGTACAGGTGCGGCCACTGCGGCAAGAGCTTCTCCTGGAGCTCCAACCTCATCCAGCACCAGCGCATTCACACCGGGGAGCGCCCGTATGGCTGCGCCGAGTGCGGCAAGAGCTTCACGCAGAGCAAGAACCTCATCAAGCACCAGCGCACCCACGCCGGGTCCGGGGCAGCGCGGCCGCGGCGCTGCGCCCACCCCGCCGGTGCCCCGAGGGCTCTGAAGGGGCCTCGGCCGGGGGGCGAGGGCGAGGGGCCCGCAGGGGCCGAGGGCGGCTGCGGGCAGGAGCCGCTGATCTGCGTGGAGTGTGGGGAGAGCTTCGCCCGGAGCGCCGCGCTCAGGAGGCACCGCCGGGGGCACCGCCCGCTCTTCGTGCCCTGAGGGGACAATGCGGGGACAGCGCCCGCTCTTCGTGCCCTGAGGGAACATGGGGACACTGCGGAGGGGGCACAGGGACAGTGGGGCACTGTCCTTGCACTGCTGGGGGCACCGCCCGCTCTTTGTGCCCTGAGGGGCACGGGGACAGTGGCACCGGGACATGGGGACACACGGATAGTTGGGGCATCACCCGCTTTTCATGCCCTGAGGGGACATCGTGGTGGGGACACAAGGACTGTTGGATAATGCTCTGGCAGTGCCTGCAGTCGGAGACCTGTGGGGACACACAGACAGTGGGCCACAGGGACTGTGCTACAGACAGGAGACATGGTGCCAACCATGTGAGGAGACACAGGGAGTGTTCCCTGGGCGGGACGTGGTGACAGAGCTGGGGTCACACGAGTTATGCCACAGGTGAGGGAATGTGACACCAAGCTGGGAGACTGTGGGGGGGCACCTGGACTGGAACAAGGACGGGACACAGTGACTCCAAGGAGGAGGATACACAGGACAGAGTGACACAGAGCTGATGTCCCCAAGCCTACCCCGTGCCCTGTGTCACCCTTGGTGCCCCTCGCTGTTCCGTGTCGGTACCACATCCCAGAGCTGTAAATAGGAGAAGGGACACGGGGAAGGGGGTGGGGGGGTAGGGGGGTGGGGAAGGTGACACCGGGACCCCCCTGTGGGGCGTGGAGAGGGCATGGACAGGGCTGGGCTGTGAATAAAGTTGTGTTTTGGGGGACCTGGGTGTTGGTTTTAGCGGGTGACAAAAATGGGGGGGATGTGGAGGGAGGGGAGAACCGTGGGAGAGAGAGTTGAAATCCCTGAGGGAGGGAGGGCAAAAAGCCCCCAGGAGGGGAGTTTGAGGGCCTCAGGGGTTTGGAGAGTCTCGGGTCAGTCTCTGCAACGCCCAAAAGGACAAGAGAAGTGACAGAGTGAATTTGGGGGTCAAAAAAGGGGTCTCAAAACTTGGAAGGGATTGCAGGGAGGTCCCAAATTGGAAGGGTGTCAGGGGGACCCCAAAACCAAGAAGGGTGTTGGAGGGGCTGTTTCAGGAGGTGGCCGCCCACTCCGGGCATATATTTTTCTTTGATTTCTTTTGCTTTTTTGGGAATGACTTTTCTGTGGTCATCAATTTTCAACAATCTGATATATTAAACTTTCCACAAACACCCCCTTCTCTGGCCAATAAATAGTCTAAAGCCAACTTATTCTGATACCCTACAGTTTTTGTTTGGCTTAGCTGACTTGATATTAAGTCTAATGCCTGGGCGGCTCCATTTGCTATCATTTCTATAACTGCTTGGAGTCTTGTAATACGACTCAACAGATAATTTGGGGTCAATACAGAGTTAAATTGCTGTGCTGGTTTTACCTTTTTGTTTATTATTTGTTTTTTTACCAAATCTTGAACCCTATCTTCAAGATTAAATTTAAAACAAATCCATCTCTCTCCCTTTGGACATTCAATTCCAAATCTATTACCACTTTTTCCTAAGTTTCTTGTAATCCAATAATTTACTCCGTTTTGCTTACAGGTTCTTAATTTGGATGGGTCATAACAGTGGCTGTTGACATAGGTGGGTGTAATAAAGGAGGAACTTTGGTTTCTTTCCATGTGATGCTTTCTGTAGCATTTGTGACACGATCTTGCTGGTATCCCTAAAGGGAAAAGACAACAAATGAGTGCCAGAAACAGGAATAACAGAGGTCCAGTATGGCTTATACTCCCACCTCCCATGCCTGTGAGGTTGCAACCCACAGCAGGTTTATTTGATCTTCTCCTCGGTGGCAAAATACAGAGGCCAATTTGGTCTTGCCCTCTATTTCCTTGTCACTTTCTCTTAACTAATTTCCAGGCAAATTGTTTTAGACACCCTTTAACTGTGGTCTCTTGCTGTTCCTCAGGTATCTCTCATTCAACAGGCACTAATAATTCCCATCCACAAAGCTAAGTTATTACTTCACCACTTTTTGCAATAAGAGCATGAATTTTGTGAACTACAATACTAATTATTCTCACAATTCAAGCATTTACTTATAACCCAGCTAGCATGTCCAGTATTGGAATGAATCAAATAAAGTTTACTGATGGAAATGGTAATTCCCCTTTTCCCCTGTACAATTCTCAGGCTAAGGTCAGAATACAAAAACAGTCTTGATCTTTCTGTCTGAAGTATTCCTCCTCGAAGGAGGTGTTTTATTCAGGCAGTGCTTGAAACCAGTGATATAAGCATTATCTTATTTCTTAATTCAGTGTTATTCTTTGTACATTTCTTGGATCATTTGGCTTTTTCCAAACTATTACCACTCAGTCCTCATTGGAAAGTCAGTTAGGTATTGCCCAGTTTAAATGTGATAGTCCATTTTTCATGTTTCTTCAGAAGTCCTTTGATTCTGCTGGCATGAATTCACCCTCTTTCCGTGATTCTGCTTGTTGCTTCGGCAGTACCTGGAAAGGACTTCTTAATAGCATAGTAATAAAAGAAAGATAATACTGCATTAACTTTTACCATTCGCTTTTCTTCCAGACTCTCTGGGTTTAGCTAAAAGCTTTTTCCACAGCAGCCCCTTCTTCTTCTTTCCAGCTGTGCTAATAGCTGCAGAGGCAAATCCTTCTTATTGTGAGTTAGAGTTAGTTAAATAAGAAAACCTGGACCAATTTTAACACGAGAGGTATTACATCTATTGCTTTTTACTTTTTGGGCAGCATTTATTGTTTTAGCCTTACAAATCCATTCTTCAGGGAAAAAACCCCACTTTTTAGGGCTAGGGTATTTTTAGGGTTTTTGAGGGAATTTTTAGGTTTTTTAGTGCCTTATCAGGGCATTTTAAGGATTTTGGGGGTATTTTGAGAGCTCTTTTTGGACTATTTAGGGTATATTTAGGGATTTTTAAAGGTTCGTTGTGGATTTTTATGGGGTGTTTTATAAAAATAGGGTATTTTCAGTGTATTCTAACAGCATTCTGAGTCTGCTTCTAGGTTTTCATGGGTTTTTTAGGACATGTTGAAGATTAAGGGGTTTCCAGGGAATTTTTAGGGGTTTTTAGGGTCTTTTCATGGCACAACACATGGAGGCTGAGGGGCAGCTTGAGGGGCACTGTGGGGGCTTGAGGATGACAGAGGCTGGGAGCTGAGGGAGGAACAGAGAGAGGGGACAGCGGGTGACACACAGAGATGCCGAGGGTGGCAGGGGCAGCTGTAGGATGACACAGAGAAGCTGGGGGCTGAGGGGCAAAGGAGAGGGGTTAAGGGTGACACACAGGAGCTGAGGGCTGGGGGGCAGAGGGACGGGTTGAGGGGTAAAGGGAGAGGGCCTGAGGGCTGGACAGTCCAGTGGAGATCAGGGGTACAGGGTACAGCTGTACCACCCCTCGCCCCAGCCTAACCAGCCCCCCTAAAAACAGCCTTTTCCCCCAACAGCAGCACAACACAGCAACCCTAAAAACGAGGCCAGACAGCAACCCTCACACAGCAGGACAATGACAGAACCCTCAGAGGACAACAGACCCACTGCAAAAAGGTAGGGGTGACATCCGTGGGCTAAACAGCAAGAGGCAGAGTTCAGAGACTGAGCACGTCATTTTGAGTTTTTTTTTTTTTTTCCCCCAGGACTTTTAAAGGTATTTAGGAGATTTTGGAAGGGACTTTTCTGGGACTTTTCAGGGTATTGTTGGGGCTTTTTCAAAGCCATTTTATGATTCTTTAGCATATTTTGAAGATTATGGTCAGGGTCAGAGGAAACACCCTCTGAAAAGGCAGAGTTTTAGGACTGCAGTGGAATGCTTTAGAAAGGGGCCAGCGGTGGCACAGCGGGTTGGATCCTACACTGCCAATCTGAAGGTTGTAAGTTTTAGACCCAGCTAAGTTGTTGTGGTTAGGGTTAGATGCTCTCAGCTTTGGTCCGGGAGAACTTCTGCACAGAAAAACTCACCCCCTGAGTTTCCTGATGCCAGTTTGCACTAGGAGGTGCTTGGCACTGCCAGGGCAGCCCGAGTTCTCGGTGGGGGCAGCTTTGCTCCTGGAGAAATCCTGCACCAGCCATCTTCCCTGTAAAACCAAACTCACCCCTGCTGCGTGTCGAGTCCGTCCACAGGAGGCACGTGGCCCCGCAAGGGCAGCGAGAGCTCTTGGTGTTGGCAGCTGCGGGCTGTGAGAAATTGATCTCTGCAGTTTTGGAGGCCGAATCGCAGTTTCGGCCATGGGCACACAGAGAGGAAAGGCTGTTAATTTCCTTCGGAAGGAAAGTCTGGCACCCCATGGTTTAAGGGGCAGACGAAGGGCTGTGTAGGGGAAGGAGCTCCTCACAGGTCCTTTCTTCACCTCCACCCCCAGTCCAAGGTCTAGCAGCGCCCCGTGTGTGACCAGCTGCTTTCAGAGGGTTACCCGGGCACAGCTGCACAGGGAGCTGCTAGGCCAGAGGGGCTAACAGGGGTATCCCAAGTGTCCCTCCAGGAACTATGGTCAGAGCATCCAGCACAGACTAGGGAGCAGCCGGACCCACCCGGGCACGGAGCATCACTGAGAAAACGCCAAGGGAAGAGCCCTTTTGCCAAGGGGCAGCATCTGAGCAGGCCAGGCAGCGTGTGGGGTTCCAGGAGAGGGCTTGCAACTTTCCCCTTTTACTGTGTCAGTCCCTCTCCAAAGCCCCAGACCCTCCAGAGCACTCCCAGAAAGGAGAGGGGTTATTAGGAGAAAAAGGGTTTAGAAAAAAGGGAAAATGCTTCCTTTTCCATTATTTTTTGTGTTCAAATTTTTAGGGACTCGGATTCCCCTGCAATTTTAATGGCGTCAGTTGAAAGAATCCCTGCCTTTTCTATGCTGTTAGGGGTGTTAATTGACAGGGAGTCCCCATTCTCTATTATTTGGCAGTTTAAAAAGAAGGGGAAAATCTTGACAATGTTTCTTATGGATTTGAATTAAGGGTAGCCACCCCCTTTTTGTTGTCCTGAGGCCCAAATTGAGAGAGAAGCCCAGCTATCCCTCCATCCTAAGGGTTTGAACTGAGGGAAAAATCCTTCTTTTTTCATCACTGGAGAGATTTATAGTGTGGAGAGCCCCTCTTTTCCCAATATTTAAGGAGAGCAAATTAAAGGGCAGAAACTATTTATTTGCCATTGTATGAATTTCAGTAGAGGTAACTGCCCCGTTTCCTCTTTTTAAGGAGTTCACTGGAAGGAAGCTCTGCCTTTTTCAGCATTTTATGGGTTTAAAACTACATTTCAGGGCACTTCTTTCTGTGCTGTAGGACCAAGTATCTCAGAGAAGGATGAGCCTGGCATGCACTTAACCCTTACACTGCCTGGGAGGCTTTTATTTTTTCTTATTTTTGCTTATAATGTAGATAGCCTAAATTAGAGGTCCCAAGGAGACTTAGACTATTCATATCATTAGAATTCTTCTCCACCCAGCTTAGTCACATGGGAAGCACTACTTAGTAGCCACTAAGGAATAATGGTGTAAGTTAACAGCAAATTACCCAATTTATCTAGTTATGCTGCCTAAACAGAAAGTTTTATTTCTTACCAGTTTTCTTCACTTGTGCTCCGAGTAGTTGTTGCAAAAAGGAAAGTGCTGTTATTATTCTGATGAGTTTTCTTCTATAACAAGCCCTTCACTCCCCTTGAATTCAAGTCAGAGAGTCCCCTTGAATTCAATGCAGCTGCTCTGAGGGCTTTTATACCCGGTGGGATTCGCCCCCTCCCTTTTCCTGGGTGGCATGGGAACGAGAGGCGGGCACCATCAGGGGTATATTAACCCCAGCTGTGGCTGAGGGGCTTCATTCCCTCTCTGGGATGTGCTGGGGAAAGAGCTCTCCTCTCATTTTGGTGAAGAGGCTCTTTCAGCTCATCGCAGCTTGTTTCCAGCAGGTGTTTCTGGGCGTCTAAAGCACAGAGGCTTTGAAGGTTCTGTGAAGTAAACAGCATGGAATACAGGGAGTATTTACATTCATGGTTTTGTGTTTAGGGGTGGTAAAGTGCATTTGTAATTTCGGATTTTGTTCTTGTTTTGTTTTGTATATTTTTTTAGGAGGAGTGCAGCTTCTGGAGATTCCTGGTTGTGTCAAGTACAACACTTTTTTCAGCAGATTCATCATGTCACAAGACAGATCTGCCCAGTGTCAAGGATGATGTTTGAGACTGAGGATTCAGGTGAGTTGAGGGTTGTGACCAGGAGAGGGAGGGTGAGCAGGTATCCAGTTAGGAATTATTGTGGGTGGGGGGAGGTTTGAAGGTAGCAGGGTGAAAAAGGATGTTTATTTGAGGACCCCCCTAAGCAGAAGCCTCGCAGAGGTATTCCCATGTCCTACAGCACACAAGGTTATCTACTGCGCTTATAGGAATGCCATTTAACTTTGCCTTTCTCTAACCCAGGTAGCACCCCTAATAAAGGCCACAGCCTTGTAATGAGGGTGAAGCTGGAGCCTGAGGGAGCCAGGCACACTCAGGAGAGGGCAAGTAGCTGACTGGCTGGGATTTGGCCCACATAACTCTGGACTCATACATTGGTTTTGGTTTTCTTTATTGTAGCTGACCAAGTAGCTCACAGGCCACCATGAGGCCCTCCAAGCCAGACTCATTTCAGGTGCAATGTGGATCCACATCGCCGATCAACCAAAAGATAAGTTGGGGCCCGTGGCTTGGAGATGGGATGATGGGAGAGTAGCAGGTTGGGAGTTGTTGGGACAGATTTAAAAATTATCAGAGGGAAAAGCAATCTTCTCCAAGGGCCTCTTAGGACAGCTAAAGGGAGAGGCTCTACTTTTGATGGCAGCTTTCAGGCGGGCAGTGCAGAACAGCTCCGGTCTGTGCCGTGTTGTCTGGTGTACCGTCCATGTCTGGTGTACCCTTGTCCTAACTTGTTTTTCAGATTCAGATGGATTAAATCTGTGCCAGAGGGCCCCATCCCGGATGAGGGGGTTGCCCCGAGCAGGTGAGGCCCCGTTTGTCTCTGCAGCAGAAGTGTGTATGGTGAGTGTGTCACAGCACTGTTTTTATCTGTCTTTTTAGGAAGTCAATCTGGATGCCAGCAGCCAAGGTGAGCAGTGGAGAGAAGTGGTTGTTATTGCTCAGCCCTCAAGCACAACAATTTTTCAGCAGATTCATCGTGTCACAAGAGGGATTTGCCCAGTGTCAAGGATGATGTTTGAGATTGAGGCTTCAGGTGATTGAGGACGGTGACTGGGAGAGGGAGGGTGAGCAGGTGTCCAGTTGGGAGTTATTGGGAGGGGGTTTGCAGGCAGCAGGGTGAGAAAGGGTGTTTGTTTGAGGAACCCCCCCACACACAAGGCTTCTCAGAAGCCTAGCAGCAGAAGGGGATCCCACTCCCCCAAAGAAGAGGATCCCACCCCAGTGACCCTCCCAAAAAAGGGGATCCCACCCCATTAACCCCCCCAAAAAGGGGATCCCACCCCATTAACCCCCCAAAAAAGAGGATCCCACCCCACCAATGCCTGCAAAGAAGGGAATCCCACCCTGCTGACCCTCCATAGAATATCCCACCCCATTGACCCCCCCCAATAAAGGGGATCCCACCCCACTGAACTCCAAAAAAGGGGATCCCACCCCACTGAACTCCAAAAAAGGGGATCCCACCCCACTGAAGCCCAAAAAAGGGGATCCCACCCCACTGAACCCCACAGAAGGGGATCCCACTCCCCCAAAGAAGAGGATCCCACCCCAGTGACCCCCCCAAAAAAGGGGATCCCACCCCAGTGAGCCCCCCAAAAAAGGGGATCCCACCCCCCTGAACCCCAAAAAAGGGGATCCCACCCCAGTGACCCTCCCAAAAAAGGGGATCCCACCCCACTGATCCCCAATAAAGGGGATCCCACCCCACTGAACCCCAAAAAAGGGGATCCCATCCCAGTGACCTTCCCAAAAAAGGGAATCCCACGCCCCTGAACCCCACAGAAGGGGATCCCACTCCCCCAAGGAAGAGGATCCCACCCTACAGAACCCCCAAAAAAGGGGATCCCACCCCAGTGACCCCCCCCCCAAAAAAGGGTATCCCACCCCACTGAACCCCACAGAAAGGGATCCCACTCCCCCAAAGAAGAGGATTCCACTGCAATGACCCTCCCAAAAAAGGGGATCCCACCCCATTAACCCCCCAAAAAAGGGGATCCCACCCCACTGAACCCCAAAAAAGGGGATCCCACCCCATTAACCCCCCAAAAAAGGGGATCCCACCCCATTTTCCCCTCCGGCGCTGAGGAATGCACAGGCCCAGGCCGAAGGGAGAGCCAGGGAGTCTTCAACAGTTTATTAGAAAGAATGCAGACATTAAAAAAATCCCAGCTGCTCTGAACAGAAATTGAGGTTTTTCAGCCCGGTTCCACGGTCCTGTCACTTGCTGCCAAACCCACAGTGCAAATACGATTTTGGTCTAAAATGTACAGATTGACAAGCAACAATGTACAGCCAACTCGCACCCCGGGCGAGGAGGAGGAGGAGGAAGAGGTGGAGAAAGGTTTGGGGGGGGGTCACACCACGGGATCAAGGGGTTCCAACACCAAAAACCAGGAAAATTTGGAAGTTTTTTTGTTTTTAAAATGAACTTTTTGTTGTTAATAGGAACAGGAGGGGATGTGCCTCGCCCTGCTGGATTTTAGTTTTGTTTTTTTGGGGGAGCCAATGATAAAAGAACTTTTAAATTTTGTGGTTTTGTTCCCAGGATAAATGGACAAAAAAGGGGGAAAAAAAAACTCATTTAAACCTCTCAGTGTTAATTCAGGGTTTTCCCATTGTAATTGGAGGCTCTGCAAACTTTATTGCAACTCTTCTCAATTGATTACCTACACCTCAATTGGGTTGGTTTGATGGTTTTTTTATCTTTCTTTATCTTTTTTTTTGGAAGTTTGGAAAACTTTTCATGCATAACTGTTATTGCCTCTCGTGGCTTTGAGACCGCCCCGTGCCATGGGACACACCTACCATCAGTGAAAGCCATTTAAAATGGACTGAAAATGGGTTAAAGGATGCAGGATCTCCCTTTAGGGCTTATCAACTCAGGAATTCTTATCTCAATTATGAAATGTTGTGATGAACTTCTTTCCCCAAAACCCTGAAGACGACACTTTGCCTTACTCCAGATCTGGCATTTCTAGAAATGAAAATAAAAAAAAAAAAAAAAGAGAATTAATTGTTTTAGGGTTGTTTTGTGGGTTTTAATTTGTTGCTTGGTTGGTTTTTAAAAGCTCTCAGGGCATTTTTATGTCACAAGGGACATGAGCAAGATGACCTGGCCTCCAATCAATTTTGGGGAATAATAATAAATTAAATAATAAATAAATTAAAGAAGATACTAAGATATCGTGATACATTCATTAAGTAAATTTAAAAATAATAATTTTATAATCATTTTATAATAATAAACAATGGAATATTAGGAGGAATTAAATAAAATAATAATACAATAATAACAAAAGAAATGCATTAAAAAGAAATAAATTAAAGAAAATATCAAGATGCTGCATGTGCTGCTCCTAAAGCCAAAGCCTGGGAAGGTCAAACTGGGATTTGGGGCTTTCCCAGATTAGATTTGTCTGGCTTTAGCTGGTGGACAGGATGAAGAACATCTGCCCTTCAGCAGGTGTGTGAGGAGAAAATAACAAAAAACAACAAAAAACAACTTACTTTCATCATCACTGTCTGGTGAGTCCTGGAAAGGAGAATAAACAATCTTTAAGTGGAGCAGACAGCTCTCATCCCACCAGCAAACATTCCCAAATCTGCTCCCAAATCTATTCCTAAATCTGCTCTCCCAAATCTGAATTTTGAGGAATTTACTGAGCTCAGTTTGGCCTCACTGCACAGAGAAGAGGGAAAGGGTCTCCCCAGCTGGCATCACAAATTTTGGGGTTATTTTTGCCTTTTTTGGTGCTCAGGGTGAGTGCAGCACTCCTGAGGTGCCACCACACCAAACATACTCACATCATCTGCCCCATCTACTTCTGGCAAGTCTACGTCGTCGTCTCCTCCCATGTTGTTCATCATCTGCTCAGAGACACAAAAATCACATTTTGGGGTGAAACCAACCCCAATTCCACCCTAAACAATCCTAAATCATCATCCCCACCTTGTTATAACAGATCAGTTGCACCCACGCAGGAATTACAAAGCACAAAAAAACTCGGAATTATTGCCAAAACTCCAAAAATTTCTCATTCCTTGTTGTTATTATCTTCTTAAAGAGTCCATACCTTCTGGCTGCTCTTCTCTGCTCCATGCTGTGCAGCTCCTCATGGTTTCACAGGGGCTCCTCCAGGGCTCTCAGCCCACCCATTTTATCCCAGTTATCTTTACTGCTGCCCAACCAAGGACTTGGCAGCTGTGGCTCATTTAGAACAGCCCAGGACCCACTGAGCCAATGCCCAGGACTCTCAGCACATTTCCCCCTTTTTCTATTAGTAACACATATATTCAAATACAATCTAGATATTGTATTTGCAGAACTGCACAGCTCCCAGGCTGCATGTTCCTCCATCACGTCGGGGTCACCAGTTGTTGCATTCTTATTGTTGTTACCATATTTCTGGAGTCCCATACTGTTGTTATAATAAAGTCCCATACTGTTGTTATTATATTCCTAAAGGCCATACCTTCTCGCTGGTTTTCTACCATGCAGTTCTTCTCTCTAGCACAGTTCCTCATGGTTTCACAGGGGCTCCTCCAGGGCTCTCAGCCCACCCCTTTTATCCCAGTTATCTTTACTGCTGCCCAAACAAGGACTTGGCAGCTGTGGCTCATTTAGAACAGCCCAGGACCCACTGAGCCAATACACAGGACTCTCAGCACATTTCCCCCTTTTTCTATCAGTAACACATATATTCAAATACAATATATTGTATTTGCAGAACTGCACAGCTCCCAGGCTGCAGAACTGCACAGCTCCCAGGCTGCATGTTCCTCCATCGCGTCGGGGTCACCAATTGTTGCATTCTTATTGTTGTTATCGTATTTCTGGAGTCCCATACTGTTGTTATTATATTCCTAAAGTCCATACCTTCTCACTGGTTTTCTACCATGCAGTTCTTCTCTCTAGCACAGCTCCTCATGGTTTCACAGGGGCTCCTCCAGGGCTTTTAACCCACCCCTTTTATCCCAGCCACCTTTATGAGCCACAGCTGCTGCCCAACTAAGACTTGGCAGCTCATTTAGAATAGCTGGGACCCACTGAGCCAATGCCCAGGACTCTCACTACATTTCCCCCTTTTTCTATTAGTAACACATATATTCAAATACAATCTAGATATTGTATTTGCAGAACTGCACAGCTCTGCAGGCTGCATCACTGCACAGCTCTGCAGGCTGCATCACTGCACAGCTCTGCAGGCTGCATCACTGCACAGCTCCCAGGCTGCAGAACTGCACAGCTCCCAGGCTGCATTTCCCTCCATCACGTCGGGGTCACCAATTGTTGCATTCTTATTGTTATTATCGTATTTCTTGAGTCCCATACTGTTGTTATTAAAGTTCCATACTGTTGTTATTATATTCCTAAAGTCCCACACTGCTGTTATTATATTCCTAAAGTCCCATACTGTTGTTATCATATTTCTGGAGTCCCATACTGCTGTTATTATATTCCCAAAGTCCCATACTGTTGTTATTATATTCCTAAAGTCCCATACTGTTGTTATCATATTTCTGGAGTCCCATACTGCTGTTATTATATTCCCAAAGTCCCATACTGCTGTTATTATATTCCTAAAGTCCATACCATGTGCAGTTCCTCCTGGTTTCACAGGGGCTCCTCCAGGGCTCTCAGCCCACCCCTTTACTCCCAGCTATCCCAGCCAAGGATTTGGCAGCTGGGACTCATTTAGAACAGCCAGGAGCCACTGAGTCAACGCACAGAATTCTCACCACATTTCAGTTGTTGGGTTCTTATTGCTGTTCTAACAATAAAATGTTCAGGCCCCCACAATTGGTTACCTCAGAAAAACGATCAAAGTTGGACATGTCTTCATCTGAATCGTCCTCCCAGTCTTTCCAGTTGTTGAAGTCCACGCTGAGCCAGTTGAGCTGGAGTCGTTTCAGGACAAGGAATTATTTCAGGACAAGGAATTATTTCAGGACAAGGAAATGTGTGGCTGTCACTTAGAACAGGTTAACCAGAGCTGCTCTGGGATCAGGAGCAGGAAAATTGACCTAAAATTGCTCCAGAATTTGAACATGACCCAAATATTCACTAAATATGATATAAAATATAATAAATATCTATTTTTAAAATATACATATTTATATATATAAAATATGTGTGTTATTAATTATATAAAAATATATATTATATTTATTTAATTATATAAATTAACTTATATTTAATTTAATTTATTTAATTAAATAAATATAACATATATAACTAATTATATATAAATATATAAATTATACATATAAATATGCCTAATTTTATATATATAATATATAATATATTATATACATTAACTATATTAATTAATTATATATATTAACTATATATAAATGTATATTTATATATTTTTATATAAATATATAAATATATAAATTATATACAAATATACAAGTACATAATGATTATTTTAAAATATATATAAATTTTATATATTTATATGTAGATTACTATAATTAATATTATATTAATTTATATAATATTATTTATAATATAAATATATAATATTAATGATATATATTAGATATTATTATATACATATTTTATATATTATAAATATAATATAAAATAAAATAAAAGAT
Source organism: Melospiza georgiana (assembly GCF_028018845.1). NCBI lineage: Eukaryota > Metazoa > Chordata > Aves > Passeriformes > Passerellidae > Melospiza > Melospiza georgiana. The sequence goes on along the minus strand of NC_080458.1, from coordinate 5,752,824 downwards.
AATATAATATAAAATTAAATAGTTTTTAATTTTTTAAAAATGAAATTAAAACCCACCTTTGCCCTCTCTTTTGTTAACCTTGGCCATGCCTGACCAGATTCTCCTTTTCGTAAACAGCACAAGATGGATCTGTCTGTTCTTTTATGCTTTGATTCCTGAAAAAAAAATATTAAAAATCTTTTAATCTTTTATTAAAAGATCCTTCCTTTATCTGCACCTCTCCCCTTATTCCTTGTACCCCCTGCAGAAACTTTCTTGGATCTGATTTGGAACTTTTATGTAAGGAATATAATTCTATATATTCTTATTTTTATGGAATAACATCTTGAGAGCAGCCTAAAGAACTGATATCTTTTAGGATCTCAAAACTAAGGAATAGAATTTTATATATTTCTTATTTTTAAGGCATAAAATCTTGAGAGCAGCCTAAAAAACTGATATTTTTTAGGATCTCAAAACTAAGATTCGGTTTGAGTTGGAAATGAAATTAAAACCCAAATTGGAATGGTATTAAAACCCAAATTCCAAATTCCTGCCACCTTCCACCGGGCCAAAATGGCATTGAATAATTTTAAAAAAATGGAATATTTGCAATTTCTCTGGACAAACATCAAGAATTCAGGAGGATACTCACATTTGGATCGATATTATTAAAAAGATCGATTTCATTTAAATGTTTAAAGTTATCACTTCCTCCAAGACAACTGCAAGAGAAAAAGGAATCAGAATTTAGCTCCAAAATAAATCAGTATTTAGCTCCAAAATAAATCAGTATTAAACCAAATAAATATTTAACCCAATAAATAAATATTTAACCCAATAAATATTAAACCAAATAAATCAATATTTAACCCCAAAATAAATCAGAATTTCGCCCCAAAATAAATCAATATTTAACCCCAAAACAGATCAGTATTAAACCAAATAAATATTTAACCCAATAAATATTAAACCCAATAAATCAATATTTGACCCCAAAATAAATCAGTATTTAGTCCCAAAATAAATTCTTTAGCTCCAAAATATATCAGTATTCTCCAAAATAAATCAGAATTTAGCCCCAAATAAATCAGAATTTAGCTCCAAAATAAATCAGTATTAAACCCAATAAATATTTAACCCAATAAATAATATTTAAAATTATTGGGTTAAATAAATATTTAACCCCAATAAATAAATATTTAACCCAATAAATATTAAACCAAATAAATCAATATTTAACCCCCAAATAAATCAGAATTTAGCTCCAAAATAAATCAGTATTAAACCCAATAAATATTTAACCCAACAAATAATATTTAAATTTATTGGGTTACATAAATATTTAACCCAATAAATATTAAACCAAATAAATCAATATTTAACCCCCAAATAAATCAGAATTTAGCCCCAAAATAAATTATTTAGCTCCAAAATAAATCAGAATTTAGCCCCAAAAAATCAGAATTTAGCCCCAAAATAAATCAATATTTAACCCCAAAATAAATCAGAATTTAGCCCCAAAATAAATCAATATTTTGCTGGTTTTTGTGCCTGAATTGCTGACCTGAAGGTGAGTTTGGACTTTTCAAAATTGACATTTACATCTTTGCTGTCCTCCACACAGAACTCCACGAAGACGTAATCCCTCCGGTCGTACCACTTGGCAGAGGCAGGCTGCCTGTGGAGCACAAAAATATTCATTTTTAATTAAAAATTTAATAAAAATTATCATTTCTGCAATTAAAATCTGCATTTTGAGGTTACTGTGTTGTTTAAAGGGGGTTTGAGTTGGAAAGAGAAAGATGGAATAAAAAAGATGGATTTGGAATAAACAGAGAGAGATGGAATAAAAAAATTATTTATTTGGAATAAGTCACACAAAGAGTTAAAACCTAAATGGCTTAATTAATTAATTTATTATTTAATTTATTTAATGGATTCTGAATTCAGCCTCAAGTTTCAGCTGTTCCAGGGGCGCAAACCTCAGAGCAGCATTTCAGGGAATGTTCATTGAGTAATATCCCATTACTCAATTTATTTATTTATTATTTATTATATTTAATTTATTATTATTATTATTATTTAATTAATTTCTCCCAATATACCATTATTTAATTAATTTATTTATTAATTTATTACTATTATTTATTTTCTCCCAATATCCCATTACTCAATTTATTTTATTTATTATTTAATTATTACTATTATTTAATTTCTCCCAATATCCCATTATTAATTTATTTTATTTATTATCTAATTTATTATTATTATTTAAATAATTTCTCCCAATACCCCATTATTAAATTTATTTATTTTATTTAATATTTATTATTATTATTTAAATAATTTCTGCCAATACCACATTATTCAATTCTAATTTTATTTATTTAATTTCACCTAATATTCCATTATTTATTAATATAAAATGATTACTTCTTAATTTACTTAATGAATGTATCACAATATCCCCTCTCAGTATCTTCTTTAATTTATTATTTGAATTATTTCATTTATTATTATTTAATTTATCCCAATATCCCATTATTTATTTAATTAATTTTATTATTGTATTATTATATTTAATTTCTCCTAATATTCCATTATTATAAATTTTTTTTGTTTTGAATTTACTTAATGAATGTATCACAATATCCCATCTCAGTATCTTCTTTAATTTATTTATTATTTAATTCATTATTATTTAATTTATCCCAATATCCCATTATTAATTAATTTATTTTATTATTGTATTATCATATTTAATTTCTCCTAATATTCCATCATTATAAAATAATTATTATTATTATTATTATTATTATTAGTAGTAGTAGTAGTAGTAGTAGTAGTAGTAGTATTGAAGTTACGTAATGAATGTATCACAATATCCCATCTTAGTATCTTCTTTAATTTAGTTATTATTGAATTTATTTAATGTATTATTATCATTTAATTAATTTCTCCCAATATCCCAGTTTGGGGCACTTGGGACCCTGTCCCAGCTCTGTTGGTGACAGGAATCTCGGTGTCCCCGCCTGGGTGACACCGGGACGGGTGGGGACAACAATTCCCAGCTCTCAATGGGGACACGGGGACACGGAGAGATGGGGACATGGAGAGATGGAGAGATGGGGACATGGAGAGATGGGGACATGGGGACATGGAGAGATGGAACATGGAGAGATGGGGACATGGAGAGAGGGGGACATGGAGAGAGGGGGACATGGAGAGATGGGGAGATGGGGAGATGGGGACATGGAGAGATGGGGACATGGGGAGATGGGGACATGGGGACATGGAGAGATGGGGACATGGGGACATGGGGAGATGGAGATGGGGACATGGGGAGAGGGGGACATGGGGAGAGGGGGACATGGGGAGAGGGGGACATGGAGAGATGGGGACATGGAGAGATGGAGAGATGGAACATGGAGAGATGGAGAGATGGGGACATGGAGAGATGGGGACATGGAGAGATGGGGACATGGAGAGATGGAGATGGGGACATGGAGAGATGGGGACATGGAGAGATGGGGACATGGAGAGATGGAGAGATGGAACATGGAGAGATGGAGAGATGGGGACATGGAGAGATGGGGACATGGAGAGATGGGGACATGGAGAGATGGGGACATGGAGAGATGGGGACATGGAGAGATGGGGACATGGAGAGATGGGGACATGGGGAGAGGGGGACACAGAGAGATGGGGACACGGAGAGATGGGGACATGTGGAGATGGAGAGATGGGGACACAGGGACATGGGGAGATGGGGACATGGAGACATGGAGAGTTGGGGACATGGGAGAGATGGAACATGGGGAGATGGAGAGATGGGGAGATGGAGAGATGGGGACATGGAGAGATGGGAACATGGGGACATGGGGAGAGGGGGACATGGAGAGTTGGGGACATGGAGAGAGGGGGACACAGGGACATGGGGAGATGGGGACATGGAGAGTTGGGGACATGGGAGAGATGGAACATGGGGAGATGGAGAGATGGGGACATGGGGACATGGAGAGAGGGGCACATGGAGAGTTGGGGACATGGAGAGAGGGGGACATGGAGACATCTCCAGCCTGCCCAGGGAGGAGATTCCATCCCAGCTGGGACCTCGGCAGCGCCAACGGGATCGGGGATTTGAGGCACCAACAGAACTCTGAGTGGTCCCAGAAACCTCACTCGGCTCACACATCCAAGCTGCAGAGCACAGGGATCCCAAACAAGTCTGACTCGGCCAAAATTCACATTTTTGAACCTTTATCTGTGCTGTTTTCCTGGGAATTAACCCCAAGACACTTGGTGACCTCAGGAGCTCCACCAGGAATTTGAGGCAGCAGCAGAACTGACAGCAATCCCAGAAATTCCCACTCAGCTCACAGGTCAGAGCTCCAGAGCAGAGATCCCAGATGAGTCTGACTCTGCCATAATTCTGGTTCCAGGTTTCAGGAAATTAATTTTCATAATTCCAAGTTTCTGAACCTAAACCTGCCCTGCTTTCCTGGGAATTCACCCCAAGACCCGTGACCTCAGCAGCTCCACCAGGATCAGGGATTTGAGGCAGCAAGAGAACTCTCAGGGCTCCCAGAAATTCCCACTCAGCTCTCACATCCAAGCTGGACAGCAGCACGGTCCCAGATGAGTTTTACTCAGCCATAATTCACATTTCTCAACCTAAAACTGTGCTGTTTTCCTGGAAATTCACCCCAAGACTCGTGACCTCAGCAGCTCCACCAGGATCAGGGATTTGAGGCACCAACAGAACTCACAGCAATCCCAGCAATCCCATATCTGAGCTGCAGAGCAGAGAGATCCCAGATGAGTTTTACTCTGCCATAATTCTGATTCCAGGTTTCAGGAACTTCATTTTCCCAATTCCAAATTTCTGACCCTAAACCTGGCCCTGCTTCCCTGGGAATTCACCCTGAGAGTGCTCAGAACCTGTGACCACCCAAAAATCCCACTCCAGGCTACACACACACATCCAAGATGCAGAGCAGAGAGATCCCAGATGAGTTTTACTCGTCCATAATTCCCATTTCTGAACCCAAAGCTGCCCTGCTTCCCTGGGAATTCACCCCAAGACACTCAGTGACCTCAGCAGCTTCACCAGGATCGGGGATTTGAGGCACCAACAGAACTCACAGCAATCCCAGAAATTCCCCCTCAGCTCACACGTCCAAACTGCAAAGCAGAGAGATCCCAGATCTCTGCCATAATTCTGGTTCCAGGTTTCAGGAACTTCATTTTCCCAATTCCACATTTCTGACCCCAAACCTGCCCTGCTTTCCCAGGAATTCACCCCCAGAGCACCCAGAACGTGCTGGAGCTGCCTCTCCTCTTTTATCTCCTTTTCCAATCTCACCCTCCCAAAGGGAGGAGGTGAAACCCTCCCAGTGAGCCCCATCAGGACTCACCAGTTCAAACCAGTAAGGCAGGACCTGCTGGAGAGCTCCTTCTGAATTCTGCCCACACAGAGATTCCCAGGAGAAGGAGCCCTGCACGTGCTCCCAGTGAAAAATCTCCTGTTTTAGTGAAATTCTCCTGTTCTGGCACCTTTAGAGCTCCAAAATGCTCATCCAAACCCTGAGGGAGCTCAGCTTGTCAAGGTTATCCAGCACCCATCCATGGGATTTGGGAAAGAAAAGGGAATTTGAAATTTGGGGGATTTCCTCTGTCCCATCCACCTGTGATTTTTGGGATTTCTTGAAAGGGAATTTAGAGGATTCATTCTGTCCCATCCACCTCTGATTTTGGGATTTCCTGAAAGGGAATTTAGAATTTAGAGGATTTCCTCTGTCTCATCCACCTTTGATTTTTGGGACTCCCTAAAAGAGAATTTAGAGGATTTGTTCTGTCCCATCCACCTGTGATTTTGGGGACTTCCTGAAAAGGATTCCCAGGAGAGAAGGAGCTCCCAAGGGGAGCCCTGCACGTGCTCCCAGTGAAAAATCTCCTGTTTTAGTGAAAATCTCCTGTTTTAGTGAAATTCTCCTGTTCTGGCACCTTTAGAGCTCCAAAATGCTCATCCAAACCCTGAGGGAACTCAGCTTGTCAAGGTTATCCAGCACCCATCCATGGGATTTGGGAAAGAAAAGGGAATTGAAATGTTTAAAAGGGAATTTGAAATTTAGGGGATTTCCTCTGTCCCATCCACCTGTGATTTTTGGGATTTCTTGAAAGGGAATTTAGAATTTAGAGGATTCATTCTGTCCCATTCACCTGTGATTTTGGGGATTTCTTCAAAGTAAATTTAGAATTTAGACGATTTCCTTTGTCCCATCCATCTGTGATTTTGGGGATTTATTGAAATTAAATTTAGAATTTAGAGGCTTTTCTCTGCCCCATTCACCTGTGATTTTTGGGACTTCCTGAAAGGGAATTTAGAATTGATGAGATTTCCTCTGTCCCATCCACCTGTGATTTTGGGGACTTCTTGAAAGGGAATTTAGAGGATTTCCTCTGTCCCATCCACCTGTGATTTTTGGGATTTATTGAAAGAGAATTTAGAATTTAGAGGATTTCCTCTGTCTCATCCACCTGTGATTTTTGGGATTTCTTGAAAGGGAATTCAGAATTTAGAGGATTTCCTCTGTCTCATCCACCTTTGATTTTTGGGACTCCCTAAAAGGGAATTTAGAGGATTTCTTCCGCCCATCCACCTGTGATTTTGGGGATTTCTTGAAAAGGATTTTAGAATTTAGAGGATTTCCTCTGTCCCATCTACCTGTGATTTTGAGACTTCCTGAAAGGGAATGAAGTAATTTAGAATTTAGAGGATTTCCTCTGTGTTATCCACCTGTGATTTTGGGGATTTCTTCAAAGTAAATTTAAAATTTAGAGGATTTCCTTTGTCCCATCCACCTGTGATTTTGGGGATTTTCTGAAAAGGAATTTAGAATTTAGAGGGTTTCTTCTGCTCATCCACCTGTGATTTTGGGATTTCCTGAAAGGGAATTTAGGGAATTTCATCTGTCCCATCCACCTATGATTTTGTGGATTTCTTGAAATTAAATTTAGAATTTAGAGGCTTTTCTCTGCCCCATCCACCTGTGATTTTTGGGACTTCCTGAAAGGGAACTCAGAATTTATGAGATTTCCTCTGTCCCATCCACCTGTGATTTTGGGACTCTCCCAGTCCCCACATTCTGATGGGAATTGTTATTGTGGGCCAGGTTCTAGAAGGTTCCCAGCAATGTGGAGGCTCAGCTTCACCACAGAGCCCTCAAGGATATCCCTGGATAAATTCTGGTTTCTGGCACCACTGGAATCTCAAATTTCCCCATCTGTGGCACTGAGGAAGTTCCCAAATCTCTTTTCATGTTTTCTCTCTATTCTGTGCCTTTGGAATCCCATTTTTATCTCCTGACAGCTTGAGGGCATTGCAGAAATCAGGCCCTCAACAAGATTTTCCCCTCCTAGACAGCAATAAAGCCTGTTTTACAAAATAATTTTTTCCTTTAATTTTTACACATTGAAAATGTGCTTTTTTTAATCATTACAAAATCCTCATTTTAGATTTCAGACCATCCCATGCAGATGCAGTTTCAGGGTGATGAAATCTACGGAAATTACACCAAAAAACTCCAATTTGATCACAGTTTTCTCACTTTCACTCACATTAAGATGAAGCACCTCCACTGTTTTAAGGTTTCAGAAGAAAAGTAAAAGCCTGGCTGAGGAAAAGGCACCAAAAAACTCATCAATTAATCCTCAATCACAATTTCTGACCAAACAAAAAGTGCTGCTGCCTCCAATCCTTCAAGCCAGGCATGGAGAGGTCACAAAATCCTGGAATGGTTTGGGTTGGGAGGGACCTTGAAGCTCATTCATGTGCAGGGACACCCTCTGGAAAATCCATCCCAGTGCCTCATCACCCTCAGAAAGAGGAATTTTTTTCATTTTTTTCCCCCAAAATCTGGTTTGAAACCCTTGTTCTGCCTGCAGCTTTTCCTTCCCAGCCAGTTTTTCCTCCTCAGTGTTACCCTGGACACACAAAACTCTGCTTGTTCTTGAGGGAACATTCACATCCAGCAGAGCTTTGCTTTTGGGTGGCCCCTAAATTAAATTCCTTGGAGAATTTTAAATAAAAATATTAATTAAGGAGCATGGGATCCTGCTTGGGGCTTTCTGCGCTTCTCCACCCATTCCTCAGAGGTTTTTTTTGTTATTTTTCATGGAATTCTGGAATGGTCTGGGTTGGAAAAAACCTTGAAGCGCATTCAGCCCCCCTGCCATGTGCAGGGACATCCTTTGGAAAATCCATCCCAGTGCCTCAGCACCCTCAGAAAGAGGAATTTTTCCATTTTTTTCCCCAAAATCCCATTTAACTTTGCTCTCTGGTGGTTTGTTCTGCCCACTGGAGCTGCCTGCAGCTTTTCCTTCCCAGCCAGTTTTTCCTCCTCAGTGTTACCCTGGACACACAAAACTCTGCTTGTTCTCGAAGGGAACATTCACATCCACCAGAGCTTTGCTTTTGGGTGGCCCGTAAATTAAATTCCTTGGAGAATTTTAAATAAAAATATTAATTAAGGAACGCGGGAAGCCGCTCGGGATGCACGTGGAGACAAATCCAGCGGCTCACCTGCAGCACCGCGCCTGCCCCGGGGCTTTCCGTGCTTCTCCACCCCTTCCTGAGGGTTTTTATTCGTTTTTTCTCCGTTTTTCACGGAATTCTGGAATGGTTTGGGCTGGGAAAAAAACCTTCAAGCCCATCCCGTTCCAAGCCCTGGCCTTGGACGCTTTCACGGCCGGCGCAAAAGGCAGGGACGGATTTTAGGGTGAAAATCCCAAGTTTACAAACAGATTTTCTCGCTCTGGATTGTTCCACGCGTTACTTACCGGGAGTTTTGGCCCGGTACCGGTGGGCACCGAGAAACGCGTGACACCCCCCGAACACCCCATTATAACCCACAGCGGCACATCCCGCCCCATCCCGGCACACCCGGTAACCGGGCCCACACGGTGACCGGGACAAACCCCCTCAGAGCCCAAGGTCAGCCCGCGCTCGGCGGCGCCGGGGCGGCTCCCGCGGCAGCGCCGGGGCCTGGCGGGGCCTTCCCGCGCCGCTCCCATCCCCGGGCCTCACATGGCGGATGGCGACGGCTCCGGCGGGCGCTCCTGAGGGGGTGCGGAAGGCTCCGGGCGGTGTCGCGGCTCGTGCTTGGGCGGTACCGGGAAGGTTCCGGAGGGAGGGGGGGGGGGGTTCCGGTGGACGCTCCGGTGGCGGCTCCGGGCGGGCTCGGGGGCTCTGGCGCGGCCTCGCTCCCACAATGCCCCGCGCAGCGCTCGGCCCGTGGTGACGCAGCAAAATCCCCGCGCGCGCCGCCGCCGCCGCCGCCTCCTCCTCCTCCTCCTCTTCCTCCCCTCCCCTCACGGCCCTCCCGCCGCCGCCGAGCGCGCGTGCGCGGGCCCCGAGCGCGCCCCCGCCCCCCCGCGCGCGCCCCCGCCCCGCTGCCCTTCCAGCAGCTTCTGGGCGCGCATGCGCAGTGAGGCGCGGCGACAGCGTGAGCGGGAAGGGAGCCCCGGGACTCGCCCACACTGGGACCCCCTCACTGGGACTCCCCCATTGGGACCACCTCACTGGCACCCCCACGGTGGGAACCCCGGGACCCCCACATTGGGACCCTCCCATTGGGACTCCCCACATGGGATCCCCCCACTGGGACTCCCAGGACCCCCCTCCCAGTTGGACCCCCAGGACCCTCCCCACTGGGACCCTCCCATTGGGACCCCCAGAACCCCTCCCCACTGGGACCTCCGGGACCCCTCCCCACTGGGACTCTCCCCCCCCCAACTGGGACCCTTCCACTGGGACCCCCAGCACCCCTCCCCACTGGGACCTCTGGGACCCCTCCCCACTGGGACCCCCAGGACCCCTCCCCACTGGGACACCCCCACTGGGACCCCCAGAACCCCTCCCCACTGGGACCCCCCCATTGGGACACCCCCATTGGGACCCCCTATGGGGACACCCCCGCTTGCCCCACGGGAGCACAGCCCAACCCTGTTGTCCCATCAGGGACTTGTGGGGTGAAAATTCCCCTCTGAACTTCTTTCCTCCAGGCACTTCCAAAGCCTGACCACCTTTTCCATGAGGAAATTCCGTCTCATGTCCATCCTGAACTTCTCCTGGAGGAATTTGGGGCCATTTCCTCTTGTCCTGGTGTCCCCTGGGAGCAGATTTTGATCCCACCTGGCTCCACTCTCCCATCAGGGAGTTTTGGGGTGAAAATTCCCCTCTGAACCTCCTTTCCTCCAGGCAGCTCCAAAGCCTGGCCACCTTTTATTCCTCCTGAAATTCCACCCTGACCCTCTCCTGGAGGAATCTGGGGAGAAGTGCCAGCACAGGGGGACAATAGATAATATATATCATAAAATAATAAATCAGCCTTCTGAAACATATAAATATTGTACATAGTTTTTAGTATAAAAAACTAACAGCACCCCAAGGGCCGGAAACAATCACCAGATTTGTGTGAGGAGTTACAAACCACAAGAGCTTGAGTAGAATGATAGTGAATTAATCACTGGGTGAAAATGTAGAATTTTGGGGTTTTTAGAATGGAGGTTCAGGAGGCAAGATGGAAGAATCTAAGTGTGTCCAGCCTTTCTCTTTCTTCTTCTTGGCCTCCATCTCCTGCCATGATGTTGGCACTTTTGGGTTGGTTTAGAGTGGAAGCTCACTGTCTAACAGGTGATAGGTATTGGTAAATTACTGTAAATATTTTATACATAATTTTTAGTATAAAGACCTAACACCACCCTGGGGCCAGGCAGAGTGCCTGGAATTGTCCTGCTGGATGGACCTGATGGGCAGGAGAACATTTTTTATAGATAAAACACATTTAAACAACCTTGAGACTGAGAAATGAAGAGCTCCAACTCATTCCTCAAGCGCTCAGGCTGGGAAAAGAGATTTTTAAATCTTGGGGTCTTCAGTGATCCAAAAAGCCCTGAGAGAGCCCCCCTGAAGAGACCCTGAGGGGATAAAGGGGTGACCCTGCAGCTGGGCTGGTGTCCAGCCAGGCTGTGGGACAGGAAGGAAAGGCAGGTGCTGTTCCAGGATGGGTTATCAGCACCAGCATCTTCCTCAGGGTGGAGGAAGGCTCCACCCTGAGGCCACAAACCCCAGGCAGCAAAGCACCCCAGAGCAGAGATTTCACCAACAATAAGCCACAACTTTATTAACCGATAGAAATAGTACAAATTTTAAATTTAGCTGTATTTTACTCTTCTCTGAAACACCAAAAAAGGCTGCTCCCTCCGGCGGCTACATCGTCAGTTCCTGTGGGGAGAAATGGAGTCAGGAGGCAGCTCAGAGGCAGCAGCTGCACCCAGGGACCCCCCAAAAAAGCTGCTGCCCCCCCCAGGACTCACCATTATCGCGTTTACAATGTCGTTACTGTTGTTCTTGAGGGCTCGCACGGCCTTGGCTCGCGACACGTTCGCCTGAGACATCACCAGCTCGATGTCCTTCACCTCCACGCCGGTTTCATCAACCTGAGAGAGAAACAGAGACCAGGACTGGTGTGAAGGAGAAACAGAGCCCAGGATTGGTGCCATTTTAGCTTTGAAGGAGAAACAGAGACAAGGATTGGTGTGAAGGAGAAACAGAGCTCAGAACTGGTGCCATTTTAGCTTTGAAGGAGAAACAGAGCCCAGGGTTGGTGTGAGGGAGAAACAGAGCTCAGGAATGGTGTGAAGGAGAAACAGAGACCAGGACTGGAGCCATTGCAGGCCTGAAGGAGAAACAGAGCTCAGGAATGGTGTGAAGGAGAAACAGAGCCCAGGATTGGTGCCATTTTAGGTTTGAAGGAGAAACAGAGCCCAGGGTTGGTGTGAGGGAGAAACAGAGCCCAGGACTGGTGTGAAGGAGAAACAGAGCCCAGGACTGGTGTGAAGGAGAAACAGAGACCAGGACTGGTGCCACTGCAGGACTGAAGGAGAAACAGAGCTCAGGAATGGTGTGAAGGAGAAACAGAGCCCAGGACTGGTGCCATTTTAGGTTTGAAGGAGAAATAGAGCCCAGGATTGGTGCCATTGCAGGATTGAAGGAGAAACAGAGCCCAGGAATGGTGTGAAGGAGAAACAGAGCCTAGGACTGGTGTGAAGGAGAAACAGAGCTCAGGACTTGTGTGAAGGAGAAACAGAGCTCAGGATTGGTGCCATTTTAGGTTTGAAGGAGAAACAGAGCCCAGGACTGGTATGAAGGAGAAACACAGCCCAGGATTGGTGCCATTTTAGGTTTGAAGGAGAAACAGAGCTCAGGATTGGTGCCATTGCAGGACTGAAGCAGAAAGAGAGCCCAGGGTTGGTGTGAAGGAGAAACAGAGCCCAGGACTTGTGTGAAGGAGAAACAGAGCTCAGGATTGGTGCCATTTTAGGTTTGAAGGAGAAACAGAGCCCAGGACTGGTATGAAGGAGAAACACAGCCCAGGATTGGTGCCATTTTAGGTTTGAAGGAGAAACAGAGCTCAGGATTGGTGCCATTCCAGGATGAAGCAGAAACAGAGCCCAGGATTGGTGTGAAGGAGAAACAGAGCCCAGGATTGGTGTGAAGCAGAAACAGAGCTCAGGATTGGTGCCATTCCAGGATGAAGCAGAAAGAGAGCCCAGGATTGGTATGAAGGAGAAACAGAGCCCAGGATTGGTGCCATTCCAGGGCTGGGATTGGATTTGGAGCCAGGAGGTCAGGCCTGCATTGGTAACACCCCCAGCGCAGGACCTTGTGCTCTCCCTTTGATGAAGGAGAGGAATTTGTGGATTGACCATGTCGCAGACATCTTTTCATGAAAAATCCTTTCCCTAGGATTTTTGCTCCTGAGAAGCTGAGAGGCCTCCGGAACAAAATGTAAACATTGATTATCTGCTGCTGTGGAATGCAACAGGTGGATCTTTAATTAGTCTGTGTTAGATGTTTCTAATTAATGGCCAATCCCAGCCCAGCTGCCTTGGACAGAGAGCCCGAGCCACAAACCTTTGTTATAATTTTTTCCTATTCTATTCTTAGCCAGCCTTCTGATGAAATTCTTTCTTCTATTCTTTTAGTATAGTTTTAACGTAATATATATTATAAAAGATATATTTTATAGTATATATTACATTTGATATATATATCGCATTATATATATCTTTATAGATATTCTAGATGTATAAAAGATATATTTTATAATATATATTATAATATATAAATATATTATAGGTATAATATTAATAATATATATTTTATAATATATATTACAGTATACATAATATAAAATATCTATTATAAATATAATATATTTATAAAATATATAACATTATATTATAATACTGTATAATATAATAACACACACAATTATAATATATTAATATATTACTATATTATATTGTATTATATTATATCATATTATATATTATAATATACAATATTATAATATAACATAACATAATACAACATAACATAATATAATATAACATAACATAATAATGTTATAACATCATATTATATTATATTATATTATATTATATTATATTATATTATATTATATTATATTATATTATATTATATTATATTATATTATATTATATCATATTATATTATATTATATTATATCATATAATATTGTATTGTACTATATTGTATTGTATTATATCATATCATGTTTTATTATATGATATCATATTATATCATATTATATAATATAATATTACATTATGTCATATTATATATCTTATTATAATATAATATTATAATAAAATAGAATATATAATTACAACAATATATAAATATAAATATATTATATGTCTAAATATAAATATAAATATATAAATATATGTAAAATATTATAAAATACATGGACTTAGATCCTCATCTCTCCCCTCAACACAAGACCCCTGTCAACACAATCACATAACCCCACTGAGAGGCTGAGGAAGGCCTCACCTCCTCTTCCTCGCTCTCCTCCTGCACCGTGGGGGTCTGTGTGTTTTCCTGGATGTTGGACACGGGTTCTCCTTGCACTTTGAACTTTTCAGCAGCTGCCAGCTGAGCCTGCTGGGACAGGTCTTCGATCTGCAGGAGGGAAGAGAAGAAAAGGAGAAGTGATGCCAGTGCTGGGCAGTGCCAGCACATTCCCGGGCAGGTGGCAGGAAGGAGAACCCTGCCCTGCTGGCACCAGGGCGGGCTCACCTTGGCCTCTCCAAAGACAATGTAGGTGTCTGACGCCGGGCTCTTGTACACGTCTGGCTTTGTGATGACAAACAGGATGTTCTTGGATTTCCGGATGGTGACTCTGGTCACTCCTGTCACCTGGCGAAGGCCCAGCTTGGACATTGCCTGCAAAACACCAGGGAAAGGTCAGTGAGGGGAGGAGAGCTCTGGAGCCAGCCCAGATGTGCCCAATCCTCTCTCCAGACTCCAGATCCAACATCTGCTGCACGGATCCACATGGGAACTGCCATGGAGCAGCACTCCAGCTGGAGGGAACACCTGAATCCAGCACTGGTGAGATCCCCACAGTGATTCTGAGCCCTGGGGTTGCTCACCAGGTCTCCATTCTCAGCCTGTTGTCTCTGCCCAGTGAGGCACAGGATGGCCTTGGGACAGCCCGCGCTCCAAAGCACGAGTGCACTCCTCAGATTTTTATTCTTCAATATTGTGTATTATTTCTTATCTACAAAGTCGTCTCCCAGCCTGACAGAGGTCTGCCCAGCAAGACAGCCACGGGCACACTGACCTCCCACTGGGAAGTCGTCTATTTTTATACTAAAAACTACCTGTAATATATTTACCTTTACCTTCCAGTACCTTTTACCCTTATTAACAAGTGCAGATTAAATATGAACCAATCCCAAAGTGCCAGCATCACCACCAAAGATGGATGACAAGAAGAAGAGAAGGACAAGACACGCCCTAATTCCTCCATCTTGTCTCCTAAAAACCCCCCTGTACCAAAATCCCAAACCCTGTGTTTTCACCCTGTGAATCAACAACTCCTTCACCACTTATCCCCAAGTGATTCTCTTGTCCTCATACAGGTGGCACATCCCGTGCAGGGTCAAAATCCAACCACCAAGCACTTCTGGCAACATTCCAGGATTTCCGAGCCCCCCCGGGGGTTATCTCGGCAACTCTGGACATCAGGAGTGATGTGCTGAGTTCCCACAGCCAGGGGGACAGCTGAGGCCTCCTCACCTTGCGAGCTTTCTTCTCGCTCCGGCTCTGTTTTGCTTTGCTGACGGGTTCTTCGTCTATTTCGGCTGCTGCCGCGAGCTGCAGGGAGGGGAAAATCCATCAGTGACAATGCTGGGGTGACACCACAGGGACTCTGATCCACCACGTGCCACCAGGGACACCACTGTGCCACCTCCCCTACCTGTGCCTGCTGCGTCGTGGCCTGTGTGGAGTCCTGCTCTTCAAGCTCTGGTACGGATTCATCGCTGTCAGACTCTGTGCCAGACCCTGCAGAGACACACAGCCCACCTCAGCCAGCTCCAGGGCACCAGTTTGGCACCAGTTTGGCACCAGTCAGCCCAGTGAGGTGCTGGATGGAGCACAGATGGCATTCTGTGCGCTCTGAATGCCACCAGCAGGGTGGCACGCGTGGGTTCTCAGCCTGGCCATGGCGGGAGCAGCGTGGCAGAGCCCCACAGGTGTGCCCAGAAGCTCTGGAATGAATCCTGAGGGAGCTCCAGCCTGTGGCACCAGCATGAGGAGGAGATGGGTGGCACTTTCAGGGTGGTGAGGTGGGCAGTTCAGTGTGACAGTGCCTCTCCTGAGTCCCCTCAAAGCCACAGCACCAAGACCCCACTCACAGAGCCCCCAAGGCTGCTGCACATCCATGGCTTCACTACAGGGATGATTTGGGATAACCCCAAACCCTCCTCAGGGCACCTCAAGGCCACCAGAATGATCTGGGATTACCCCAAACTCTCTTTAGGACGATGTGGAATAACTCCAAGCCCCCCTCAGGGGACCTGAGGGCCACCAGGATGATCTGGGATAACTCCAAACCCCCCTCAGGGCCACCAGGATGATGTGGGATAGCCCCAGACCCCGCTCAGGGCCACCAGGATGATCTGGGATAATCCCAAACCCCCTCAGGGCCACCAGGATGATCTGGGATAATACCAAACCCCCTCAGGGCCACCAGGATAATCCCAAGCCCCACTTAGGGGACCTGAGGGTCACCAGGATGATCTGGGATAACTCCAAACCCCCTCAGGGCCACCAGGATGATCTGGGATAACTCCAAACCCCCCTCAGGGCCACCAGGATGATGTGGGATAATCCCAAACCCCCTCAGGGCCACCAGGATAATCCCAAGCCCCCCTTAGGGGACCTGAGGGTCACCAGGATGATCTGGGATAACCCCAAACCCCCCTAGGATGATCTGGGATAACCCCAAACCCCCCTTCAGGTGACCTGAGGGCCACCAGCTGCAGTTGTGACCCACAGCACTGACCACACCAGTTACTGAAGCACAGCTGGGTGTCCCCAACCTCGGAGGACACCTGGAGGTGACCCTGATGCTCCTGTGCAGCCATTACCTGCATTCAGCCCTCGTGGCACACACAGGAACCTTGGCAAACCTCTGTGCACGTGTCCAGGTGGGTGTGCCAACACTTCAGGCATAGCGTGGGGACATCCCAGTTTGCCACCACGCACAGCGGTGCCAGGCAGGTGGCATCTCCTCCGTGTGAAGCCAGCTCAGATTATCTCATTTTTGCAGTGCCCATGCCACAAACAAACCACAAAACACCCCACCAACCAGCACGCCGTGCTCCGTGCCCGAGGACACGCGTTAGTGACCGCTGGCACCGCCGTGCCCGCCGTTAGTACCCCGCGGGCATCGCCCAGTGACACTCCATGCACGCACAATACCCTTGTCATTCTTGAGGACGGGCTGTGGTGCCAGCACCCCCGTGGCAGGGGACAGCTCCAGCAGCACGGGTGGCTCTGGGGGGAGCAGAGGTGGCAGCTCCTCGTCATCGTCACCGGGCGCGGCTTTCGAGGGGGGCTTGCCCACCACCTTGGCATTGCTGGGGGGCTGCTGCTGCTGCTTCTTGGCAGGGCTGGGGGGCTTTGGGGGGGCACCAGGAGCTGGGGCAGGAGGTGGGGTGGGGGCTGCTGGGGTTGGAGTGGCTTTGGAGGGGCTTTTTGGGGGTGCCTTGGGCTCTGCGGGGCTTTTTGGGGGTGCCTTGGCTGCAGTGGGGTTGGTTGGAGGGGGAGTGGCTTTGGCAGGGCTTTTTGGGGGTGCCTTGGCCTCTGTGGGGCTTTTTTGGGGTGCCTTAACCTCAGTGGGGCTTTTTTGGGGTGCCTTGGCCTCAGTGGGGCCTTTTGGAGGTGCTTTAGCCTCAGTGGAGCTTTTCTGGGGTGCCTTGGTCTCACCAGGGCTCTTTGGGGGTGCCTTGGCCTCAGTGGGGCTCTTTGGGGGTGCCTTGGCCTCACCAGGGCTTTTTGGGGGTGCTTTTGCCTCAGCAGGGGTAGATGGAGCTGGGGTTGCTTTGACAGGGCTTTTTGGGGGTGCCTTGTCCTCAGTGGGGCTCTTTGGGGGTGCCTTGTCCTCAGGAGAGGCTGGGCTGGCTTTGGCAGGGCTCTTTGGGGGTGCCTTGGCCTCAGCAGGGCTTTTTGGGGATCCTTTGGCTGCAGCAGGGGCTGCTGGAGCTGGGGTGCCTTTGGCAGGGCTTTTTGGGGGTGCCTTGGCCTCAGGAGAGGTTGGTGGAGCTGGGGTGGCTTTGGCAGGGCTTTTTGGGGGTGCCTTGGCCTCAGTGGGGCTCTTTGGGGGTGCCTTGGCCTCAGCAGGAGCAGCTGAAGGTGCTGGAGCCACAGGAGAGGATGGGGCAGGGACAGAGCTGCTGCTCTTGGGAGGTTTTTTGGGTGCTCCAGGGGAAGCTGGAGCTGGGGGGGCTTTGGCAGGGCTTTTTGGGGGTGCCTTGGCCTCAGTGGGGCTTTTTGGGGGTGCCTTGTCCTCAGGAGAGGCCGGGGTGGTTTTGCCAGGGCTCTTTGGGGGTGTTTTGTCCTCAGCAGAGGCTGCTGGAGCAGGAGTGGCTTTCACAGGGCTCTTTGGGGGTGCCTTGTCCTCAGCGGGGCTTTTTGGGGGTGCCTTGGCCTCAGGAGAGGCTGGTGGAGCTGGGCTGGCTTTGGCAGGACTTTTTGGGGGTGTTTTGTCTTCAGTGGGGGTGGCTTTGCCAGGGCTCTTTGGGGGTGTTTGGGCAGCTGGAGCTGGAGGAGCTGCAGGAGCTGGGGTGGCAGGGGAAGGGGTGGCAGGGGATGGGGTGGCAGGGGAAGGGGTGGCAGGGGAAGGGCTGGCACCACCAGGACTCTTGGCAGCACTTTTGGCTGCAGGTGGGGCGGCTGGAGCTGAGCTGGGAGGAGCTGGAGCAGCAGCTGAGGCAGCAACAGAGCCCTTGGTGGCATCTTTGGCTGAGGGAGGGGTGGCTGGAGGTGCCAGGGGTGGTGTGACAGGGACAGAGGGGACAGCTGGGGCAGTGCTCGGGCTCCCAGGTGATGGTTTGGCCACAGGAGGGGTGGCTGGAGGTGCCAGGGGTGGTGTGGCAGGGACAGCAGGAGATGGTTTGGCCACAGGAGGGGTGGCTGGAGGTGCCAGGGGTGGTGTGACAGGGACAGAGGGGACAGCTGGGGCAGTGGTTGGGCTCCCAGGAGATGGTTTGGCCACAGGAGGGGTGGCTGGAGGTGCCAAGGGTGGTGTGGCAGGGACAGCAGGAGATGGTTTGGCTGAGGGAGGGGTGGCTGGAGGTGCCAGGGGTGGTGGGACAGGGACAGAGGTGGCAGCTGGGGCAGTGGTCGGGCTCCCAGGAGCTGCTTTGGCCACTGGAGGAGTTGCCAAAGGTGCCAGGGGTGGTGGGACAGGAGGAGAAGGGGCAGCAGTTGGACTTGGAGGAGCTGCTTTGGCCACTGGAGGGGCAGCTGGAGCCACCACGGGCGGTGTCACCGGGGCACAGGGGACAGCAACTGGACTTGGAGGAGCTGCTTTGGCTGCAGGAGCCACCATGGCTGGTGTGACAGGGGCACCAGGAGATGTTTTAGCCACAGGAGGGGTGGCTGGAGCTGCCAAGGGTGGTGTGACAGGGGCACCAGGAGATGTTTTAGCCACAGGAGGGGTGGCTGGAGGTGCCATGGGTGGTGTGACAGGGACAGAGGGGACAGCAGGCGCTGCTGCTGGCAGCACTGGGCTGGCTGGAGAGCCTGGGACAGAGGTGGCAGCTCCCAGAGCAGGTGGGGACAGGGCAGGTGGCACAGGAGCTGCTCGAGGTGCCATGGGAGAGGCCTTGGCAGCAGAAGGAGCAACTGGGAGCAATGGTGGCACTGGGGAGCCAGGGGCTGAGCCAGGGGACATGCCAGCTGGCAGCAGAGGGATGGGAGGTGACAAAGGAGCTTTGGGGGCAGCCAGGAACACGGGGGGAGAGATGGCACCCACCAGGGCTGGAGCAGCAGGAACTGCAGGAGAAACTGTGGCATGTGGGGGTGACCCTGGGCTCTGGGGGGACACTGCCACCAAACTGGGGGGCACTGCTGGGGGAGATGCCAGAAGGGGACGGGATGGGGGAGGAAGAGGAGCTGGGGCTGCTCCAGAGGCTGAAGTTGGAGCAGGTTTCATGGCAGAGCTGAGAGCAGCTGGGAGAGCACTGGGGCTCACTGTGGGGACAGCAGGAGCCACTGTCACTGCAGCAGCAGCAGCCAGGCCAGGTGACACAGGTGACACAGGTGACACAGGTGACACTGGGGACACTGGGGACACTGGGGCAGAGCCTGGAGACCCCGGGGCTGCAAACACCACGGGGCCCTGAGGAGCTGCAGGAGGGGCAGCGGTGGCCGTGCCCAGCAGAGCTGGGGCAGGGGGCTGGGGGGGCACAGAGAACACGGGGATGGCAGCAGCTGGCACCACAGGGGGGGACACAGGGCCTGGGGGGCCCTGCAGGGCCTGGGCAGATGGAGATGGAGTCAGAGGTGGGGAATGAGCAGCATGGAGAAGAGCTGAAGGAGAGAAACACAGCGAGAGCAGAAATGAGAGCAGGGACAGGAGGAGGGGGCACGCAGCCAGCCTGGCATTCCTCTGGCTCCTGGCCCAGCGGGCACTGCCAGGCTCAGCACGGAGCAGGACGTTCATCCCCTTCTAGGACAGAATTTCCTGAGAGCCCTCAATGGCAGGAGGCACCACCAGGAATGCAGAAATCCAGCTCTGCCCAACCAAAGGGGTGTCACAACACCTGAGGAGCCCCAGAAATCTGTCAGGACACCCAGGGCTGCTCACCAGCCTGGGGACACAAAGACCCACCTGAGAAGAGGAAGGGAAAGTCAAATATAACCCCAAAAAATAAATAAAATATATAAATAAATATAATATCATTCCACTGACATGTAGAGAGTGCTCTGGGAGCCCCCTCCTTTCAACCAGGGGGACAATGACAGTCCCCCTTGGGGTGCAGGGGGAATAAAAACCCACCAAAAAACAGGAAGGGAAAGTCAAATATAACCCAAAAAAATAAATATAGGAATAAATAAAATATCAAAATAAATATAATATCATTCCACTGACATGTGGAATTACTCCTGACATTCCCAATGAAATTCCCAATGAAATTCCCAATGCCAGCAGCAATGAAGGGGCACTGTTTAGGCCATGAGAGGGTTCAGCTTCCAGTCCTGAGAGCCCTGACATTCCTGACAAAACTCCCAATGAAATTCCCAGTGCCAGCAGCAATCAAAGGGCACCATTTAGTGAAGAGGCCATGAAAAGGATTCAGCTCCCAGCTCCTGAAGGCCTGCAGAGCCCTGACATTCCCAGTGAAATTCCCAAACCTAATCAGCAACCAAGGGGCACCATTTAGTGAAGAGGCCAGGAGAGGATTCAGCTTCCAGCTCCTGAACCAGAGCTGAGAGCCTGGAGAGAGCCCTGACATTCCCAATTAAATTCCCAACGAAATTCCCAATGCCAGCAGCAATCAAAGGGCACAGTTTAGTGAAGAGGCCATGCCAGGGCTGAGCCGGGAGAGAGCCCTGACATTCCCAATTAAATTCCCAACGAAATTCCCAGTGCCAACCAGTAATCAAGGGGCACTTAGTGAAGAGGCCATGAGAGGGGTCAGCTCCCATTGCCTGAGAGCCTGCAGAGCCCTGACATTCCCAGTGAAATTCCCAACGAAATTCCCAGTGCCAAGCAGCAAATCAAGGGGCACTGTTCATGCCCATGAGAGGGTTCAGCTCCCAGTCCTGAGAGCCTGGAGAGAGCCCTGACATTCCCCATTAAATTCCCAATGAAATTCCCAGTGCCAAGCAGCACATCAAGGGGCACTGTTTAGGCCATGAGAGGGTTCAGCTCCCAGTTCCTGAAGGGCCCTGACATTCCTGACAAAATTCCCAATGAAATTCCCAATGCCAGCAGCAAATCAAGGGGCACCACTTAGTGAAGAGGCCATGAGAGGGTTCAGCTCTCAGCTCCTGAGGGGCTCTGACATTCCCAGAGTGATTCCCAGCAGCCAGAGGAGCTCCAAGGGAGGGCAGAGCCCAGCAGAGCTGGGCAGGGCAGGGCTGGTCCAACCAGCAGAACCAGCCCGGGCACGGCGCCGCCCTGGGGAGCTGCAGAGCCCAGAGCCAGCCCTGTGCCAAGGATCCTGTCCCTGTGCCACCTTGTGCCCAGCCCTGTGCCATGGATCCTGTCCCTGTGCCACCCTGTGCCATGGATCCTGTCCCTGTGCCCAGCCCAGAGCCAGCTCTGTGCCATGGATCCTGTCCCTGTGCCACCTTGGGACCAGCCCTGTGCCATGGATCCTGTCCCTGTGCCACCCTGTGCCCAGCCCAGAGCCAGCTCTGTGCCATGGATCCTGTCCCTGTGCCACCCTGTGCCCAGCCCAGAGCCAGCCCTGTGCCATGGATCCTGTCCCTGTGCCACCCTGTGCCTAGCCCAGAGCCAGCTCTGTGCCATGGATCCTGTCCCTGTGCCACCCTGTGCCCAGCCCAGAGCCAGCTCTGTGCCATGGATCCTGTCCCTGTGCCACCCTGTGCCCAGCCCAGAGCCAGCCCTGTGCCATGGATCCTGTCCCTGTGCCACCCTGTGCCATGGATCCTGTCCCTGCCAGGTGCTGTGTCCCTGTCCCACCCTGGCATCAGTGTCACAGTCGTGTCCTGCTCTCTCTGTCACCTCTTGCAGTGCCACATGCAGGGAATGCCACCCCTGTCCCTGCCCCAGGAATGGGGTCCTGAAAGGTGCTGCCAATGCCCCATTTTACCCCTTTTTTACCCCAAATCAGGGCAGCCTGGAGCTGCACAGCAGTGCCAGGACATCTCCTGCTCCAAGGAACTGTTCTGGTGCCTCCCAAAGGCACAGAACGTGCAGAGCCACCTCTTCCAGAACAATCTTTCATTCCTGTCTGCTCTCCCTGTTCCTTCTGAGCACATTCCTGATGGACACAATTATTCCTGATGAACACAATCATTCCTGATAAAAACAATCATTCCTGATGAACACAATCATTCCTGCTTCCCCCCACAACCCCACCTTTGCTTGCTTCCTTCTCAAACATCCCAAGCTAAAAGATTCCCCAAAACCAAAAGATTTCTGCCCAGAATCCCTCGGGATCAGCATTGACCAGCCCCACATCTCTATAAAGTTTTTCCAAGGAAAAAGATGAAAATCCAAGGAGGAATCTCGAGGAAGGAATCCCAAAAATCAGGGGATCTGGGGATCCCCAAATCCTGCCTGAGGAATATCCCAAGGAAGGAATCTCAAATAAAGGGATCTGGGAATCCCAAAATGCTGCCTGAGGAATCCCAAAATGCTGCCTGAGGAATCCCAAAATGCTGCCTGAGGAATCCCAAAATGCTGCCTGAGGAATCCCAAAATGCTGCCTGAGGAATCCCAAAATCCTGCCTGAGGAATGCCAAGGAAGGAATCTCAAATAAAGGGATTTGGGAATCCCAAAATCCTGCCTGAGGAATCCCAAAATCCTGCCTGAGGAATCCCAAGGAAGGAATCTCAAATAAAGGGATTTGGGAATCCCAAAATCCTGCCTGAGGAATCCCAGGAGCAGCAGAATTTTGGGAGCTGCCAGCTGAAAACGACAGGAGGGGCCCCAAAAAGGAATTCCAGCCATGCCGGGAGGGATAAGGAGCTCAGCAGCTCCTGGGAATTTTCAGTGCAGCTGTCACAGCAAGAGCCATCACTCAGCTCCCTCCTTGTGTCCCCTCTCTGTCACCAAACCTCTGTGGTGGTCCCACGATGGGACAGATACCAAATCCTATGAGGAACCCCCAAATCTGACAAGAGAGACGTTCAAAATTCAGCGTGACACCCTCAGATCCAATGGGGCAGACCCCTAAAGCCAAAGGGACAAACTCCAAATCCCAAGGCACAGATACACAAAATTCAGTGAGGAAACCCCAAATCCAATGGGACAGAATCCCCAAATCCAACAGGACAGGACCCCAAAATTCAATGGACGACCCCCAAATCCAGAGGGACAGATCTGCAAAATTCAATGAAAGACCCCAAATCCAACCGGGCAGAATTTCCAAATCAAGGGGAGACAGAATCCCCAAATCCAACAGGACAGGACCCCAAATCCAACAGGACAGGACCCCAAATCCTATGGATCAGAATCCCCAAATCAAGGGGGACAGAATCCCCAAATCCAACAGGACAGGACCCCAAAATTCAATGGATGACCCCCAAATCCAAAGGGACAGATCTGCAAAATTCAATGAAAGACCCCAAATCCTATGGAACAGAATTTCCAAGTCCAGGGGGACAGAATCCCCAAATCCAACAGGGCAGGACCCCAAATCCAACCGGGCAGAATCCCCAAATCAAGGGGGACAGAATCCCCAAATCCAACAGGACAGGACCCCAAATCCAACAAGACAAACCCCCAAATCCAACAGGGCAGACCCCCAAAATTCTATGGACGACCCCCAAATCCAGAGGGACAGATCTGCAAAATTCAATGAAAGACCCCAAATCCAACCGGGCAGAATCCCCAAATCCAACTGGGCAGAATCCCCAAATCAAGAGGGACAGAATCCCCAAATCCAACAGGACAGGCTCTGAAACCCGGTGGGACAGGACCCCAAATCCCACAGGACAGGACCCCAAATCCAACGGGACAGAATCCCCAAATCCAGAGGGACAGGACCCCAAATCCCACAGGACAAAATCCCCAAATCGAAAAGGACCAGACCCCAAACGCAACCCCCCGACCCAGCCACGGCCGCTGCTCTCCTCTCCTCTCCTCTCCCACCCAAACCGAGCTCGGACCATCCCCGGTGCCGCTCCCGGGACTTTGGCACACGAGGAGTCCCCGCTCCCGTTCCCCCGGTCGCGTTCCCCGCGTGCTCCGGCACAGAACCGGCCCGGTTTGTTTTGTTCACAGCGATACCACGGCACGGACACCCCAAAAGCCCCGCGGGGGACGTGACAAGGCTCAAACCGGGGTCACACAACCCCCGCGACCACCGGGTCCCGGTGGAGCCTAACGGGGAAAGCGCAGCTTCCCCCTAAACCGGCTGAGGATCCCGGGAATCGCCCCCAAAACCATCCCAGGAATCGCCCCCAAAACCGGCCCGGGATCCCCGGGAATCAGCCCCAAAACCACCCCGGGAATCAGCCTCAAAACCGGCTCGGGAAGCCGGGAATCACCCCCAGAACCGCCCCGGGAATCGCCCCCAAAACCGGCCCAGGATCCCGGGAATAACCCCCAAAACCGCCCCGGGAATCGCCCCCAAAACCGGCCCAGGATCCCGGGAATAACCCCCAAAACCACCCCGGGGCACCCCCCGGTCTCACCTGTCTCCGCCTGCGGCTGCGGCAGCTCCTGCTCCGTGGCCGGGACGGTTTCTGTGGCTTCGCCGGGCATTTCTACGGGAATGGATAAACCGACAGGACCGGGCTCGCCGGGGCTCCGGTACAGCCCCGGGGCCACCACCGGGAACTCGTCCTTCCCACCCCGTTCGGGCACCGCGAGCTTCCCTCTACCGGGAAAATCTACCGAGACAGCTCGGCCACACAGGCAGAGCCCGATCCCAATCCCGATCCGGGTCCCGGTGCCGGTCTCGGTCCCGGTGCCGGGCCTAGGCCGCCTCCTCCCCGCCGCCCCCTCTGCCCTGCCCGGCGCTCCCACGACCCCATCGATGGCCTCAACCGGCTCCTCCCCGCCACCCGCTCATCCCGCTAGCGGCGAGCGGCGCCCCGAGCGGCGGATGGCAGTGGATGGCGGCGGATGGCGGCGCGGGACTCACTGTGCGGGGAGCGGGGCCCAAGATGGCGGCGGAAAGAGACCGAGAGGGCAGCGCGACTTCCGGGAGCGCGACTTCCGGGGCAGGGGGAGAGCCCCGGGAACAACGGTCCGGTCCGGTCCGGTCCCCGCGGCCACGCTGCGGAGTTCCGGGATCTGTTCGGGCCCCACCGTGAGGGCGGGGAGACCCCGGGAGGGGTTGGGGTCCTCTGGGGGGGGGTCCAGGTGGGATCAGGGGGTCAGGGCTGGGTTAGGGGGTCCTGGCAGGGTTATGGGGTCAGGACAGGTGGTTCAGGCAGGTTTAGGGGGTCCAGGCAGGATCCAGGTGGGGTTATGGGGTCCAGGTGGGGTTATGGGGTCAGACAAGGGGTCCAGGCAGATTTAGGGGGCCAGGGCCAGGTTATGGGGTCAGGGCAGGGGGTCCCAGCAGGTTTAGGGGGTCCAGGCAGGATTATGGCATCACACAGGGGGTCCAGGTGGAATTAGAGGGTCAGGACAGGTTTAGGGGGTCAGGACATGGTTATGGGGTCCAGGCAGGGCTATGTGGTCAGGACAGGTGGTCCAGGCAGGCTTAGGGGGTCCAGGCAGGGTTATGGGGTGCAGGTGGGATTAGGGGGTCAGGGCAGGGAGTCCATTCAGGATTAGGGGGTCAGGACAGGTTTAGGGGGTCCAGACAGGGTCCATTCAAGATTAGGGGGTCCAGGCAGGGTTATGGGGTCACACAGGGGGTCCCAGTAGTGTCAGGGCAGGGTTAGGAGGTCCAGGGAGGTTTAGGGGGTCCAGACAGGATTCGAGGGTCCAGGCGGGGTTTTGGGGTCAGGACAGGGGGTCCAGGCAGGGGGTTGGGGGCAGTGACCCCACACTGCACATCAGGGACCCCCTCCCCACCTCCCCCCACACTGAGGGGACCCCCACCCTCCTCAGCACAGCCCAGCCCAAAGCCGACAGAAACATTTAATGGCTTTTGTGTAAAAAAACAGTACAAAAGGTACAAAAACAGGGCAGGGATGGGGGCCTGGGGGGCTTGGGTGCTCCATGGGACCCCCAGGGCCAGGGGAGGTGACAGTGACAACACTGGCAGTGTCCAGGCCTCAGAAATCTCCTTGGAGATCTGCAAAGAAAAGGAGAAATTGAGAGGTTTTTCCAGATAAAATAAAAATATCAGAGCAACAACCACTGCTCAGCTCCTTCCTCGTGTCCCTGTCTGTCACCAACCCTCAGGGGTGGCCCCACAACGGGACAGACCCCAAATCTAAAGGGACAGGCCCCAAAATGCAATAAAATAACCAAAAATCCAGAGGGACAGACCCCAAATGCAACAAAACAGACCCCAAAATTCAGCGAGAGACCCCCCAAATCCAACGGGGCAGACCCCAAAATTCAATTAACACCCTGAATCCAATGGGAGGCCCCCAAATCCAGAGGGACAGACCCCCAAAATTCAATGAAAGACCCCAAATGCAGAAGGACAGACCGTAAATCCAACAGGACAGACCCCAAATCCAACGGGAGGCCCCAAATCCAATGGGACAGGACCCTAAATCCAGAGGGATGGACCCCAAATCCCACAGGGCAGACCCCCAAAATTCAATTAAAGACCCCAAAATCTAAAAGGACAAACCCCAAATCCAGAGGGACAGACCCCCAAAATTCAATAAAATATCCCCAAATCCCACAGGACAGACCACAAATCCAACGGGAGGCCCCAAATCCCACAGGAGACCCCCAAGCCTGCTCTCAGAGGCAGAGGTCCCTTTTGGGGTGGTTTTGGGGCAGTTTTGGGGTGGTTTTTGGGTTGGTTTTAGGGTGGTTTTGGGGTGGTTTTTGGTGTGGTTTTGGGTTGGTTTTTGGGATGGTTTTGGGGTGGTTTCTGGGGTGGTTTTGGGGTGGTTTCTGGGGTGGTTTTGGGTTGGTTTTTGGTGTGGTTTTGGGGTGGTTTCTGGGTTGGTTTTTGGGTTGGTTTTAGGGTGGTTTTTGGGGTGGTTTCTGGGGTGGTTTCTGGGTGGTTTTTGGGATGGTTTTTGGGATGGTTTCTGGGTGGTTTTTGGGGCGGTTTTTGGGGTGGTTTCTGGGGTGGTTTTGGGGTTGGTTTTGGGGTTGGTTTTTGGGGTGGTTTTGGGGTGGTTTCTGGGTTGGTTTTGCAGTGGTTTTTGCGGTGGTTTCTGGGGTGGTTTTTGGGGTGGTTTTGGGTTGGTTTTTGGGGTGGTTTTAAGGTGGTTTTTGGGGTGGTTTTTGGGGTGGTTTCTGGGGTGGTTTTGGGTTGGTTTTTGGGGTGGTTTTTGGGGTGGTTTTAGGGTGGATTTTGGGTGGTTTTTGGGTTGGTTTTAGGGTGGTTTTGGGGTGGTTTTTGGGGTGGTTTTTGGGTGGTTTTTGGGGTGGTTTCTGGGTTGGTTTTGGGGTGGTTTTGGGGTGGTTTTTGGGGTGGTTTTGGGGTGGATTTTGGGGTGGATTTTGGGGTGGATTTTGGGGTGGTTTTTGGGGTGGTTTCGGGGTGGTTTCTGGGTTGGTTTTGGGTTGGTTTTTGGGGTGGTTTCTGGGTTGGTTTTGCAGTGGTTTTTGGGGTGGTTTTGGGGTCCCACCGCTGCGGCGGATGCGCTCTCCCCGCCGGGCGCTCTCCAGCCCCTCCACGAACTGCTCCAGGAGCCGCACGAACGGGGCCAGGCTGGTCCTCCTGTAGTCTGGAGAGATGGGACCCCAAAAACTCCAGCCATGACCCCCAAAACCACAGCCATAATCCCCAAAACTCAATCCCTAACCCCCAAACCCCATCCCTGACCCCCAAAACCACCACAGCCCTGAGCCCCAAAACCACAGCCCCAACCCCAAAACCACAGCCCCAACCCCAAAACCCCAACCCTGACCCTCAAACCCACAGCCATGATCCTCTAACCCCATCCCTGACCCCCAAAACCACAGCCCCGACCCTCAAAACTCCGTCCTCGACCCCCAAAACCACAGCCACGACCCCAATCTCTGATCCTAACCCTCAAAACCACAGCCATGACCCCCAAAACCCCAACCTAGACCCCCAAAACCCCAACCTAGACCCCCAAAATCCCATCCCTGACCCCAAACTCCAACCCTGACCCCAAACCCCAACCCCCGACCCCAAATCCCAACCCCCGACCCCAAATCCCAACCCATTAACCCAAATCCTGACCCCAAACCCCCCTCACCCCTCATGCGCCGTTTGGGCTCAGTGTCCCCCCCGTCCTCCTGCTCGCCATCGCTGCCCGCCGCGTCCAGCTCCTGGCACAGGGACCTGGCACAGACAGACACAGGACAATCGGGACAGACGGACAGGCAGGGCAGGGGCAGGGTTAGGGTGAGGATTAGGGTCAGGGTAGGATTAGGGTCAGGGTCAGGATCAGGGTTAGGATTAGGGTTAGGATTAGGGACAGGGTAGGATTAGGGTCAGGGTCAGAGTTGGATTTAGGGTCAGGATAAGGGTCAGGATTAGAGTTGGATTTAGGGTCAGGATAAGGGTCAGGGTTAGAGTTAGGGTTGGGTTTAGGGTCAGGTTCTGGGTTAGGGTTGGGGTTAATGTTAGGGTTAGGGTCAGGATTAGGGTCAGGGTTAGGGTTGGGGTTAGGGTCAGGGTTAGGATTAGAGTCAGGGTTTGGTTTAGGGTTAGGTTTAAGGCTAGAGTTTAGGGTTAGGGTCGGGGTTAGGGTGAGGATTAGGGTCAGGGTGGGGTTGGGGTCAGGGTTAGGGTTGGGATTAGGGTCAGGGTGAAGTTCAGGGTGAAGTTCAGGTTTTGGTTTAGGTTTAAGGTTAGGGTTAGGTTTAAGGTCAGGGTCAGAGTTAGGGTTAGGGTCAGAATTAGGGTCAGGGTAGGGGTTGGGGTCAGAGTTAGGGCTGGGATTAGGGTCAGGGTAGGATTAGAGTCAGGGTAGGATTAGGGTCGAGGTTGGGGTCAGAGTCAGGTTTCGGTTTAGGGTTAGTTTTAATGTTACAATTAGGGTTTAGGGTTTTGTGTTAGGGTTTGGGTTTCAGTTTAGGGTTAGGGTTTGGGTTTAGGGTTTTGTGTTAGGGTTTGGGTTTCAGTTTAGGGTTAGGGTTTGGGTTTAGGGTTTTGTGTTAGGGTTTGGATTTCATTTCAGGGTTAGGGTTTGGGTTTAGGGTTTTGTGTTAGGGTTTGGGTTTCAGTTCAGGGTTAGGGTTTGGGTTTGGGGTTTTGTGTTAGAGTTTGGGTTTCATTTTAGGGTTAGGGTTTAGGGTTTTGTGTTAGGGTTTGGGTTTCAGTTTAGGGTTAGGGTTTGGGTTTAGGGTTTTGTGTTAGGGTTTAGGGTTTTGTTTAGGGTTAGGGTTAGGGTTTAGGGTTTTGTGTTAGGGTTTGGGTTTCAGTTTAGGGTTAGGGGTGTTCTGTGGGGCTCTGGCAGCCCCAGGACCCCCCAGTGCCCCCAGTGACGTACGTGATGGTGGGCACTGAGAATGGATCAAACTCATCCAACTTCTGCAGGTCCAGGGGGACTGAAATGCGCCCTGAGACACAGAGAGAAAATGGGGTTTAGGGTTTTTTGGGCTTGGACATGGGGTAACTGACAGGTGGTTTAAAAATTTGTGTTTTGTTTTTAGTTTTATGTGAAGAGTGGGATAATACAGGTGTCATAATGTATAATTAGAATAATAATTGCAATTAATAAAAATATCAATATTTATGAAAATCAGATTCACAATCTATAGTAATTTATAATAATTATCATATAATAGTAATATAATAAATAAAAATATTCATGTTAGTATAGTATTAAATAATTTAATATATTATTTATAATTTATACCTAATTTATATATTATTTATAATTTATATATAATTTATATCTGATTTATATTTATATATTTATATCCATATAAAATATCTATGATTTTACATAAATATGTATATTTTATATATATTTTAATATATACTTTGAAGCATTATAAAGTATATTTATATTGCTATATATATTTAAAATACATACTATATATACAAAATTTTATATAAATTTTAAATGAATTATATATTAAAATGTAATTATATATAGATTTTTTACATTTTTGATAAAATTTATATAAATTATATATTAAAAATAAATTATATTTAGATGTATATTAAAATTATTTTCTAAATTAAGAAATTATATATTTAGAATAAATTACATATACATTTATTATATATTATTATATATTATTACTAGTTTTATATAATATATTATAACATAAGATATATATATTATATTATATTATATTATATTATATTATATTATATTATATTATATTATATTATATTATATTATATTATATTATATTATATTATATTATATTATATTATATTATATTATATCATATTATATTATATCATATTATATCATATCATATTATATCATATCATATCATATATATCATATTATATTATATCTAAAATTTATAACAAATTTTAGATATTTTATATATACCCAAATACATATATAATTTATATCTATTATACAGAGTACAATATAAAATAACAAAATAATTAATAACAATAATAATTATAATTTATAACAATTATTAAAGCCAGAACCTATTTATTCCTTCATTATAACACATTATAAGCACAGACCCTACACCATCCTCTATTATTAATAAAGCCACATTTAAAACCTATCCCCTTTTATTTATAAATTAATTTTTTAAAAGCCATCCTCTTATTTATAAAGCCCTTTTTAAAACACTTTCCCAGCTCCATTTCCCTTTCCCCAACCCCACCCACACCCTCCCACCCCATTTCCCCCATGCCCACCTGTTTTGGGGTGCCCACCTCTTTTGTGGTCCCACCTGTTTTGGGGTGCCCACCTCTTTTGGGTGCCCACCTATTTGGGGTACCCATCTGTTTGGGGTGCCCACCTCTTTTGGGGTGCCCACCTGTTTGGGGTCTTACCTGTTCTGTGGTCCCACCTGTTTTGGGGTGCCCACCAGTTCTGGGGTCTTACCTGTCTGGGGTGCCCACCTGTTCTGTGCTCCCACCTGTTCTGTGGTCCCACCTGTTTTGGGGTCCCATTTACTTGGGGAGCCCACCTGTTCTGTGGTCCCACTTATTCGGGGTGCCCACCTGTTCTGTGATCCCACCTGTTTTGGGGTCCCACCTGTTCTGGGTGCCCACCTGTTTTGGGGTGCCCACCTGTTTTGGGGTGCCCACCTGTTCTGTGGTCCCACACCTGTTTTGGGGTGCCCACCTGTTTTGGGGTGCCCACCTGTTCTGTGGTCCCACACCTGTTTTGGGGTGCCCAACTATTTGGGGTGCCCAACTATTTGGGGTGCCCACCTGTTCTGGGGTGCCCACCTGTTTTGGGGTCCCACTTACATGGGGTGCCCACCTGTTTTGGGTGCCCACCTGTTTTGGGGTGCCCACCTGTTCTGTGGTCCCACACCTGTTTTGGGGTGCCCACCTGTTTTGGGGTGCACGCTGAAGGGGCTCTTGAGCAGGTGGCCGAGCCCTTTGCTGACGTTGCAGTCCAGGCGGGGGAAGCAGAGCTGCAGCATCACCTCCCACTCGGGGTGCCCGGCCCGGCCCCGCTCCCGCTCGCGCTCGGCGCGGGCCCGCAGCAGCTCCCAGCGCTGCACCGAGTCCTTCTTGCGGGGAAACTCCGCCTGCAGCGGCTCCCGCAGCTCTGGCGGCCGTCAAGGCTCAGACGGGACCACTTTTACCCTTCCAGGACCCCATTTACCCTTTCAGGATCACATTTACCCTTCCAGGATCCAATTTACCCCTCAGGATCCCATTTACCCTTCCAAGACCCCATTGACCCTTCTAGGATCGCATTTACCCTTCCAGGATCACATTCACCCTTCCAGGACACCATTCACCCTTCCAGGCTCACATTTACCCTTCCAGGACACCATTCACCCTTCCAGGCTCACATTTACCCTTCCAGGACACCATTCACCCTTCCAGGACCCCATTTACCCTTCCAGGACCCCATTCACCCTTCCAGGACATCATTCACCCTTCCAGGATCACATTTACCCTTCCAGGATCACATTTACCCTTCCAGGATCTGTTTTACACTTTCCAGGACCCCATTCACCCTTCCAGGATCTGTTTCATCCTTTCCAGGGTCTCATTTACCCTTCCAGGACCCCATTTTAACCTGTGCTTCAACCCCCATCTTAAACCTCGAGTTTTAATCCCATATTTTAATTTTAACCCCATGTTTTAACCCCATATTTTAATTTTAACCCCATTTGGAAGGATACCCTCGGGGAGCAGGGCCAGCACCTTGTCCCATTTCCTGGGCAATTTTAATCCCACGTTTTAACATCATATTTTAACCCAATATTTTAAACTTTAACCCCACATTTTAACCCCATATTTTAATTTTAACCCCATATTTTAACTTTCACCCCACATTTTAACCCCGTATTTTAATTTTAACCCCGTCTGGAAGGATACCCTCGGGGAGCAGGGCCAGCACCTTGTCCCACCTCTCGGGGCTGCCCAGGATGTCCTGTGCCAGCAGCGCGTGCTGCTCGAAGTACTGCTGCACCACGGCCACCGAGCGCCTGGGGACACAGGGACAGAGGGCTCAGTGCCACCAGGGACAGGCTCAGTGCCACCGAGCGCCTGGGGACACGGGCACAGAGGGCTCAGTGCCACCAGGGACACCAGGGACAGAGGGCTCAGTGCCACCGAGCGCCTGGGGACACGGGGACAGAGGGCTCAGGGACACCAGGGACACCAGGCACACCAGGGACACGGGCACAGAGGGCTCAGTGCCACCAGGGACACCAAGGACACAGGGCTCAGTGCCACCAGGGAGGGCTCAGTGCCACCAGGGACACCAAGGACACAGGGCTCAGTGCCACCTGGGAGGGCTCAGTGCCACCAGGGACACCAGGGACAGCTCAGTGCCACCGAGCACCTGGGGACATGGGGACACAGGGCTCAGTGCCA
Source organism: Melospiza georgiana (assembly GCF_028018845.1). Lineage (NCBI taxonomy): Eukaryota > Metazoa > Chordata > Aves > Passeriformes > Passerellidae > Melospiza > Melospiza georgiana. The sequence goes on along the minus strand of NC_080458.1, from coordinate 5,719,694 downwards.
CCAGGGACACCAGGGACAGAGGGCTCAGTGCCACCAGGGAGGGGTCAGTGCCACCGAGCGCCTGGGGACATGGGGACAGAGGGCTCAGTGCCACCAGGGAGGGCTCAGTGCCACCAGGGACACCAGGGACACAGGGCTCAGTGCCACCAGTGCCCATGGGGACAGGCTCAGCGCCACCGAGCACCTGGGGACAGAGGGACAGAGGGCCCAGTGCCACCAGTGCCACCAGGGACAGAGGGCTCAGTGCCATCGAGTGCCTGGGGACACGGGGACAGGGGGCTCAGTGCCACCAGGGACATCAGGGAGGGCTCAGTGCCACCGAGTGCCTGGGGACATGGGGACAGAGGGCTCAGTGCCACCAGGGACAGAGGGCTCAGTGCCACCGAGCGCCTGGGGACACAGGGGACAGAGGGCTCAGTGCCACCAATCCCACAGGAACAGGCTCAGTGCCACCGAGTGCCTGGGGACACAGGGACAGAGGGCTCAGTGCCAGCAGTGCCACCAGGGACAGAGGGCTCAGTGCCAGCAGTGCCACCAGGGACAGAGGGCTCAGTGCCACCAGGGAGGGCTCAGTGCTCTGGGTCAAAAAAAAAAGCAAAACTCCTCTGCCAAATGCTCACCCACCTGATGAAGGGGTGCACGGGCTGGGACAGGCTCACCTTCTTCACCGTGTCTGCTCCGCCCTGGGGGACAGGGGGGTCAGGTTTGGGGGGTGGGCAGGGCACCCCAAACCCACCCGCTGCAGGGTGAGGGGGTGCTGGGCACCCCAAACCCACCTGCTGCAGGGTGAGCGGGTGCTGAGCACCCCAAACCCACCTGCTCCAGGGTGAGGGGGTGCTGGGCACCCCAAACCCACCTGCTGCAGGGTGAGCGGGTGCTGGGCACCCCAAACCCACCTGCTCCATGGTGAGGGCGTGCTGGGCACCCCAAACCCACCTGCTGCAGTGGCAGGGAGTGCCCAAACTCCCCCAAGTCCACTTTCACCCAGATCAGAGGTACCCAAAGCCCCATAAATCCATTTGCACCAGGGTCAGGGGTGCCCAAATCAACACAAACCCACCTTGACCAGGGTCAGGGGTACCCAAACCCCCCCCAAACCCACCTTGACCAGGCTCAGGGGGTACCCACACCCCCCCAAACCCACCTTGACCAGGCTCAGGAGGTGCCCAAAAACCCCCAAACCCACTTCCACAGGCTCAGGGGTGCCCCAAGCCCCATAAATCAAATTTCACCAGGCTCAGGGGGTACCCAAAAACCCCCAAACCCACCTTGACCAGGCTCAGGGGTACCCAAAAACCCCCAAACCCACCTTGACCAGGCTCAGGGGGTACCCAAACCCACCTTGACAAGGATCAGGGGGTACCCAAACCCCCCCAAACCCACCTTGACCAGGCTCAGGGGTGCCCAAACCCACCTTGACCAGGCTCAGGGGTGCCCAAACCCACCTTGACAAGGATCAGGGGGTACCCAAACCCCCCCAAACCCACCTTGACCAGGCTCAGGTACTCCACAGCCGCTGCCCTCAGGGCTGGGGACCATTTCCTGACGTGGTCGTCGCACACCCAGCAGTGCACGCCCCTCCTGCCAGAGTACACCCACAGGCGGTGCCGCACGCCCAGGTCCTCTGTGGGGGCACACAGGGGGTTTGGGGGGGCACAGGTGGGTTTTACGGGGGGCACAGATGCGTTTTGGGGGGCACAGGTGGGGTTTGGAGTGGGCACAGATGGGTTTGGGGGAAGCACAGATGGGTTTTGGGGGGCACGGATGGGGTTTGGGGCAGCATAGATGGGTTTGGAGGAGGAAATATGGATTTGAGGGGGGCACAGATGGGTTTATGGGGGGCACTGATGTGTTTGAGGGAGCACAGATGGGTTTTGGGGGGCACAGGTGGGGTTTGGAGTGGGCACAGGGGGGTTTGGAGTGGGCACAGATGGGTTTGGGGCAGCATAGATGGGTTTGGAGGAGGAAATACGGATTTGGGGGGGCACAGATGGGTTTACGGGGGGCATTGATGTGTTTCAGGGAGCACAGATGGGTTTTGGGGGGCACAGGTGGGGTTTGGAGTGGGCACAGGGGGGTTTGGAGTGGGCACAGATGGGTTTGGGGCAGCATAGATGGGTTTGGAGGAGGAAATACGGATTTGGGGGGGCACAGATGGGTTTGGGGGAAGCACAGATGGGGTTTGGAGGAAGAAATACGGATTTGGGGGGAGCACAGATGGGTTTTGGGGGGCACGGATGGGTTTTGGGGGGCATAGATGTGTTTGTGGGAGAACAGATGGGGTTTGGGGCAGCATAGATGGGTTTGGAGGAGGAAATACGGATTTGGGGGGGGGCACAGATGGGTTTACGGGGGGCACTGATGTGTTTGAGGGAGCACAGATGGGTTTTGGGGGGCACAGGTGGGGTTTGGAGTGGGCACAGATGGGTTTGAGGGAGCACAGATGGGTTTTGGGGGGCACAGGTGGGGTTTGGAGTGGGCACAGATGGGTTTGGGGGAAGCACGGATGGGGTTTGGGGCAGCATAGATGGGTTTGGAGGAGGAAATACGGATTTGGGGGGGCATAGATGGGTTTGGAGGGGCACACGTGGGCTTAGGAGGGGCACAGATGTATTTGACGGAGCATAGATGGGTTTTGGAGGGCACAGATGGGGTTTAGGGGGGCACAGATGGGTTTGAGGACCACACCAGGACAAGCTGTGGTGACCATCACAGATGGGTCTGGGGGCACAGATGGGTTTTGGAGGGGGTACAGATGGGTTGGGGTGGGCACAGACGGGTTTGGGGTGGGCACAGATGGGTTTTGGAGGGGGTACAGATGGGTTGGGGTGGGCACAGACAGGTTTGGAGTGGGCACAGACGGGATTTGGAGGGGGTACAGATGGGTTGGGGTGGGCACAGACGGGTTTGGGGTGGGCACAGACGGGTTTGGGGTGGGCACAGATGGGTTTTGGCGGGGACACAGAGGGAGGTGGTGGAGTCACCATCCCTGGATGCATTTAACAAAAATTGGACGTGGCACTCAGTGCTGCGGTTTGGTTGAGACGTTTGGGCTGGTTTGGGCATGATGACCTTAAAATTCTCTTACAGCCTGGTCATTCTGTAAATTCTGTGAATTCTGCCAATTCCCAGGGACCAGGGAGGTGGTGGAGTCACCATCCCTGGGTGTGCTTAAAAAATGATTGGACGTGGCACTGGGTGCTATGGTTTAGTTGAAGTATTGGGGCTGAGTCGGACTTGATGACCTCAAAATTCCCTTCCAGCCTGGTCATTCTATAAAATCTGTGAATTCCTTGGGGTCTGGCATCACTGTGAGACCCGGACAGGCCCCGTGTGCCCCCAAGCCCCTCACCCACGAGCGCGCGGTCGATGATGCGGACGGCGATGGTCATCAGCGTCCAGCACTTGGAGCAGATATCAGCCGAGCTGGGGGCAGAGCGAGGGGGCTCAGGTGGACACCCCACACCCCTGAACCCCCTCCCAGCCCCACAACCCCCCCCAAAAAACCTGCAGCACGTCCTGACGTCGTCGTAATCCGTCATGTCAATGTCAAACACCAGCTCCTTCTCCTGCGGCTGGAAGGCTCCCAGGTGCACCGTGTTGTGCTGGTTGGGCTGCACGAGGGATGGGATGGGCTCAGCGCGGCCGGAGACCCCCGCAGACCCCCCCAGCCCGGTGGTCGGGACTCACCCGGTGGGAATAGACAGCGCCGATGTCGATTTTGTAGGGGTTGATCTTCTGCAGTTCCCGCTCCAGCTCCTGGGGGCTGCCGAAGGACTGGAAGCGCAGGTAGACATCGTCCCGCAGGGTGAAGGAGAATTCCCGCAGCTGGAAGTAGTTCTTCACTGCAGGCATGGAGAGGGTCGGGGGGGGGGTCAATGCCATCCTAAATCCCCCCATTAGAGTCACCCCCAGACCCCCCTTTCCCTGCTCCTCCCGGTGTCCCGGTCAGAGCATCCACGCACCGCCCGTCCCGGCATCCCAAAGTGCGCTGGGACCGGGCATCGGGCTGTTGCTGTCGGGTATGGGTGCCCCCCGCCCGGTATCGGTGCCCCCCGCCCGGTATCGATGCCTCCGCTCGGTATTGATTCCCCCAGCCCGGTATCGGTGCCCTCCACCCGGTACCGGTGTCCCCGCCCGCTACTACGGTCCCCGGTAGAGCCCCCCCCGTCCGGTATCACGGTCCCCGGTGAAGCCCCCTGCCCGGTATCACAGTCCCCGGTGAAGCCCCCCTTCCGGTACCGGTGCCCCCGCCCGGTATCACGGCTCCCGGTAGAGCCCCCCGTCCGGTATCCATGCACCCCGTCCGGTATCACGGCTCCCGGTAGAGCCCCCCGTCCGGTATCCATGCACCCTGCCCGGTATCACGGCTCCCGGTAGAACCCCCCGCCCGGTATCCATGCACCCTGCCCGGTATCACGGCTCCCGGTAGAACCCCCCGTCCGGTATCCATGCACCCTGCCCGGTATCACGGCTCCCGGTAGAACCCCCCGTCCGGTATCCATGCACCCTGCCCGGTATCACGGCTCCCGGTAGAACCCCCCGCCCGGTATCCATGCACCCTGCCCGGTATCACGGCTCCCGGTAGAGCCCCCCGTCCGGTACCGGTGCCCCCGCCCGGTATCACGGCTCCCGGTAGAGCCCCCCGCCCGGTATCCATGCACCCTGCCCGGTATCACGGCTCCCGGTAGAGCCCCCCGTCCGGTATCACGGCTCCCGGTGAAGCCCCCCCCGGTACCGGTTCCCCCGCGCTCACCGCCGCCGTAGCTGAGCCAGCGGCCGTAGGGGCCGTGCGGGAAGAGCCGCCGGTAATAGACCGGGAGCAGCTCGGGCAGCGCCGCCGGATCGAACCCCGCCATGGCGGGAACGGAGCGCCGGGAGGCGGCGGGAAACGGCGGCGCCGGGCCCGGGGGCTGCCGGGAGTTGTAGTCCGGCCCCGGGCCGAGGGGGCGGGGGCACCGGGAACCGGGGGAGTGGGGGCAGAGCAAAGCACCGGGGAGGTCCCGGGATCCGCGGGGGCCGGGGGGTCCCGGGACCGGGAGGGTGGCGGGGTGCTGAGGTCCGGGGATATCCCGGGGTTCGAGGGGGTCCCGAGGCGGGTGGGAACCGGGGGGCCGAGGTTAGGGAGGATTTTGGGGGTCCTGAAATGCCCCGGGAGCGCGGAGGTCCCGGGATGTCCCGGTGGTCCGGGGGTATTCCGGGACCCGGAGAAATCCGGGGGCGTGGGGGTCCGGGGTTGTCCCGGGGTTCGAGGGGGTCCCGAGGAGGGTGGGAGTCGAGGGGCTGAGTTTAGGGGCGATTTTGGGGGTCCTGAAATGCCCCGGGGTGGGTGGGTCCGGGAGCGCGGAGGCCCCGGGATGTCCCGGTGTCCGGAGAAATCCGGGGGCGTGGGGGTCCGGGGGTGTCCCGGGGTTCGAGGGGGTCCCGGGAGGGGCTGTCCGGGATTGTCCCGAGGTCCCCGGACACGCGGTCCTGGTTTGTCCCGGTGTCCAGTAGACCCGGTGGTGCTGAGCTCCGGGGTGGTCCCGGCTTTCGGGGTGATCCCAGGATCTGGGAGGGTCCCGGGACAGCCCCGCGATCAGGAGGGCACCCGGGGATGTTCCGTGCCCCGGGATGGTCCCGGGCTCCGTGGGTTTCCCGGGACGGCCCCGCACCGATGCGGGAACCCGCGGGCGCTGCCCCGCTGCCGTTAACGATTCCCCGCAAGAGCGAAGCCCCGGGACACATCCCGGGACAGCGCCCGCAGCCCGGCGGGCTCCAGGCGGCAGCAGCGGGACGAGCCCGTGAGAGGACGGGGCGGAGCCGCTCCCGCATCCCGGTAGCGCCCGGAGGCCCAGCGGTATCACCGCGATCTGCCCCGGGATCCTCGAATTAATTATTAACAGCGCCCGGAGGGAAAGGCCAAGGTCAGGACAAACGTCTCCCGCTCGCGTCCTACTCGCCATCCCGTTACCGGTCCCGGTGCCACCACCGAGGATGTGGCTGTGCGCGGTGGCGGCGGCCGCGCTGCTGGCGCTGCTCCTGCTGCGCCGCTGGCACCGGGAGCGGCAGACGGTGCCGCGGCTCTCGGAGAAGCACGTGCTGATCACGGGCTGCGACAGCGGCTTCGGGAAGCTCCTGGCGCGGCAGCTGGACCGGCGCGGGCTGCGGGTGCTGGCCGCCTGCCTGACGGAGAGCGGCGCCGCGCAGCTGCGGGCCGGCACCTCCGAGCGGCTGCAGACCGTGCTGCTGGATGTCACCTGCAGCGACAGCATCGCCCGGGTCACCGCCTGGGTGCGGGAGCGCGTGGGGGATCAAGGTAAAAAGGGGTCGATGTCCTTCTTGTCACCCTGTTGTCCCCTCTGGCTTTCCACGCCACACTGCGGAGTCTCTGTAATTAATTCCTGTCCCTTCTCTGGCGACATCCATCTGCCGTCGGGTCCTGCAGGCAGAGAGTTCACCTTGCCCACTCAACACAAGCGAGGCTGGCACAGGGCTGTGGGCTTTGGGACTGTTGCAGGCGTCTTTTATGAAAAATCCTTTCTTTAGGATTTTTCTTGCTGAGAAGCTGAGAGGTGTCAGGAACAAAATGTGAGCAGTGGTTATCTGCTGCTGTGGAATGCAACAGGTGGATCTTTAATTAGTCGATGTTAGATGTTTCTAATTAATGGCTAATCACAGCTTAGCTAGCTCGGAGAGAGTCCGAGACAGAGCTTTTATCATTCTTTGCTATTCCATTCTTAGCTGGCCTTCTGATGAAGTCCTTTCTTCTATTCTTTTAGTATAGTTTTAATATAATATATATCATAAAATAATCAATCAAGCCTTCTGAAACACGGAGTCAGATCCTCTTCTCTTCCCTCAACCTGAGACCCCCGAGAACACCGTCACAAGGCACAGCCCCAACTCACCCCATCCCCTCTGCAGGGCTCTGGGGGCTGGTGAACAACGCGGGCATCGCCATCCCCACCGCCCCCAACGAGTGGCTGAGCAAGGAGGACTTTATGAAGGTGCTGGACGTCAACCTGGTGGGGCTGGTGGAGGTGACCCTGAGCCTGCTGCCCCTGGTGCGGCGGGCGCGGGGCCGCGTGGTCAACGTGTCCAGCGTGATGGGCCGCCTGTCCTTCTTTGGGGGAGGCTACTGCATCTCCAAGTACGGCGTGGAAGCCTTCTCTGACAGCCTCAGGTAAGGCTGGATCAGCAGACTTACAAGTTCTACATCATCATTTCCCAACTTGTTTTTCTGGACTCTGTCTGGCACAGCTGCCAGGTCCCACCCTCACACAGCTGTGACCGGGCACAGGTCGGTCTTGTCTCTGCTGCTGAAGTGAGCAGCTCCTGAAATGGAGCCTCTCCTGTGGACCTTGCTCCTGTCCAAGATCCTGCAGGACGTGACCCTGCTGCCCTGAGCTTTGCTTTGTTCCCTGCATATCCAGATGGGTGGCAAACATTTGCTGGCACAGCATCTCAGCCACGTGCCAGGCTGGCACAGAGTCCACTGGTTCTGCTGCACACCTCTGGCATGATGCTCCATGCCATGGGAGATGTGGGCATGGAGCCTCACCCGTGGACATTGGCCCTGTCCAAGATCCTGCAGGACGTGCCCCTGCTGCCCCGAGATTTGCTTTGTTCCCTGCATATCCAGATGTGGCAAACATTTGCTGGCACAGCATCTCAGCCACGTGCCAGGCTGGCACAATGTCCACTGGCATAGGCAGGCTCAGCTCCACACCTGTGGCACGAGGGAGATGTGGGCATGGAGACTCCCCTGTGGACATTGGCCCAGCTGCCCTGAGCTTTGCTTTGTTCCCTGCATATCCAGATGGGTGGCAAACATTTGCTGGCACACCATCTCAGCCACGTGCCAGGCTGGCACAGAGTCCACTGGTTCTGCTGCACACCTCTGGCATGACGCTCCATGCCATGGGAGATGTGGGCATGGAACCTCCCCTGTGGACATTGGCCCTGCCGCCCCCAAGTTTGCTTTGTCCCCAACCCATCCAGCTGTGCCAAATGTTTACTGAATCACCACCTCAGCCACGTGCCAGGCTGGCACAATGCCCACTGGTCAGGCTCTGCTCCACACCTCTGGCACGAGGCTCCGTGCCATGGGAGATTTGGGCACCGGCACCCTTGGGTGCTGCTCCCACGTCCCACAGGGCTCAATCCCTTCCAGGATCGAGATGCGCAGCTTCGGGGTGAAGGTCAGCGTGATCGAGCCGGGCTACTTCAAAACCATGATCACCAACGTTGAGAACCTGGGGAAGAATTTTCAGGCCTGCTGGGAGAAGCTTCCTGCAGAAATCAAAGCGAGTTATGGGGAGAGTTACTTGAGGGGCTGTAAGTACCTCCCCCAAAAGCCGAGTGATCATTTTGTCTCCTGACACAAGGAGTCCCATGGGGGTCCCATGGGGGTCCCACTGCCCCAAACCCCCCTGGAGCCACCTGGCTCTGCCCAGCTCCAGGATCTCAGTGGTATTTTCTGCCTCTGCAGTTGTTTCCCTGCTCAAGCTGATGCAGAAGGGCTACAACAGTGACCTGTCCCTGGTCACCAACTGCATGGAGCACGCTCTGATCAGCCGGCACCCCCGCAGCCGCTATTCTGCTGGCTGGGATGCCAAGCTGCTCTACCTGCCCCTCAGCTACCTGCCCTCAGCCCTCAGCGACGCCCTGTTCACCACGCTCTACCCCAAACCTGGTGGGAAAGCCTGAGGTGGGCTTGCAGCTGGCAGCCAGATCAGAGTAAGATCCAACAACGCTGAGCTGGATCCAGAATTGGCTGCAGCACTGAATTTGTAACTGCGTTTATGTCTGACCCTCTGTGCCCTGCTCATAGATGGGTTTGTCCTGAATAAATTTTGTCCTGTCCCCTCCTGGCTGAGCGTGGTGTGTGTCACTCAGGCTGTGCCTGGAGGCTCTGGTGCTTTGAGCACCTGCTGCGTTCAGGATCCAGCCCTGGAAAGGTGCCAGGGGACTTGCCCAGACTGGCACATGCCAGGTGTTGGCACATGCCAGTAAAACTCAGACCTGTTCCAAGCTGAGCAGATTTCCCTCGAGGCAAAGAACTGGGCAGCTTCTTACAGAATCCTCCTCCTCCTCCTCCTCCTCCTCCTCTGCTTCCTCCGCCTCCTCCTGAAGCTGGTTGGGGGACACTGTGCTGCTCCACCACCACATTTGGGGACACCGCTGCCCACCAACGCTGGGTGAGAGGGAAAGACCCAGGGCTGGCGCTGCTGGCGGTGTCTGGAAGGTTCCAGCACCAGGATGGATCCATCCAGGATGGATCCACCTGCTACGGGCACAGCAGAGCCCCAGGCACAGCGACAACGCCGCAACGCCAAGCCGGGAATTACCCAGACCACAAATCAAGAGGACAAACCTCCCCTCGGGCGGGGAGCTGCCGCAATCCCGGCTCGATAAACGCGGCCGGAGCGCGGTTCGTCCCCGAGCGGTGCCGCCACCGAGGATGTGGCTGTGCGCGGTGGCGGCGGCCGCGCTGCTGGCGCTGCTCCTGCTGCGCCGCTGGCACCGGGAGCGGCAGACGGTGCCGCGGCTCCCGGAGAAGCACGTGCTGATCACGGGCTGCGACAGCGGCTTCGGGAAGCTCCTGGCGCGGCAGCTGGACCGGCGCGGGCTGCGGGTGCTGGCCGCCTGCCTGACGGAGAGCGGCGCCGCGCAGCTGCGGGCCGGCACCTCCGAGCGGCTGCAGACCGTGCTGCTGGATGTCACCTGCAGCGAGAGCATCGCCCGCGTCACCGCCTGGGTGCGGGAGCGAGTGGGGGATCAAGGTAAAAAGGGGTCGATGTCCTTCTTGTCACCCTGTTGTCCCCTCTGCCTTTCCATGCCAGGCTGCGGAGCAATTACGGTTCTGTAATTAATTCCTGTCCCCTTCTCTGGCGACATCCATCTGCCATCGGGTCCTGCAGGAGCGCTGCCCACTCAGAGAGTTCAGCTTTCAGTCCTTTCTCCCTGAAAATCAGCTAATTAAGACATGATTACCCCAACAGCTCTCCTGCCACCTTGCCCACTTGTAGGAGCCTAATTGAGAGATGTGGGGCTCCAGCGGCTCTCCAAAATGCGGTTTAGTCCATCCAAGAGGTTACAGCAGTCCAGGGTCATGGGTGACAGAGCTGTGCCTACAGCTGTCAGCTCCAGCTGCAGGCAGGCCTGGAGACCCTTTGGTTTTGGTTCCATTGCATTTTATACTTTTCTTTTGGTTACATTGCATTTTATACTTTTCTTTGCTAAGCATCTTAATACAGCAGAACCAATCTACACCTTAACTATTTTCTATAGCCTATCATAACTACTGTAATTACCATATTCATGTTACTGTTCTCCAATCACTAAAAGTCAGTACATTACAGTTAAAGCTAGAGGTTGTTTTTCAGTTTTCTTGCAGTGGAAGATTCTGAGATCTGTTTTCTACTTGCAACTTTGCTGCCTTGCTTGCCTGTGCTACCTTCCTGCTTGGTAAAAACTTCTTGTTTGGGGTGAGTTTATCCTTTGCTCTAAGCCATAAAAATCCCTTCTAACTAACAAACCCTTTGACTTCTTGGTTATCCTGTGAGACTGGCTCAGCAATTCTTCTATATCAAAATCTGCTTCCATCTCTATTCCTTCATCAGACTCTACGTTTTAAAATCTTTCTGCTAAGCACACATATCTGTGGGACTTTCTCGTCAAAACTTTCATCCTTCCCAACACCCACTCAACACAGGCGAGGCTGGCGCTGGGCTGTGAGCTTTGGGACAGCCCCAACTCACCCCATCCCCTCTGCAGGGCTCTGGGGGCTGGTGAACAACGCAGGCATCGGCAGCCCCACGGCCCCCAACGAGTGGCTGAGCAAGGAGGACTTTGTCAAGGTGCTGGACGTCAACCTGGTGGGGCTGGTGGAGGTGACCCTGAGCCTGCTGCCCCTGGTGCGGCGGGCGCGGGGCCGCGTGGTCAACGTGGCCAGCGTGATGGGCCGCCTGTCCTGTTTCGGCGGAGGCTACTGCATCTCCAAATTCGGCGTGGAAGCCTTCTCTGACAGCCTCAGGTGCGGTTCTGTCAGCCCCCGCAGCTCTCCTCGCTGTCCTCTGGCGGGGTTTTATTTCTGTGTTTACTCGCGGTTACATTTTCCCCAGAGAGGTTGTGAAACGCTGGGCACAAGTGGGGTTGGGAGCGTGGGCAGGGCTGTGGGTGTGAAACCAGGGCAAGGATTTCAAGGAGATCTGGATGGACCAGTCCAGGAGGTCCTGGGGTGACCAAGGGTCCGGGGTTTTGGTGTTCAGGGCAGTCTCGATGGGCTGAGATTTTGGGAGGTCCCGGGATCCAGAAATGTTCTGGGGTGGTCTTGAGGCACTGAGGTTCAGGGGGATTCCAGGATCCCGGGATCCAGAGGAGTCCTGGGGCGCTGAGAATATGAGGGGTCCTAGGATACGGGAATACTCCAGGATCCCGGGATCCAGAGGGGTCCAGGAGAGCCCCGGGGCGCTGAGATTCAGGAAAGTCACAGGATCCGGGAATTCTCTGGGGTTTGGGATGATCCTGAGGCACTGAGGTTCAGGGGGATTCCAGGATCCCGCCATCCAGGGATGTCTCGGGATCCGAGAGGGTCCCTGGAGCAAGGATAAGATTCCCCATGGCCCATGATGGAACGCCTGGGGTGTGCCACAAACTCCCCCCCGATCTCTGTCCCCCTCGGGGCAGCAGCTCCCGCTGACGCCCCCACCTCGGGCAGGCGGGAGCTGCGTCCCTTCGGGGTTCAGGTCTCCATCATCGAACCTGGAGGCTTCCAGACCGGAATAATCGACCCCGGCCCGCTGGTGAAGGGCTTCGTTCGCCTCTGGGAGCGGCTCCCTGCAGAAACCCAGGCAGCCTACGGCCGCCACTACGTGGACAAATGTGAGTCCATCCCCGCGTCCCCCTGATCCCTCCTCCATCCCTCTGACCCCCCTGTGCCCACCCAGATGCCAGGAGCACCGCGCTGCTGCACCGCCTGAGCAGCTGCCGCCTGTCGCCTGTCACCGATGCCATGGCACACGCGCTGCTGTCCCGCTGTCCCCGCAGCCGCTACGCCGCGGGCTGGGATGCTCGGCTCATCTTCCTCCCCCTCAGCTACTGCCCGGCCTGGCTGTCCGACGCCATCATCGGCTTCTTCCTGCCCATCCCGGCCAGCGGGGTCCCCTGATGGCCGCCGGAGCGGGGACGTGGCCCGTGGGTGTCTCAGGATCTCGGGAAGGTGCTCAATAAAGGCGGTGCAATGCTGGAGGTGTCCCATGGTCACTTGGCCACGGTGCCGGTGACCACCGGGGAATCCCGCGGCACGATCCCGGTCTCTGCCTGTGCTCAGAGCAGCTGCGTAACCCGGGATATCCCGGCTCGGCTGCAGGGAACGGGCTGAGAAAGGCAGAGCCGTGTTCATCCATCCCCTGAGCACAGCATATCCCGGGATATCCCGGCTCGGCTGCAGGGAACGGGCTGAGAAAGGCAGAGCCGTGTTCATCCATCCCCTGGGCATATCCCGGGATATCCCGGCTCGGCTGCAGGGAACGGGCTGAGAAAGGCAGAGCTGTGTTCATCCATCCCCTGGGCACAGCATATCCCGGGATTTCCCGGCTCGGCTGGCAGGGAAAGGCAGAGCCGTGTTTATCCATCCCCTGAGCACAGAATATCCCGGGATATCCCGGCAGGGAAAGGCAGAGCCGTGTTTATCCATCTCCTGGGCATATCCCGGGATATCTCGGCTCGGTTGGCAGGGGCAGAGCCGGGAAAGGCAGAGCCATGTTCATCCATCCCCTGGGCACGGCGTATCCCGGGATATCCTGGCTTGGCTGCAGGGACTGAGCTGGGAAAGCGATGTTTTTCCATCCCCTGGGCACGGCATAACCCGGGATATCCCGGCTGAGCGGGCTGGGAAAGGCAGAGCGATGTAGAGCGGTGTTTATCTATCCCCTGGGCACGGCATATCCCGGGATAACCCGGCTGATCTGCCAGGGAACGGGCTGGGAAAGGCAGAGCCGTGTTTATCCATGCCCCGGGCTCGTGGGCGGTGATCCCTGCGTCACTCATCGGGCTAATTAAGAGCTGATTAGCGATCAGTACTCAGGGCAGGTCTCTGAGGTTGTGCATTTTCTTGCGGGACCGGAGCAGCACCAGCTCAACCCCCCCAAGCTCCGGCAAGGACCGAGCCCACGCTGGACCGGGACCCCGAAATACGACGGGGAGGGCGGGAGGGATGAGGATGAGGAGGAGCCGGGACCTTGCTCAAGCCGCCTCCAGCCTCGCCGAGCTGCTTCCCCAGCCAAGGAAGCTTTTCCCGAGTGTTTTCCTTGGCTTAGAAAATTCAAACGCGCCCTGCAGCCCCCGCAGGTCGCGACCGGGGCCGGGATGTCCCCAAGGGTCGGAATGTCCCCAAGGGTCGGGATGTCCCCAGGGTCGGGATGTCCCCAGGGTGGGGATGTGGTGTTCCAACCCCCCGGGATGTGGCTGTACCTGCCGTGAGACACCAAATTGTGCCCAAATCCCTCCGGCTGCCAGGGGAGGGAAGGATTTGGAGAACTGCAGATCCCCAGCGCTGCCTCTGCTTGGAGCCCCCCTCTGCAGCTGCACATTTGGGGTGCTGAGAGCCTTGGGGCACCCCAATATTGCGGCAGGGATGGGCAGAAAGGGCTGAGCTGCTGTGACGGCGTTCACAGGGCCCCAGGATGAGAGAAGAGACGAGGATCTGACTCTGTTTCAGAAGACTTGATTTATTATTTTTAATACAATTATTAATAATTTAATAATATTATTTATATAATTACATATTACATATAATATATTTATAATATATTTATATAATATAATATAATATAATATAATATAATATAATACAATATAATATAATATAATATAATATAATATAATATAATATAATATAATATAATATAATATAACATAACATAATATAATATAATATAATATAATATAATATAATATTATATTATATTATATTATATTATATTATATTATATAATATATAATATATAATATATTCTTAATATAATATATAATATATTCATAATATATTTAATATATTATTTTAAATTTTATCATTATAATGGCTATAAATATATTTATATTTTAATTAATATTTAATTTTATTTTTATTTTTATTTAATTTAATTTATCATTTATTTTAATATATTATTTTTAATAATTTAATTATTATTTAATATATATAATATAATATAATATAATATAATATAATATAATATAATATAATATAATATAATATAATATAATATAATATAATATAATATAATATAATATAATATATATATTGCTTTATTATATTATATATAATATAATATATATATTTTATATACTATATTATAATAAATCTATACTAAAATAATAGAAGAAAGGATTTTCATCAGAAGGTTTAAAGGAAGAGAATAGGAATGGAATGATAATAAAATCTTGTGACTGACCCGAGCGTGAGACAGCTGGACTATGACTGGCCATTAATGAGAAACAACCAACCAATCGCATATCAAACTGTTGCATTCCACAGCTGCAGATAATCATTATTTACATGCTGTTCTTGAGGCTTATCAGCTTCTCAGGAGAAAAAAATCCTAAGAAAAAAAAAGAATTTTTCAGAAAATATCACAGCTACAAGCTGCCTGTCCCAACCCCTCTCAGCTGGCTTGGAAATACAACCAGCCCCCAAACCTCGCTGTTCCCACCAGGATCAGAACCCCCGCACAATCCTTGACGGCAGAATTCTGCAAAGAATAAAACAAAATAAATCATAACTGGTGGGATGTGATCTTTGGGTGGTCACCAGCTGCAAATGGAATCTTTAATAAGTTGTCGTTTTGTTAATATCAGTTGGAATAAGTTTAGGATTATCCATTATATTGCTAATTTGGAATTGGAGGATGCTGCAGTGAATAGCTGCGTTATCCTCCTTATCAAACATGCATGGTAAAGCACTAAAGCACGTTTATTGTCACAGGAATTTGCATGAAGTAAAAGAATTTATTTATTCCTTTTAGGAAAAGGGGGGAACGAGGCAGAGTGGAAATTTTCCAGGGCAGAAATCCATTTTGATTTAGGCGCAATGTACATTTTTCGAGTTAAGTCTGTAGCTCGCTGTTTAGTCTGGCTGCTCAGCCCCAGAATTCGGCGTGAAAATCGCCTGACCTGTTAAATAAAACCAGCAGAGCATCTCTTCCCCTTGGGGTGGGACAAACCCCCGCAGCCCCTCACCACCGCCACGACCCCAAATGACCCAAAACGTGCCCGAAAATGCCGAGTTCCTGTTTGGAAGCCGCTCCTGCCGGGCTCGGTACCCGCACACGAGGTCAGCAGCGCTGGGTTTGTTGTTGTGAGCCCCCCACTTATCAGCGCCCTGGCGCTTCCCCGCTCCCCGAGCCTTCCTTCCGAGCTGATTGTTGATCCCGCAGTCTTGGCCGCGCTTGGGAAAAAAAATGAGATTTCCTGCAATTGTTTCGCAGGGCTTTGCAAAAGCCGTTTTGCAGCACGATGCAAAATTTGCTGCCTATCAGCCCCCATCCCCAGCGCCAGGGCAAGGCTTGAGCCCCTTGGTTTCCCCTGCCAGAGCACAGGGCAATCAAGGCTCTGTGATTAATTACTGCCTGGCCAGAGGTGCTTCTCTGGCGACATCCATCTGCCATGGGGCAGAGAGTTCAACTTTCAGCCCTTTCCCACTGAAAAAAAAAAACCCTGAGCTTGGTAGTAAAAGGTTTTAAAATCATAAAATTCGGGGAATTAGAAAGAAGCTGGACTTAGTGGGGCCCTGGAAAAATGTTTAAAGTAGGCTCTGAAAATGTTAGGCCAGATCATGTGAAATTGCACCTGTGCAAGCAGTATATGATAAATGATATAATTGTTAGGTGTGATGATTGTTTAGTAATTAAATATAATTATTGTTTAATCGTAGGAAGAATCATGAGAAACTCTGTCAGAAATTTGAGGGGGCCCACGTAGAGCAGGATGAAATCTATGTGTACAACAGAACAATATAAGTTTAATCATTAACATAAAAGTTATAGAACGATAGAATATAAAAACATGTTCATCCCTAACCCATGTCGGGGTCAGATTTGGGTTTGTACCCCTGACACCCAGAGCTCTCCTTTCCAAATCTAAAGCACACTCTGGGCACTCCTGCATCCTCCCAACACCACGTTTGTGTCCCTGAGGTGCCTCCAGCTCTTCAATAAAAGCCCTGAATAGAATCATTCTCGTGATTTTGCGTTTCTGAACGCTGACAAGCTCACCCTGATACCAAGGTGGCATCAAGGGCAGCTTTGGTGTTTTTGTTCTAACCCAACCCCTCCGAGCTGTGGGATGGATTTTCCCCATCCAGGCAGGATCCAACCTCTTATCACAGTGGGGTGACAGTGGAGGGGACACTCAGGAAGCCTCGGGGACCCCCATCCCTCCCCGGCAAGGGGGGCTATTTACAGACCACCAATGGGACAGGGCTGCTGTGGAACTGCCTTGAGCTGTTTTATTTTTATTTACAGACACAAACAAGACGGGGCTGCTGTGGAACGCGCCTCGAGCTGTTTTATTTTCCAGCATCGCTCTCATTACATGATGATGACAATGGGAAGACGCCCCCAGCTCACATCTCAGGCAGCAGACCCAGAATTTAACGTTACAACTTACTTTATAAGTTTTTTGACCAATCACACAAAGCAAAAGCACATTGACAGTGGTTCTATCCAGCCACTATAAGCACAGGTACCTTTGGTTAAACAATGCTGCTTATTTCCAATACAATACCTGCTTGTAAGCCTTAAAGCACAACACACAGAGCTCCATTATTAAGCTTCAACCTTCCTAATATCTTGCTAGATAAACTTTTCTGTAGCTTAGGGAGTTATTCTAAACAAGCATTAATACACGGACCGTTGTTCTATTTGTCTTTGCTTTTCTACAGTTTAAATAATTTTTCTGCTGATTTATCTCATGGCTGCTGCTTAGCTCTAATCACAGCTCTGCTGTCTCCAAGGCCTGCCTGCCTTTCGCAGCTTTCCCAAAATTCAATAATTTTGTTGGTTCCCGCACCATCCATCCCCAGGCACCTGCGGCTCCCGCACCGACACCTCCCCGCTCCCATCCCCAGCCTGCGGTGAAATCAAAGCGGAGCGGAGTCCCGGCGCTGGAAATGCCGTGAAATGTCCCCGAGCCCGGGCTCAGGATGTTGAACCACGCCGCTCATTTCCTGCCCAGCGAGCGGCCCCCGAGCCCACCCCGGCTCCGTGCCCAGAGGAGCCCGAGCGGCCGAGCCGAGAGGATCCCCCCGCTCCAGGCAGGTGAGGCAGCAGTGTCCCTGCTCCCTCGTGTCGCTTCTGTCCGTCTGTCCTCTCTCCCATCCGTCTGTCCTCTCTCCCATCCTTCTGTCCTTGCTCCCATCCGTCTGTCCCTTCTCCTGTTTGTCTGTCCCTTCTCCTGTCCGTCTGTCCCCTCTCCCATCCGTCTGTCCCTTCTCCTTGTTTGTCTGTCCCTGTCTGCCCGTTTGTCCGCCCAGTCTGCTGTCCCTTCTCCTGTCCGTCTGTCCTCTCTCCCATCCGTCCGTCCCTTCTCCTGTTTGTCTGTCGCTGCTCCTGTTTATCTGTTCCTGGTCCTGTCCGTCTGTCCCCTCTCCCATCTGTCTGTCCCTTCTCCTGTCCGTCTGTCCCCTTCGCTATCCATCTGTCCCCTTTATTATCCATCCATCCATCGCTTCTCCTGCTTGTCCCTTCTCCTGTCTGTCTGTCCCCTTCTCCCGTCCACCTGTCCCCTCTCCCATCCATCTGTCCCCTTGCCCATCTGTCCGTCCCTTCTCCCATTTATCTGTCCCTGCTCCTGTCTGCCTGTCCCTTCTCTGTCCGTCTGTCCCCTTGCCCATCTGTCCGTCCCTTCTCCCATTTATCTGTCCCTTCTCCTGTCCGTCTGTCTCCTTTACCATCCATCTATCCCCTTGCCCGTCTCTCTGTCCCTTCTCCCGTTTGTCTGTCCCTTCTCCTGTCCGTCTGTCCCCTTTACCGTCCATCTGTCCCCTCTCCCATCCGTCTGTTTCTGGTCCTCTCTTCTTGCCCCTTCTCCTGTCCGTGTGTCCCCTCTCCCATCCATCTGTCCCCTCGCCCATCTGTCCATCCCTTCTCCCATTTTTCCGTCCCTGGTCGTGTCTGCCTGTCCCTTCTCCTGTCCGTCTGTCCCCTCTCCCGTCCATCTGTCCTGTCTCTCGTCACCCCCAGCAGCCTCTCAGGACCTGCAGGACAGAGAGAGGACGGGATGTCCAGGATCCCTTGGGGTGGCATCTCCATCCTCCCCTGGCTTTGGGGCCGGTGGGTGCCAGCCTGGCTGGGTGCCACAGGGGTGACACTCACGGGTGACACCAGCTGGGTGCCAGCCTGGCTGGGTGCCACAGGGGTGACACTCACGGGTGACACCAGATGTGCCTCATCTTGGCTTGCCAGGCTCCAAACGAAGCAGGGAAACCCCACTGGGAGGGCGGAATCCTGCAGGATTCCCAAGGGAACGGCGGCTCCCGGGCACATTCGCAGCCTCTTCGCTATGCTGGGATCGGGGCTCTCGCTTGGGGCATTGGGAGGATGTTCAGGTCTGCATTTTCCCAGAAATGTGTAATTTTGTCACCTGTTTGGGTGTCCTGATGGCTCCTGGCAGGGTGAGGGTGGCTGATTAATGATCACACCCCGAGAGCTCGGGTGGGAGCGGTGGCTTTCCTCTGTGACAGTCACCAACACCTCTCTGTGTCTCAGGCCAGCCTCCGGGACAGGGCACAGCCACCACATGTGGTGACTCCCCTTCGTGGCTGGAATTTATGTGAGGGAATCACCTGGGTGGACACGGCATCTTTTGAGGGTCGATGTAGGGAGTCACCGTGGGAGTAAAAATTGGGTTGGAAGCTTCCAGAAGGATCTTTTTGAGCCCCACACAAGGGCTCTCAGCTCAGTGTTCTCCCTTTCCCTGCAGCCACCAGGATGGCCGAGGAGGTGACCACTGTCCCCATGGAGACACACACTGTCCCGAGTGAGTACAGCGACTACCACAACCTGTCCGAGCTGTTCTACCTCCTGAACCACACCTACACCTTCTGCGAGTTCAGCCTGGACGAGAACATCAAACGAGTCGTTCTCTTCATCCTCTACCTGGTCATCTTCGTGGTGGGCTTGGTGGAGAACCTCCTCGTCATCTGGGTCAACTGGCAGACAAGGGGCACCAAGAACTTGGTCAACCTGTACATCATCAACATGGCCATCGCCGACCTGGGCGTGCTGCTCTCGCTGCCCATCTGGATGCTGGAGGTGATGCTGGATTACACCTGGCTCTGGGGCAGCTTCCTCTGCCGCTTCACCCACTACTTCTACTTCGGCAACATGTACGCCAGCATCTTCTTCCTCACCTGCCTGAGCGTGGATCGCTACGTGACCCTGACCAGCTCCTCTGTCTTCTGGCAGCGGCACCAGCACCGCGCGCGCCGCGCCGTCTGCGCCTGCTGCTGGCTCCTGGCCGCCGCCGTCCCCGTGCTGGAGGTGGCCCACATGCAGCTGGTCAACACTGGGGAGCCCATCTGCATCTTCATGGCTCCTTTTGAGACGTACGACGAGTGGGCTCTGGCGGTCAGCTTGGCCACCACCACCGTCGGCTTCCTCATCCCCTTCCCCGTCATCGCGGCGTTCAACGTGCTGACGGCGCGCTTCATCCGGCGCGCCAAGCCCGAGAGCCGCAAGCACTGCCTGCTCATCTACGCCTACGTCGGGGTGTTCCTGCTCAGCTGGCTGCCCTTCCACGTGGTGCTGACCCTGCTGACCCTCGAGGGCAACCACCTCATCCTGCACTGCACCTTCGCCCACCTCCTCTACTTCTTCTACGACATCATCGACTGCTTCACGCTGCTGCACTGCGTCGTCAACCCCATCCTCTACAACTTCCTCAGCAAGAACTTCCGCAGCAAACTCATCTCCGCCGTGGTCAAGTACATCCCCAAGGACCACGGTGGCCAGAAGGGAGCTGGGAATTCCTCCTCCAGCACGCAGCACTCCATAGTCATCGCCAAGGACAACAGCCCTCCCAGCTAAAGAGGGTCAGACTCTCCCGACTTCCATCCTGGTGGCTCCATCCTGGGGACAGTGGGATTGGTTTTCCTGTTGCTGAGGACACGATTTGCTTGGGCACCTCCCGTGCCAGGCTTGAGGAGAGCTGGGAGCTATGGACATCTTGCCCTGGAGCGCTGTTGTGTTCAACCTGAAGGAAGGATAAGAGAAAATTATATTCCCCGTTTGATAAGAACATTACATTCCCTTGCAATAATAAAGTTTGTTACTCCACTCAGTGTCTGACCCAGCCCCAAGACCAGAGCCCCATCCTGTGCCCCCAAGCTGTGGGGTTGGGGTGCAGCATCTGCCCCACCAAGGGTGTTCCTGCACCCCCAAACTGCCCTGGGCATGGCACTGCCTGGTTTGTGCCATCCCGAGTGGGAGAGGAGGAATTTGGATCACAAACCTCCCTCCACAGTGCCCAGCAACACCCAGAGCCTGATTTTTTGAGAGATGAAGGCCAAGCAGCCCAAGGGGCTGAGCAGGGCACAGACCTGAGGGAGGGGAGGAACAATTTGGATTGGAGATCAGCCACTCCTTCAGAGCAGTTTTGCAAACCCAGCTGTAAATTTTTTACCAATTTTAAATTAGCGATGGCTAAACTGGGTTTTACTGGGAAAGGCTGCTCACACTAACTTTGGGTCCCCCATCCCATTAACTCCTCTGGAGCATCCCCTGGAGGGTTTTCATGGCCACTGGGTGGATTCCTCAACCCCAACAAGCCCCAAAAATCCCTTCCCCTTCCACCAAAGCCGCTGTTGGGAGCACAGGGATGTGCAGAAATCCTCAGAGCTGGGTTTGTGCCGTGCAAGGAACTGGAGAACGCGGAGAAAGTTCATCCTTGTGTGGATGCTGATCTCAGTCACGCGCTGGGGTCAGGCCTTTGCTGGGGGAAGGTGACAGAGGGACCATAAATCTCCCAAAGGCCTTGAGCTGCTGGAGGAACTCTTGGTGGGAAAAGAAAAGCGGAGCATCAGCAGTTCTGGGGACAGGATGCTGGCTCAGGGCTGGGAGCAGGATGTCCCCAGGAGAAGCCCATGACCAGGATGTGGGGTTATCACAAAGCCACTTCCAGGGGTCCCTGATGGGGGGAAAAAAACCACGAAATTCCTCAGAATTCCTTCTGCAGGGATGTTCCTTTTTATCCCACTGGGAATAATCCAAATCCAGGCTCCAGCAGGGTCAGAATTCCCTGCTCAGGAATTCCCTGCTCTGCTCCTGTGACACCCCCAGGCTGAGATCTGCACCCCACCACCTTCATTCCCTCATCCCAAATTCCCCCTGAGCTTCCTTTTGTTAATTCCCTCCCATTCCCAATGAAGAAATGGATGATAAACCCAAAACCAGCCACTCACCAGGGCAAAAATATATTCAAGACATTTCAATGTGTAAAATTTGGTATTTCACCTAATAAACTTGATTTTTTAACTGTCTGAATTTCTCTGCACTTTTGTCCGTAAACTTAAGGGCCAGAGTGGCCTCCAATAAATTGTTCTCACCTCCACGGGAAATTCTTCCTTGTGTTGAGGTGGAATTTCTTGTGGTTTCATTTATGGAACTGTTGTTCCTTGTCCTGTCACACCACTGAAAAGTTTGGCACCATCCTCTTGGCACCCACTTTGAGATATTTTTATGGATTGATGAGATTCCCTTACAAATGAGATATTTGTATGGATATCTGAGATATTTTTATGGATTGACGAGATCCCCTCTCAAATGAGAAATCTGAGATATTTTTGTGAATTTAAGAGATCCCCTCTGAGATATCTGAGGTATTTTTGTGGATTGATGAGATCCCCTCTCAAATGAGAAATTTCAGATATTTTTAGGGATTGTTGAGATCCCCTCTGAGATAATTGAGATATTTTTATGGATTAAAAAGATCCCCACTCAAATGAGATATTTATATGGATACCTGAGATATTTTATGGATTGAGATCCCCTCTCAAATGAGAAATCTGAGATATTTTTATGGACAAGATCCCCCCTCAAATGATTTATATGGATACCTGCTCCTCAGGCATTCCTGTGAGGAAAACACTTTATAAAAAAAAACCAGCTACAAGGGATCAATGTTTTCCATTTTATTATTCTAAATAAAAACCACACTTTGTGCTGAACAATGGAGTAGAAAAGAACCCGATGTACAACGATTTTAGACATCTACGATTCGGGGGAGGGCAGGGGGGGAAAAGTTTACAAAATATACAAAACTTTACAGCAAATAGATAGTAAACACTTAAATAGCAGGAGGTCAGTACCTACGATTAACTTAACAAAAAAAAGGTTAGACAGCAAATCCAACTCTTGTTCTTTCTTTCCTTTTCTTTCTTCCGCTCAATTTCTCTGCTGACAGACCTGGATCCACTGAGAACAGGGGGAAAAAAAGTGAATTTTGTGTTTGGGGTTGGGAGTGATCACTTGGAGATCGGAGATTCTCTGTTTGGGGAAGGCTCCATGACCTGGATGCTGCCAGAATTTCCCCCTCTCCTACCCCAGGGATCCCAAAGCACTTTGCAAACACCAGGGGAGGTAGGTCGGTGTCCCCGGAGCCACCAAGGGCAGTGGGGACAGCAGAAAGCCACGTTTTGCCCATGGAACGAAATCCAAATTGGTTTTGGCTCTCCCCACACTGAGCTGGAGCAGGCTGGGGACAGGGGTGACATCCCTGCCCACCCCAAGGGCTCAGCAACAGCCAGGACCCCCATTCAGGGCTCTGAAACCTCAGGGAATCACCCCCAGGAGCAGCAGCAGGGTCAGACCCACCCCTGCAGCCCCTCCAGGGCAGATTTGGGGTGCTCCAGGTGGCAATGATCTGTTTTTAACCCAAGAAATTCCCTGGATCAGAACCAGCAGCAATGGGGGATTCCTGCTTTCCCCACCAAAACCAGAATGATCTGGTTTTAACCCAAAAAATTCCCTAGATTTGGGGTGTTCCAGGTGGGAATGATCTGTTTTTAACCCGAAAAATTCCCTGGATTTGGGGTGTTCCAGGTGGGAATGATCTGTTTGAACCCAAAGAAACAGAAATTCCCTGGATCAGAACCAGCAGCAATGGGGGATTCCTGCTTTCCCCACCAAAACCAGAATAATCTGGTTTTAACCCAAGAAATTCCCTGGATTTGGGGTGTTCCAGGTGGGAATGATCTGTTTTTAACCCAAGAAATTCCCTGGATTTGGGGTATTCCAGGTGGGAATGATCTGTTTTTAGCCAAAAAAATTCCCTGGATTTGGGGTGTTCCAGGTGGGAATGATCTGTTTTTAACCCAAGAAATTCCCTGGATTTGGGGTGCTCCAGGTGGGAACGATCTGTTTTTAACCCAAAAAATTCCCTGGATTTGGGGTGTTCCAGGTGGGAATGATCTGTTTTTAACCCCAAAAATCCAGAAATTCCCTGGATCAGAACCAGCAGCAATGGGGGATTCCTGCTTTCCCCACCAAAACCAGAATGATCTGGCTTTAACCCAAAAAATTCCCTGGATTTGGGGTGTTCCAGGTGGGAATGATCTGTTTTTAACCCAAGAAATTCCCTGGATCAGAACCAGCAGCAATGGGGGATTCCTGCTTTCCCCCTCCAGGCAGGAGCAAGGGCTGGCTGTGCCTGTTTGGGTGTAAAATCTTCACTTTTTGGTTTATGCGCACAAAAAGGCTTCTGCTTTTTCAGCAGGCCCTCCCTGAAGCCCAGCACGGCTTCTGGAACGTTCCAGGAGGGTCTCAAGGCTCTCCCAGCCTCCACAGCCACCTCCAGAGCAGCGCAGGTCGCGTCCATCCCTGTCCCCAGTTTGTCCCCAGTTTGTCCCCAGCCATGAGGGGGTGTCTGGGTGACCCCCAATGGTCCCCCCCAGCCTCACCCACCCCAAAATCCCACGACAGGAACCCAGAGAGCAGCTCGGGGGCGCCCACAGCAAAGCCCCACCACTCCCAAAATTCCCCCATTTCTCTTGTAAAACCTCAACACAGCCCCACAGCGACGCCAGGCCCGCGAGGCCGGAGTTCAAAACTCAAGAGCTGCAGCAACCCAGAGCTGAATTTGGCTCTGGGCGCCTCCTTCCCACCCTCCAAATCCAGGCTCCAGGCACCCTCCCCTGCTCCTGGAGGTAGCTCAGTACCACGGGAGGTACCACCCTCATTTTACAGATGAGGAAACTGAGGCAAAAGAGGTGAAGTGACTTGCCCAAGGCCACGGTGGAGCTGGGAGAGAGAAACCCTGGCGTGGCTCTGAGCTCTCTCTGAGATGGCCCTTCCTGGGTGTCTGTCCCTTCCCTGTGTCCCTTCACAGCAGGGTGAGTTTCCAGGGTTTGCAAATCACTAGCTTAGTTTTAGTTTTTTTAGTTTTTTTTAGTTTTAGTTTTGTAACAGCAAAACTGGACAGAAGCGCAGGAGCTGATCCAGGCTGGAAAAAGCCCCGAGCACTTCTTTGTTTGTGAGGTAGAATTGAGTTACCCGAGGGCAATCCCAGCTTGGAAAGATCTGTTTGTTCCTTCCCCACCTCTGCCCCCACACAAAAAAAAAGCTGGAAAACAACAGGGAGAAGCCAAGCCATGCCCTTCCCTGCGTTAACACTGCTGGCACCTCGCTGGGGTGGCCAGGAGAGACCCCAGGAGTGACCCCAGGAATGGGCAGGAGAGACCCCCAGGAATGGCCAGGAAACACCAAGGAATGGGCAGGAGAGACCCCAGGAATGGGCAGGAGAGACCCCCAGGAATGGGCAGGAGAGACCTCAGGAGAGATCCCAGGAGTGGGCAGGAGAGACCCCCATGCTGAGGTGGACCTGACACAGGGCCAAGAGAGACCCCCCCATGCCCAGCAGAGCCCCCCACACCCAGGAGAGCCCCTCCATGTCCAGGGGAGCCCCTCCACAGCCAGGGGAGCCCCTCCATGTCCAGGGGAGCCCCTCCATGTCCAGGGGAGCCCCTCCATGCCCAAGAGAGACCTCCAAACCCAGGAGAGCCCCTCCATGCCCAGAGAAGCCCCTCTATGCCCAGGGGAGCCTCTGCACACCCAGGGGAGCCTCTCCATGCCCAGGAGAGCTCCTCAAACCCAGGAGAGCCCCTCCTATACCCAGGAAAGCCCCTCCATGCCCACTCCATTCCCAGCAGAGCCCCCCACACCCAGGGGAGCCCCTTCATACCCAGGGGAGCATCTCCACAGGCCAGGAGAGCCTCCCACGCCCAGGAGAGCCCCTCCATGGCCCCCCACACCCAGAAGAGCCCCTCCACGCCCACTCCATGCCCAGGGGAGCCCCCCAAACCCAGGGAAGACCCCCTCAGAAGTGCCCAGCCATCGCCGTGGCTCCCACTCCACGAACAAACAAACTCACATCACTCCAAGCACACGGGGTTTGCCACAGGAACACGTCCAGGGTGTGGGAGGAGAAGGGTCCTCCCTCCTCCTCCTCCTCCTCCTCCTTCCAGGGAGTTAAGGCAACAGCTTCATCCTGACTCACCTGCCCAGGGCACTGCCAGGACAGTCCTGGCTCTCTGTGGCCGCCACAAATCACCCCGAAAAGGAGCAGGGAGGCTTCCTCCCCTCCCTCTCCAATCCTGCAGGAGATCTCCGTGCTCGCACAGCCACCTCTACCTCTGCACGGAGGTCCTGGGGCTCCTTCAGCTCCTCCTCTCCAAGGTGTCAGGGCACAGCAGAGCAAACGTGGGAATGTGTGAATTCCCTGCTCCTGATCCCTCCTTGTTTGTGAATTCCCTGCTCCTGATCCCTCCTTGTTTGTGAATCTCCTGCTCCTTGATCCCTGCTGGGATCCCTCCTTGTTTACACACACTCAGGTGCTTCCTGCTCCTCTCCCCAGAGCACACTTTGCTCCTCTCCTGGCAGTAGCAGCAGAGCACCAGGGATGCCCAGAATGTCTTTTTTTCTTTCCTTTTTTTTTTTTTTTTTCCTCTTTTTCCTTCTCTTTTGTTCCTTTCCTTTCGAGTCCAGCGCCTGCTCTGGCTCTTGTCCCTCTCCACTGAGGTCAGGTGTGAAAATCTTAGCAGCATCAGTTTGTGGACAAGCTTAGCCTGGTCAAGTGGGCTAAAAGGTTTTAAAAAAAAAATAGAATCTAGGCTCAAAAACTAGTGAGAAATGCTAATAGCACAGATGGCCTCTAACAGGACCAGAGGTAAGTAAACACGACAGACTCCTTGAAACAGTGATGTACCTCACGTGCTGTTAATTTGTACAACTCCACCAATCTAAAAAGCCCTAGGAAGGCCCAAAAATAATAATTAAAAAAAAAAAAATAAAATCAAACCAAAACCAAAATTCCATCCATGATGCCTGACCATTAAATAAAACGAAACGACTTGCTTTTTTTTTTTTTCCTTTCCTTTCCTTTTTCCTCCTCCATCTCTTCTTCCCCATCAGCTATCCGTGTTTTTCTCAGCCTCTTTGGAATGGATGATGTACATGAAAGTCTGCTCGATGGTGAAGTCGGGCGGGAGGCTGCCCTTGTGCACCCCTATGTGCTTGCTCATCAGGTTGAGCGTGGAGCTGTAGTGGCCACACACCGTGCAGCGATACATCAGGGCCCCCGAGTGTGTCCTCAGGTGACACTTGATGGTGGAACGCCCTCGGAAGAACTTGTGGCACACCTTGCACTGGTAGGGCTTCTCCCCGGTGTGGATGCGCCGGTGGTAGTTGAACTCGCTGGTGTGGGCAAACCTCTTGCCACAAACCTTGCAGCTGTACTTGCTGTTCCCCGGCTGGCTCTGCAGAGCCAGATCCTCGCTCAAAAACTCCTCGGGCAGCTTCCTCTTGGGCAGCCCCTGCGGCTGCAGGCGCTCCCCAAACCCTGCCCTGATGTCCAGGCTGCCCCCACATTTGTGCTGGCTGACGTGGTAGCGGTAAGCGGCTTCCAGCTTGAAGCTCTGGCTGCAGAAGTGGCACTGGAAAAGAGCCTCCTCCACGTGCTGGTGCACGGCCAGGTGCTTCTCCAGGAGCTGCCTGTCCACAAAGCTGCTGGCACACACTGAGCAGGAGAAGACAGAGATGCCCAGGTGGGACAGGGCGTGCCACAGCAGGCTGCAGAGGCTCAGGTGCCGCTGGTCGCACACGCCGCACGTTTGGCTCTTCAGGTTCACGTGCTCCAGCAGGTGGTTCCGCACCGTGTGGAAATCTTTGGCCAAGGGCTTCCCGCAGGCAGCACAGGCCAGCTCAGGGCCGGGCCCTCCCCCAAAAACAGCCACTTTCCCCGGGAGGGGGTCACTGGGGTGGACGATGACGTTGTTGTCGAAGACCCCGTCCCGCCGGTGCAGCGTCAGCTGCCACTGGGTGAAGAACTTGGTCTCGCACATGTCACAGGAGAAGAGGAAGATGCCAATGTGGGACAGCACGTGGGTCACCCTGGAGTTACGGTCCTGGAAGTGGGTCTCGCACACCTTGCAGTTCCCTGTGAGCAGGTCCACGTGGTCCCGGGCGTGCTGGCGGATCAGCTGGATGTTGGGTTCCAGAACCTTCTTGCACACCTGGCAGGGCATGGCCTTGCTGTCCCGGCTGTCGCTCTCAAAGGCCAGCTCCTCCTCGCTGTCATCACTGAGCTCAATCACCTCTTCAGATGGCACCAGCTCTTCTCCAGCATCCTCAAAATGCAGCTCGGCCTCCCCCAAATCCTCCAGCTGGAGCTCATCCATCTGCTCGAATCCCTGCTCTTTGGAGTGGTCGCTGTTGCTGGGGCAGGAATTGCTCCCCGTGGAGACATCCAGGGAGGGGTCAGTGGGGAAGAAGCCACCCTTGCTGTAGTCACCATTGCTCTGGGCCTTGAACTGAGGGCAGGAGCTGCCAGTGGTTTGTGCCACGGCATTCCCACCAGGCTGAGCCCCCAGACCCGTGACTGGTGTGAATTGTCCTCCATCAGACTCCTGCTCTGTCTTGGGAGGCTGCTGCGGGTGCATCAGGGGAAGAGCCTGGCTGGCCTCACCCACAGCACTCCTCTCATCCTCTTTGTAGCTTCCCACCACGTCCCCGTGCAGGAGATAACTCCTCTCGGGGCCAAAATGCTCCACACCACCCCGGATGTCCCCCAAAGGGTGGCCCTGCTCCGAGGAGGTGCTGCTCAGCACCCCAGCCCTGCCTTCCCCCACCGACAGAGCAGGCTGCTTGGTGATGGCCGAGCTCTCCAGGTCAGGGAAGGTGGAGTGACAAGCCTGCAGCAGGTCCTCCATGCCCAACCTCTCCGCCACCTCGTAGATCACCCCCACGTTGATGAGGTCGGTGAAGAGCTCCGAGGTGTACACAAAGCTCAGGATCTTCTCAAAGTTGGCCGGCGTGATGAAATCCACCACGTAGGTCCTGGCAGCGTCCAGCCCCGTGTTGAGGAAGAGGTTCTGGAAGTAGCCAGCAGCACAGGCCAGCACGGCCTTGTGGGCAGCGAAGGAGCGGGAGCCCACCAGGATGGTGACGTCGCACATGGTCTCGGAGAGGCGGCACTTGTTGAGTTCCTTCAGCAGGTTGTTGGGGTGGTTGGTGCTGTGCAGCTTGATCCTCATGCCCATCTTAGCAGCTGCTTCAAGAGCCCTTTCTGCTCGTCAGCTCGGCCTTCACGCTCTCATCCGCGGCGGGAGCAGGAATTGGCAGGGCAAGGGGCTCTGCAGAGGGGAAGTGTTAAAAAAAAATGTTATTTAACAATCAAAGCAATGTCATTCTGGTCACTTTGCACCCTTCTGGGGAGCCACAGAGCAGCTGCTCAGCTGGAGATGGACTAACCCTGTCCTGTCACCTCAGTTTTGGGAAGCAAAAAGCTGGATGTGCAAAGCAGCAAAGTCAAAACAAAAAGGCTCTCAGAGGCAGCCTGAAGGTCTCACTGCTACAGGGGCAGGGACAGAGATCCTGCTGACCCTGAGACCAAACCAGAGCCTGTTCCTGACATCTCCCTCCTCCTGAGCTGGGGATGAGGCTCCTCTCCAGGGAGATGTCACACACCAGTTGGATTCAACTCCAGGTCTCCTCCAGCTGCAGCCACTTCATTCATTCACTTCAGATTCCAACTGGACCCACAAGGAGACTTCAGGCTCCCAGGTGGGACTCTCTGCATTCCAGCCTCTGGATTTCCCTGGGATGGATTCCCCTGGATGGATTCTCCTGGGATGGATTCCCCTCGATGGATTTCCCTGGATGGATTCCCCTGGATAGATTTCCCTGGGATGGATTCTCCTGGATGGATTCCCCTGGATGGATTCCCCTGGATGGATTCCCCTGGGATGGATTCCCCTCGATGGATTTCCCTGGATGGATTCCCCTCGATGGATTTCCCTGGATGGATTCCCCTGGATGGATTCTCCCTGGATGGATTCCCCTGGATGGATTTCCCTGGATGGATTCCCCTGGATGGATTCTCCTGGGATGGATTCCCCTGGATGGATTCTCCCTGGGATGGATTCCCCTGGATGGATTCTCCCTGGGATGGATTCCCCTGGATGGATTCCCCTGGATGGATTCTCCCTGGGATGGATTCCCCTGGATGGATTCCCCTGGATGGATTCTCCCTGGGATGGATTCCCCTGGATGGATTCCCCTGGATGGATTCCCCTGGATGGATTCCCTTGGGATGGATTCTCCTGGATGGATTCCCCTGGATGGATTCCCCTGGATGGATTCTCCTGGATGGATTCCCCTGGATGGATTCCCCTGGATGGATTCTCCTGGGATGGATTCTCCTGGATGGATTCCCCTGGGATGGATTTCCCTGGATGGATTCCCCTGGATGGATTCCCTTGGGATGGATTCCCCTGGATGGATTCTCCTGGATGGATTCCCCTGGGATTTCCCTGGATGGATTCCCTTGGGATGGATTCCCCTGGATAGATTCCCCTGGATGGATTTCCCTGGGATGGATTCCCCTGGATGGATTCTCCTGGGATGGATTTCCCTGGGATGGATTCCCCTGGATGGATTCCCCTGGGATGGATTCCCTTGGGATGGATTCCCCTGGATGGATTCTCCTGGGATGGATTCCCCTGGATGGATTCTCCTGGGATGGATTCCCCTGGATGGATTTCCCTGGATGGATTCTCCTGGGATGGATTTCCCTGATGGATTCTCCTGGATGGATTCTCCTGGATGGATTCCCCTGGGATGCATTCTCCCTGGATGGATTCTCCTGGATGGATTCTCCCGGGTGGATTCCCCTGGGATTTTTTGGCAGCACCTCTCAGATTCCTCAGCTGCCACCACCACACCTGTCCCACAGCACCGACCATTCCTCCCAGCTTGTCCCGCTGCCTTTGTCCCTCTGTCCTGCTCACGGACACCCCACCAGCTCTTGGGATTTCACGAACTTACCCAGGCAACTCTATCCTTAATTCCCCTATTCCTAATTCCCTGCATTTTCCCCGTCCTGAGAGAGGGAACAGCGAACCCAGAAGGCAGCAAAGAGAGGGAGTTTGGAGGGGTTGGAGCTGCCTCTGCCCCAGCTCCGGGAAAACCCAAAACCCATCCCCGGGGATGGGAGGGATGCGGGAAACACCACCGGCAGCTGAGGAGGAGGATGAAGATGGAGAGGAAGGCTCTGGAAACGCTGCCCAGCCGAAAAAACACCTGGGCAATTGGGGATCCCTGCGGAGGGGATGGGGCAGGAGGGGAAAGAACCGGAGGGAAGGGGGCAGCGGGAAGGGGGGATCCCGGAGCTGCTCCGGGAGAAACGGGAGGAGATGGAGGGGAGGGACAGCGGCGTCCCCGGTGGGCCCGGGGAGCGGGGCACGAAGGGACCCCGGAGGGAGCCACCAAAGGCGGCGGGAGGCCCCGGGGAGGGTCGGAGAGGGTCGGAGCGGGGCTGGCGCGGCTCGGGGGACCTGCGGGGGCCGGGGGTGGCGGGCGGGGGTCGCTCCTTACCCGCCCGGCGCCCCGCACCATCCCGGCCCGGCTCACACAAAGGCGCCGACCCGCCCCGCGCCCGCCCCGGCCCGCGCCGCCTTCCGGGAGCCGCCGCCGACAGCGCCCCCGTGCGGACAGGAGGAACCGGAGCGGGGGCGCCGGACGGACACACGGACACATGGACACGGAGATGGGGCGGGACACGCGGACACGGACACAGGGACACGGGGAGGGACACACGGACACGGGAAAGGACATACGGACACGGACAGACGGACACGGGGAGGGACACACGGACATGGACACGGACAGACGGACACGGGGAGGGACACACGGACATGGACACGGACACATGGACACGGGGAAGGACACACGGACACGGGGCGGGACACAAGGGCACACACGGACACGGGGAGGGACACATGAACACGGGGAGAGACACACGGACACACGGACAGGGGGAAGAACACACGGACACCGGTGTGGGACACACGGACACAGGGTGGGACACATTGACACGGATACGGGGAGGGACACACGGACACGGACACTGGTGTGGTATTTACACACTGACAAGAAGGGATATGGAGACGGACACGGGAGGGGACACGGCCAGGGGCACGGACACACGGACACGGACACACGGACACGGGAAGGGACACGGACAGCGGCACGGACACACGGACACGGGAAGGGACACGGACAGGGGCACGGACACACGGACACGGGAAGGGACATGGACAGGGGCACTTCTCCAGTTACGGGGCTGCCGTGGGGAAGGCACAGGGCGCTGTAGCCCAACAGCCCACGAACCCCGGCCCCGGTGGTCCCGTGGGCTCATCCCCGTGGGCTCATCCCCGCATCCCCATCCCCGCATCCCCATCCTGGCGGGTTATTCCCGCATCCCCGTCCCCCGGTCTGTCCCGAGCGGGTCCCGGAGGGCGCAGCCAAGACACGGAGCCGCATTTTGCGCGTGTCCCGCGCAGACACGGGTGGGTGTATAACGGGACACGTCCGGGTGTACACAGGTGCACGGACACGCGCTCGCGGGGCGGCACCGCCGCGCTCCCCACGGCTCCGTGGGCGCCGGGACGCTCCGGTCCCACCATCCCCGGGACACCGGGCACGGCCCCGTGCGGGGCTCGCTCCGCCGCTCACGCCGCCCGCAGCGGGGCCTCGCCGGGAGCGGGGGGTCCCGGGGAGCACCGGGGGCCCGGGCTGCCGTTCCCCCGCCCCGCCGCTCGTTTCCCCATGAGCCCCACGAAGAAATCGTGCATGTCTCCTGCGGAGAGACCGGCCGTCAGCGGCACCGGTACCGGCGCCGGCACCGACACCGGCACCGGGCGGGACTTACTCTTCTGCGGCGCCGCGGGGGGACCTGGAAAAGACCGAAATGGGTGAGTGAGCGCCGGGCGGACCGACCCCTTTCCCATCCGAGCCCTCCCGCCCCTCACCGGCGCCTTCCTCCCGCAGCAGCTCCAGCGCGGCGGCGGCGGCGGCGGCCCCGGGGCTGCCGCGGGGGCTCCACGGCAGCGGCTCCGGGCCGGGCATCCCCTGCGGGAATGAAGCAGGTGGGAAGGGGTCTGGGAGGTCCCGGGGATCCGGGATCCGCCCGTTGCTTCCCCCACCGACGGCCGTACCGGAGCGGGGCCCGGCGGGGCGGCGGGGGCGCGGCGGGCGAGGGCGAGCGGCAGCGCCAGGAGCAGCAGCACGGCGAGCACCGGCCGGTTCTTCATCCTCGGGGGGACGCGGGGGCAGCGATCAGCGACGGAGCTTCCCGGGGCTGTCCCGAGCCGGCCAACCCTCGATGGGGCGGCCCGGGATGGGTCTGGAAGCGAAGCGGGCTCTGGGGAGGGAAAGAGACGGGAGACGGGGGGACCGGGGGCGGCGGGACCCCCTCTCCGGTGTGGGGAGGAGGGATCGCGCCGCTTCCCTGGATGCCGGTGTCCCTTGGACCCCCGGGGGTGCGTTACAGGGTTGGGGAGGGTCCTTCCGGGCCGTGCGGGGGGACACGGCCCCGCTGTGGCCGCTCGTGTCCCCCCGCTCGTGGCCGCGGTGCCACCGTTGTGCGCTCGCACACGAGCCGTGCAACCGCGAGGGTGGGGCACGGACACGGCTCGGGCTCCGTCCTGCACGTTCACCCGGTCCCCTGACACACTCCCTGGCACACTGGCATCCCCTGGCACGCTCCCTGGCACACTGGCATCCCCTGGCGCGCTGGCATCCCCTGGCACGCTCCCTGGCACACACATGCTTGCCCACAGCTCGATTTGCTTCCAGAACCCCCACCAAACCCTCCGCAAATTCAAACAACACCCTCACCCCATCTCTCCCCCTTCCTGTGCCCCTCCCCAGCGCCATCCCAACCTCCTCTTCCTCCTCCTGCCTTCCCCGAAGCCCAGCGGGGTGAGCACAGGGCACAGGGAGCCTCGGGAAGCCCCCAGGGTTGTGGGGGACACAGGGACACAGACCTGCCGGTGGAGTCGAGGGATGAGGGACCCTCGGAGAAGGGACCTCTCGGGGCGTGGTGATGGATGGCAGCGATGGTGGTGGGCAGCGATGGTGGGCAGCGATGGTGGGCAGCTCCCCCGGCCCGGGCTCAGCCGGGAGATGAAATACTGGGGCAGCAGCTGCTGCACGGCGCTAAATAAGGGGCTCTGCCCATGGCACGGCGTGGGTGGGCAAGAGGAGAGCTGCCAATGGGGGCCGGGGGGAGGTGGTACCCCCACCCTGCAGCTTCACGCCCACGCAGCACTCGTGGCACACACGGAGTCACACAGCGGCACACGCGTGCCCACGCAGGGGTGGGGGTCAGCACACGGGCACCGTGCCCACGCAGGCACCCCAGAGTGGGGGGTCAGCACAGGGGCACTGTGCCCATGCAGGAACCCCAAAATCAGGGGTCAGCATATGGGCACCGTGCCCACGCAGGGACCCCAAAATGGGGGGTCAGCACACGGGCACCGTGCCCACGCAGGCACCCCAGAGTGGGGGGTCAGCACATGGGCACTGTCCCCATGTAGGAACCCCAAAATCAGGGGTCAGCATATGGGCACCGTGCCCACGCAGGGACCCCAAAATGGGGGGTCAGCACATGGGCACTGTGCCCATACAGGTACCCCAGAATCAGGGGTCAGCACATGGGCACCGTGCCCACCCCAGAGTGGGGGATCAGCACATGGGCACCGTGCCCACGCAGGGACCCCAAAATGGGGGGTCAGCACATGGGCACTGTGCCCATACAGGTACCCCAGAATCAGGGGTCAGCACACGGGCACCGTGCCCACCCCAGAGTGGGGGGTCAGCACATGGGCACCGTGCCCACCCCAGAGTGGGGGGTCAGCACACGGGCACCGTGCCCACCCTGGGGTGGGGGTCAGCACACGGGCACTGTGCCCATACAGGTACCCCAGAATGGGAGGTCAGCACATGGGCACCGTGCCCATGCTGGGGTGGTGTTGGGATCGGCAGGAGAAATGCGGCACACAACATGATTGATCAGGAAATCTCCAACTTTATTGATAGGTACTCATCTCTATATCGGTGTTAACGAGGCTCATACAAATTGCAAAGGCGAGCTCACCATTGGTTAGTTACTTATCAGCCAACTACGCCTACTTCTGCATTCTTGTGGATATTTTATTGAAACTATTCTTCATTTTTCTGCCAAAGATGTTCTCCCCTATCCTGTTGTTGCACCAAGGGCACAATGTCCTTGCCTGTCATTGGACACTGACTGCTGACTCCTAAACTTGTCCCCTTCCAGCTTAAGACGTGACCTTTCTCGGCAAACCAACTGTCCACAAAGATCTCCACAGGGTGGGGAGGTGGGCACCATGCCCACGCAGGCACCCCAGGGTGAGGGGTCAGCACGTGGGCACTGCACCCATGCAGCCCCCAGCCCCTCGTTGCGGGCGTCAGCAGATGGGCACCATGCCCACCCTGGGGTGGGGAGTCAGCACATGGGCACTGTGCCCACACAGGAACGCCGGGATGAGGGGTCAGCACATGGGCACCGTGCCCACCATGAGCATGCCCACGCAGCCCCCAGCCCCTCATTGTGGGGACGTCACCACGTGTCTGTTGGCACGTGTGGGGACACGCGTGGAGGAGTGGTCCCGGTCAGATTCTGGGTGGTGCAGACAGGATTTGGGGGTCTCGGGGGTGAAAGGGGATTGACCAGGCTCCCACACACGTGTTCATCTGCACACACGAGCACAGGTGTGCCCGCACACTCACACCCTGCCCCACTGCAGCACGCCCGGCCTGCCCACTCTCATGCCACGACCAAGGTGGAAGATGGGGAGGAAAATTTGGGGCAAAAGCAGGAAAGAGGGAAGGACTGGGCCAAAAATGACATCCAAGGACTCCATGTCGATCAACAGGCAGCGGTGACTGCTCCGGTGGCTGCGGCAGCCCCTCGGGAAAACAACTCACGTGGCAACACAGCCCGGGGCAGGGCAGCATCTGCAGCGCCGGCAACGTTAATTAAATCGGAGCCTGGCCAGAGACGGCCTAATTAATTAATAACACCTACTTGTGAGATGCCAAGTGCGACGCAGCTGTGAAGAGCCGCGCTGCCCCGGGCTTGTTTACGGCGAGGGGGAAGGTCCCTGGTGCTGGGACGTGACAGAGCGGGGGAGCTCTCGGTGCTGGGACACGGCCAGGCCACCAAAAGTGCCACCACCGTGCACACGCACGTGCCCCGCCAACGTGCAGGAGCTGCTCCGGGGCCCACCTGGGAGCTGGTGCTGATGGTGACGTGACGGGGAGTTGGCAGCTCCCCGAGGTAACGCGGGTGATGTGTGGGGACAGGATAAAAACCCTCGTCAAGAGCTTGATGAGTGCCGGGGGGGGAAAGGCAGAAAAGGGGGGGAGACCCTGTCGTGAAGGATGTGGGGTTCAGGGGGCTGCAGGAGTCGTGGCAGTCCTGAGGGTTCAGGGGAACTGGAGGATTGATGGGGATCTGGAGGGTTCTGGGGGCTGGGGGGGTCCCATGGATCATGGGGGGTTGAAGGAGTGATGGAGGTCCTGAAGGATCTGGGGGCTGCAGGAGTGGTGGGAGTCCTGAGGGTTCAGGGGGCTGGAGGGTTCTGGGGGGGGTCCCATGGATCCTGGGGGGTTGAAGGCCTGATGGAGCTCCTGAAGAACGTGGGGGCTGCAGGGCTGATGGGGTCCTGACGGTTCTGGGGGCTGGGGGACTGACAGGGGGTCTGCAGGTCCTGGGGGGTTGTAGTGCTGATGGAGCTCCTGAAGGACCTGGGGGCTGCAGGGCTGATGGGGTCCTGAGGGTTCTGGGGGCTGGGGGACTGACAGGGGGTCTGCAGGTCCTGAGAGCTGCAGGATTGGTGGGGGTCCAGAGAGTCCTGGGCACTGCAGGACTGATGGGGGTCCTGATGGGGGTCCTGATGGGGGTCCTGGGGGGTGCAGAACTGATGGAGGTCCTGCGGGTCCTGCAGCATCACTGGGGCTGTGCATAACCTCCCTCTATCCCATTCTCCATGTTCCTGGTCCCTAAACGCAGCTCCAGCACCCAGCCAGGGTGTCCTGCAGCAGGGTGGGGGGACCCTGGGCAGGGGCACAGGGACATCCAGAGCGGGCAGGAGTATGACAGGGACCTCACATGCAGCCACCCACGGCTGCCAAGAAATTGCCTCTGAGGCAGCGTGAGCCTGTGAGCCACTTGATGGGAAAAGTGGCCACAATTTGGAGCCTCTCCAATCACCACAAGCTGAGCGCTGGCTGCAATCAGGCATCAGGAAAAGTCAGGAAAGCGGGGGGCCAGGCTGAGGGGCTGCATCACCAGGCTGGGCTGTGCCCCCCACAGCTTGGGCATTGTCCCCTGAGGTCCCACCCCAAAATGAGGTGACACCACCCCGGCACCGACGCCTCAGCATCCTTTTAATGAGTTTGGAGCTGTGCCTGGGTGCTGCCAGCACTCACAGGGGTGGGGGATGACACAAGGGGGGTGTCAGTGTGAGGGTGGGGGTCCTGTGAGGGTCCCCTCAGTACACCAGGACCTCCATCTTGTTGCTGCCCTTTTTCTTGCAGACGGGGCCGTTGGTGCTGGCCTTGGGGGACTCCACCACGGTGATGGACACGTCGCCCTTCGGGAAGCGTGTGGAGAACCTGGGAGGGGAGGAGTCAGGATGGAGAGGTGGGAGGGGGACATGTCCACACCCATCTCATCATTGCCCAATGAGCTGCCTTGGTTACACCCCCTCCTCAGCAGCTTCCTGCTGCAGCCAATCAGGTCGCTCACATGGTGCCCCACCCTTGGAGGCTCCACCCACCTCAATCCCACCCTGAGCACCACCCTGTCCCGCCCACAATAACCCCACCCATTGCAGCCCCACCCTCCAGTGCCCACACCCACATTAGCCCCACCCTCCAGTGCCCACACCCACATCAACCCCATCCTTCTGGTCCCACCCAAGTTAGCTCCACCCACTGAAGCCACGCCCTCTGTGCACCCAGCCCTGTCCTGCCCTACCCATTGTAGTCCTGCCCTTCAGACTCCACCCACCGCGACCACACCCACTGTAACCACGCCCACCAAAGCCACGCCCACACCTGTCAGTGATGTGCAGGGGCAGCGCCTGCCCCGTGGTGGCCTCGAAGGTCTGGTACAGGCGAGTCACCAGCTCGATGAGGTGGTCACTGACCAGCAGGAAGTCACCCTTGGCCCCCACTGTGGAGACCTGTGGGGTAAACAGGGGGTCAGCCCCGCTGGGGACCCCCTGAGCCCCCAGGACCCCCCTCCCCAGGTACCTCCTTGAGGTGCAGGGCCAGGAAGCCGTCGGAGAAGCGGGTGACGGAGACGCCGCGGATGTCACCGAGGCTGAGCACGGTCTTGGGCTGGGCAGCCTTGGGGTCAGCCAGGACCAGGTGCTCGGTGGTGAGGAGCAGCAGGCGTGGCACGGTCTGTGGGTGGGGGTCAGCGTGGGCAGGTGGTCAGCATGGGCAGGGGGTCAGATGGGCAGGGGGGTCAGCATGGGCAGGGGGGTCAGCATGGGCAGGGTGGTCAGATGGGCAGGGGGGTCAGCATGGGCAGGGGGTCAGTGTGGGCAGGGGGTCAGTGTGGGCAGGGGGTCAGCATGGGCAGGGGGTCAGTGTGGGCAGGGGGTCAGTGTGGGCAGGGGGTCAATGTGGGAAGGGGGTCACCAAGAGCAGGGGGTCAGCATGAGCAGGTGGTCACCAAGAACTGGGGGTCAGTGTGGGCAGGGGGTCATTGTGGACAGGGGGTCAGCATGGGCAGGTGGTGGTCAGCACGGGTAGGTGGTCACCAAGAGCAGGTGGTCACCAAGAGCAGGTGGTCAGAGCTGGGGGTCAGTGTGGGCAGGGGATCATTGTGGACAGAGGGCCACCACGATCAGGGGGTCACCATGTTCAGGGGGTCAGCATGAGCAGATGGACAGCGTGGGCAGGGTGTCAGCAGTGGGTCAGAGCAGGGGGTCACGGTGTCCCCGTGTGCCCTCCCAGTGCCCAGAGCACAGCCCCAAAGCAGCTCTCACCTTCCCACTGGCCCTGTTCACCTTCCTCACGCTGTCCGCCATCACCAGCTTGTCCTTGGCCACCGCGTGCAGCTTCTGGTACTTGGGGTTCTGCTTCAGCCCCAGGTACTCCCCGCGGAACGGCTGCTGCAGGCTGGGGACGAGGCCATTTCAGCATCACTGCCCCGAGCCCCCCTGCACCCCCCAGCCCCCTGCCCTGGCACCTTTTGGGGTAGAGGGTCTTCTTGTCCTTGAAGAGCTCGCTGGCGCAGAGCCTGGCCTGCAGCTGCGCCCGCCGCGACGCCGACAGCTGGTCGCGGTACTTCTTGCACTGCCGAGGGAAGGGGACGATTTGATGCCACCAAAGACCTCTCTCAGGTGAGCTGGCACACCCAAACCCCACCTGGAATTCTCCCCATCTCCCACCTTCCAGTGGTAGAAGATGTTCTTCAGCTCCTGGTTGGTGTTATCCAGGAACCTGTAGGGCGCCGGGGGCCAGGTCCGGTCGGTCACCGACAGCGGCGGGAGGTTCTTTGCCAGCCCCACCAGGTACTTCTGCACCTGGGGGTGACAACGTGGCAGGGGTCAGGGGAGGGCAGGGGCACCCAGCAGGGCAGGGGGCTGGGTTGGCAGCGTGGCCCCCTCTGCCCCAGCCCCACTCACCAGGCGCCGGTAGATGAAGTTGGCCAGGCAGGTGCTGGCGCTGGAACGGAAATATTTCCTGTAGGTCTTGCGTGCCTGTGGGGACAGCGCCAGCGGTGAGGACACCAGGACATCGCCACCAGCCCCACAAAGGGTCCCCCATGTCCCCCCGTCCCCCACATTGCTCACATCTCCTATATCCCCCATGTCCCCCACACCCCCCATCCCTGTTTGGCCCCAGTGGAGAGGACAGAGTCTCCAGCCCGACAGGGTGGGCAGACAGACAGACGGCACGGACAGCAGGACAGAGCGGC
The DNA here is from genome assembly GCF_028018845.1 of Melospiza georgiana. Classification (NCBI taxonomy): domain Eukaryota; kingdom Metazoa; phylum Chordata; class Aves; order Passeriformes; family Passerellidae; genus Melospiza; species Melospiza georgiana. The sequence goes on along the minus strand of NC_080458.1, from coordinate 5,680,355 downwards.
CTGAGGGCGCGTGGCCCCGTTACCTGGTACCCTCTCCAGTGAGCAGCGATGGTGGTGGCGGCCGCGTGGCGTCGGCACTGGGACTTCAGCTCCCGGAGGAGCCGGCGAGACTGCGGGGGTGAGAGCCCAGGGAGCCCCAGGGGGAGACACCAACACAGACATGGAGAGCGAGGGAGAGGCGGGAGAGAGGCAGGAGAGAAGGAGGAAAGACGGGGAGAGGAGATGAGGGTGAATCTGGTCCCACCGTGGGACGCACGGAGCTCCTGGTGCCACCGTGGGGCACGCAGAGCCCCTGTGCCCACCCACCCTGCTCCCCCACACCAGGCCAGCCCCATGGTGGCCCTGGGGCTGCCCAGCTCTCACCTTCCAGCCCCGTGCATAAGCCTGGAGGATCAGTGCTGAACGCTTCATCTGCTTGTATCTGTTCTTTTGCTGTGGGGAAACAAAGGGGGTGAGTGGGGTGAGCTTGGAGAGCCAGGAGGAGAGGGATGGGCAGGGGAAGCACGGCCAGAACCTGCCCTATCCTCACCCTGTGGCCACGGAACCAGGCAGAGATGAGGATCTGGCTCTTGCGCATCAGCTGGTACTGGATCCGGCACCGCCAGCCCCGGAACATCTTCTGGATGAGGGTGGCGAGCTCGGCCACGCGCTCCTGGCGCCGCCGCTCCAGGTCGAAGAGCTGGGCACAACCGTGGCAAGCAGTGAGCAGCCCCAGGACCTCCCAGGATGAGTTTAGATCCCTCTGAACTCCCCCGTTCCCAAACTCACAGTGCGCGGCGAGCGGATGAAGATTTTGGTGTGACCAAACGCCAGCTCCTCGGCGGGGAACTGCAGACCTGCCAGCAGCACCTCGGTGCCCTCCCTGCATCAGGGCACAGTTGGGGTTGGTGTTTTGTGGAGATAATCAAAACTCTACAACTTTTGTGAAGTTTTACGGAGATAATCAAAACTCCACAACTTTCGTGGAAGTTGTAAAGCCGGTATGTTCATTACAGCGCTGGATGCATGTGGGAATGGTTCTGTTAAAATGACATGCGTACTTCTGGGGACTTCACGTCCCTTTTTATCTCCTTCTCAAATACATATGCATACAATTTCACAATAGGTTGTGAAAGGGACAAGATGGGCACCACGGTGCTGGTACCTGTGTTTTGCGGAGATAATCAAAACTCCACAACTTTTTTGTGAAAGTTGTAAAGCCGGTATGTTTATAACATGCATGTGGGAATCGTTCTTTTAAAATGACATGTGTACTTCTGGTGGCTTCAGGTCCCTTTTTATCCTTCTGGGAACTTCAGGTCCCTTTTATCCCCCTCTCAGACACATACGCATACAACTTGACAATAGGTTCATGCATATTCATTTTTAAGAATTTCACGTGACATTTGCTGCTAGTTCTTCTTTATCAGAAAGAATTCTTAGGTCAAGTTTGTCACAGACATCTTTTATGAAAAATCTTTTCCTTAGGATTTTTCCTCCTGAGAGGCTGAGAGGCCTCAGGAACAAAATGCAAACATTGATTATCTGCTGCTTTGGAATGCAACAGGTGGATATTTGATTGGCCCATGTTGGATGTTTGTAATTTATGGCCAGTCACAGTCAGGTGGCTCAGACAGAGAGATGAGCCACAAACCTTTGTTATCATTATTTCTTATTCTATTCTTAGCCAGCCTTCTGATGAAACCCTTTCTTCTATTCTTTTAGTATAGTTTGAATGTAATATATATGATAAAATAATAGATCAAGCCTTCTGAAACATGGAGTCAGATTCTCGTCTCTTCCCTCATCCTAAGACCCCTGTGAACACTGTCACAGGTTCATACATATTCATTTTTATGAATTTTGAAAATTTTTTACAAATTTCACGTGACATTTGCTGCTAGTTCTTCTTTATCAGAAAGAATTCTTAGGTCAGGTTGACCTGCTCTCACAGCAGTCTGTCTGTCTTTCTCTATCACCTTCTGTCCCCCTCCCCTTATCTCTGTCCTTCCCTGAAGCAGTTTCTCTGAGCCTAGGTCAACCTCTCTGTCTTTCTCTATCACCTTCTGTCTCCCCTTATCTCTGTCTTTCACTGAAGTAGTTTCTCTGAGCCTAGGTTTTTCCTGGCGGGCTCAATAGCTATGTTCTCTAACCACAGACTCAACTCAAAAATGTCCATTTCACCTAAATCAAAACGGGAAATTCCAATGTATCCAGAAAATTTCACTGTCTCATTGGTCAGAGCCCCCTTGGCAGCCCCCTGACCCTCCCAGGGCGTGCCAGCCCCCTTACCTGTCCCCACGGTCCCAACAGGGCCACGTTTGGGCGTTGAGCATCTTGTAGCGCTGCAGGAAGGGCCCGTAGAGCTGGCGGAAGGCGTAGCCCGCCCGCCGCACCCGCACGTTCTCCAGCAGCCCCAGGTAGCGCACCTGGGCCAGCACCAGCTCCGGCGTGAACACCATGGCTGACTTGGTGTCGTTGGGTTTGATGCACCTGCAGAGCACAGTTGGTGGTTTGGGGGTGCCAGAGTCATCCCCAGGGGTCTCTTTGCCATGGTCGTATTTTCTGAAAAATCCCTTCGCCAGGGTTTCTTCTGCTGGGAAGCTGAGAAGCCTCAGAGAAAAATGAAAACTGTAATTATCTGATTTGCTTCTCCTGTGTTTCGCTGCTCTGGAATTCCTTTGCCAGGGTTTCTTCTGCTGGGAAGCTGAGAAGCCTCAGAGAAAAATGAAAACTGTAATTATCTGATTTGCTTCTCCTGTGTTTTGCTGCTCTGGAATTCCTTTGACAGGGTTTCTTCTGCTGGGAAGCTGAGAAGCCTCAGAGAAAAATGAAAACTGTAATTATCTGATTTGCTTCTCCTGTGTTTTGCTGCTCTGGAATTCCTTTGCCAAGGTTTCTTCTCCTGGGAAGATGGAAGCCTCAGAGAAAAATGAAAACTGTAATTATCTGATTTGCTTCTCCTGTGTTTTGCTGCTCTGGAATTCCTTTGCCAGGGTTTCTTCTCCTGGGAAGATGGAAGCCTCAGAGAAAAATGAAAACAGTAATTATCTGATTTGCTTCTCCTGTGTTTTGCTGCTCTGCAATGTGGGTTGGAGATTGTTTACCAACTGGTCATTGTTTGATTGGTTTCATGTGAATTGTTTTTACTTAATGGCCAATCACCATCAGCTGTGTCAGGACTCTGGAGAGTTATTTTTGGAAAAATAATATTTTCTGAAAAATCCCTTTGCCAGGATTTCTTCTCCTGGGAAGATGGAAGCCTCAGAGAAAAATGAAAAGTGTAATTATCTGATTTGCTTCTCCTGTGTTTCGCTGCTCTGCAATGTGGTTTGGAGATTGTTTACCAACTGGTCATTGTTTGATTAATTTCATGTGAATTGTTTTTACTTAATGACCAATCACCATCAGCTGTGTCAGGACTCTGGAAGAAGTCACCATCTTTTCATTATTATCTTGTTAAACCTTCTGTCTGTATCCTTTCTCAATTCTTACAACTCAGTATTCTCAATGTCTGTGTCATATTCTCTCATTTTCCTTTAAAAATTACTCAAATATGAAGATTCAAAGTCAATGCAACCCTGACACTGACAGAGATACATTGATCAGCAGAGAGAATATCAACCAGTGAGGACCCACTCCAAAATCTTAATAAAAATCTCATAAATATCTTTGCCTTCACAAATAGGCTCCAGGAAATTGTTGTACTGGTTGTCTTTGACTGTAGTGAATCAAGGATGATAAATACTACTAGTAGTACAATATAGTTTTAGTATAGCATAATACAATATAGTATAATATTATATAGTATGATATGATATGATATGATATGATATGATATGATATGATATGATATATAATATAATATAATATAATATAATATAATATAATATAATATAATATAATATTCAGTGTATTCAGAAAATTTCACTGCCTCACTGGTCAGAGACCCCCCTGGCATATATATAATATATAATATATAATATATAATATATAATATATAATATATAATATATAATATATAATATATTATATATAGTATATAATATATAGTATATAATATATAGTATATAATATATAGTATATAATATATAGTATATAATATATAGTATATTATATATAGTATATTATATATAGTATATAATATATAGTATATTGTATATAGTATATTATATATAGTATATTATATATTATATATTATATATTATATATTATATATTATATATTATATATTATATTACATTAATATAAAATAGTAAATTAGCCTCCTAAGAACATGCAATGAAATTCAACCACTCCTCCTCAATCTGGGAAACTGTGAAAACACCACAGGGGCCGGTACCTGATGTAGTTGGGGTTTTTGGAGTAGAGGTTCTTCATCAGCATCGCCACGGATGACTTGAACTGGAAGCCTGCAGTGGGGGGCAGCTTGAGGGAGACTTTTTGGGGGTCCCCCTCGGGGAAGAGCGAGCGCAGCAGAGCGTGCTGGGCCGCCCACATGGCCTGAGAGAGGTCACGGAAGAGGAGGTCGTTGTTCTTCTCGATGAAGCCCGTCACGTTGTAGGTCACCTGGGGAGGGTGGTGGGGTCAGCAGCTGGGCAGGGAGGGGGGCACCTCCAGCCTGCTCCCAGTCCAGTGCACATCCTCCCAACATCTCCTGTGTGAGGCTGGGAAGGGGAACTGAGGCACTGGGAAGAGGAGCAAGGTGCTGGGAAGAGAATTGGGGTGCTGAGAAGAGGATTGGGGTGCCTGGAAGAAGATTGGGCCGCTGAGAAAAGGTCTGGGATGCTGGGAAGAGAACCAGGGCACTGGGAAAAGATTTGGGGTGCTGGGAAGAGGATTGGAGCACTGAGAAAAGGTCTGGGATGCTGGGAAGAGAACCAGGGCACTAGGAAGAGGATTGGGGCACTTAGAAAAGAATTGGGGTGCTGGGAAGAGGATTGGGGCACTGGGAAGAGGATTGGGGTGCTGGAAGGAGAACTGGGGCATTGTGAAGAGGACCAAGGTGCTGGGAAGAGAATTGGGCTGCTGTGAAGAGGACTGGGGTGCTGGGAAGAGGTCCAGGGCACTGGGAAGAGGACTGGGGCACTGAGAAAAGATTTGGGATTCTGGGAAGAGGATTGGAGCACTGAGAAAAGGTCTGGGATGCTGGGTAGAGGACCAGGGCCCTGGAAGGAGAACTGGGGCATTGTGAAGAGGACCAAGGTGCTGGGATGAGAATTGGGGTGCTGGGAAGAGGACTGGAGCACTGGGAAGAGGATCAGGGTTCTGGGAAAAGCATCAGGGCTCTGGGATGAGGAGTGTGGCACTGGGAAGAGGATCGGGGTTCTGGAAGAGAATCAAGGTACAGGGAAGAGGATTGGGGTGCTGGGAAGAGGATCAGAGATCTGGGAAGAGGATTGTCATACTGGGAAAAGAATCAGGGTCCTGAGAAGAGGATTGGAGTACTGGGAAGAGGATCAGGGCTCTGTGAAGAGGATCAGGGTGCTTGGAGCACTGGAAAAAGGAGTGTGGAGCTGGGAAGAGGATTGGGGCGCTGGGAAGAGAAGTGTGGCACTGGGAAGAGGATCAGGGTGCTGGGAAGAGGATCAGGGCTCTGGGATGAGGATCAGGGCTCTGGGAAGAGGAGTGTGGCCCAGGGCAGAGGATCAGGCACAGCCAGACCTTGCCGGCGTAGTGGTGGATGCGGAAGCAGCGCGGCGGCAGGCTGGCGTCGGTGACACGCCGGGCGTTCTGCGTCTCCTTGCTCTCGTAGTGCTTGTGTGTGGCCAGGAGCTGGTTGAGTTTGGTGAGGAACGTGTCCTCATTGACCACGCCGGGCCTCAGGCACTCCTCATCCAGCATGGCCAGGATCCCCGTGGTGTTCTGTGCGATGGGTGGTGTCACCATGATGGGTGGTGTCACCACAAACCAGCCCAAATTAATCCCAGTTTGGGCTGTGGAGGGGAGCTGGAACCCCAAGATCCCAGCATTGGGTGGGCAACTCATGTTCTCAGTCAAGGTGTCACCCCAAACCCCAAGGTGTCACCCAAACCAGCCCCAGTAAATCCCAGTTTGGGCTGTGGTGGGAACTGGAACCCCAAGATCTCAGCACTGGGTGGGCAACTCACGTTCTCAATCAAGGTGTCACCCCAAACCAGCCCATATTAATCCCAGTTTGGGGGATTAATTAAAATGTAATTAAATTTAATTAAATTTAGTTATTTAAATTAAACCAGCCCCAGTGGATCCCAGTTTGGGCTGTGGGAGGAGCTGGAACCCCAAGATCCCAGCACTGAGTGGACAACTCACATTTTCAATCAAGAATCCCAGTTTGGGCTGTGGTGGGAGCTGGAACCCCAAGATCTCAGCACTGGGTGGGCAACTCACGTTCTCAATCAAGGTGTCACCCCAAACCAGCCCATATTAATCCCAGTTTGGGGGATTAATTTAAATTTAATTATTTAATTATTTTAATTAAACCAGCCCCAGTGGATCCCAGTTTGGGCTGTGGGAGGAGCTGGAACCCCAAGATCCCAGCACCGAGTGGACAACTCACGTTCTCAATCAAGTTGCAGATGATGCTGTTGTCAAAAAACTCCACTGGGGTCCACTGGATGCCCTGAGAGGAGATGTGGGTCAGACACAGGAATAACCAGACCCTGCCCCACGGACACCACAGCCGGTGTGGGGCAGGAACCGGACGTCCGGCCACGGGACTGAGGATCCCAAATCCCTTCCTGCCATTGAATGCGCTCTCAGCAGGGAGCAGGGAGAGGCAGGGAAGTGCAGCAGAGCCGTCTCCAGCACTTCCCCATCCCAGGGAGGCTGAAACTCCTCGGGGCCGTGCTCTGGGAAGGGCTGGAGGTACCTCTCGCACGTATTCCTCCTGCTCCTCCTTCAGCGTCATCAGGATGAAGATCTGCTGCAGCTTCTCGTTGCAGTAGTTGATGATGAACTGCTCAAAGCCGTTGTCCTGAGAGAGAAGGATCCTTTATGGCAACTGCTTTCTGAGCTCCCAGCCCTGCCCTGTGTCTCAAATGCTGTTCCCAACCTCCTGAATGGGGTTTGGTGCATCCTTCACTCACCTGGAAGATCTCAAAGCCGTAAATGTCCAGGACGCCCATCACCTTCCTCTGCTTGTCCGACTTCACCTGGGGACATAATGAAGTGTTGAGCCCCGTTTGGGGTGGGGGTCCAGGTTCTTTCTGGGGCTCCAGGATCCTCTGGATCTCACCTGGATGCTGGCATTGATCCTCTTCACCAGCCAGTCAAAGAGGCGGCTGTAGATGTTCTTGGCCAGCGCGTCCCGGCCGTAGTAACCCTGGGGAGAGGGGAGAGGGGTTGGTCCTGGCTCATGGTGGGCTGCCAGGCACCAGCCTGTTCTAACTGTATAATCCAGTTTAATAATTAAGGGCATCTATTAAATTGTCAAAGTATAAATTTGGAAAAAGCCACGCGCAATCTCGACTCTGAGCCAGGCGATCATGGTCTGAAAATGTAGAATTTTGGGGATTTAGAAAGGGGGTTCAAGAGGCAAGATGGAGAAATCTGGGCTTGTCCAGCCTTTCTCCTTCTTCTCCTTGGCCTCCACCTTCTGCTGTGATGGTGGCACTTTTAGATTGGTTTAGAGTAGAAGCTCATTGCCTAACATAGGTGATAGGTATTGGAAAATTATTGTAAATAAAGTACAGGTAGTTTTTAGTATAAAAAACTACCACCACCCCAAGGGCTGGAAACAATCACCAGCTTTGTGTGAGGAGTTACAAGCCACAAGAGTTTGAGTAGAATGACAGTGAGTTAATCACAGGGTGAAAATGTAGAATTTTGGGGATTTAGAATGGGGGTTCAGGAGGCAAGATGGAGGAATCTGGGCATGTCCTGTCCTTCTTCTTAGCCTCCCTCTTCTGCTGTAATGTTGGCACTTTTAGATTGGTTTAGAGTAGAAGCTCAGTGTCTAACATAGGTGATAGGTATTGGGAAGTAATTGTAAATATTGTACATGTAGTTTTTAGTATAAAAAGGTGGGCAGAGTGCCTCTCACTGTCTTGCTAAGCAAACCTCAGCTGGACAAAAGAAAGAAGTTTATAAATAAGATATAATAAACAACCTTGAGACCAAGAACTGAAGAGCTCTGACTCCTTCAAGCACCGGGCTGGGAAAAGAGACTCTCTTAACGTATTTTGGGGTAACCCTGACCAGCTGAAGCCCTGAGATATCACAAGCCCCACAACTGGGGGTGGTGCTGCTCACCTGGGGCACAGTGAGGGTGGTGAGCACCGCCTCATCCCGCGCCTTCACCGTGCGGGAGCACAACGCCCTCTCCAGCGCGCCGGGGTCCAGCCCGATCAGCTCGCAGATCTCATGCAGCTCTGCGTGAGGACACAGCATTTCCCAGAGCCGAGGAGGGGCTGAGGGGGTCTCCCCCACCCCAATATCCCCACCCTTATCCCTCTTCCCTACCCTGGGGCTCGCTGATGCTGCAGGCCTCCATCCCGCTGGCCTGGAAGCTGCTGCTCAGCTGGACGTTGCCCAGTTTGAGCACCACGGCCGTCACCTGCAGCAGCTCTATCACCTCCGTGGGCGAGAAGCCGATGATCCTCATGGCATCCTGGGGATGGACACAAAGATCAGGGGATGGGGAGGTGTCCTAGGGTGATAGGATGCTTGTAGCCCCATTCCTCTGTTCTGTTTATGCTGGATTTTATGTTCTGTGCCTTCACTCTTCAGAGTGAATGTTTTGTTTTGGTTCTGTTATCAGCCTGCTCCCCCACGGAGAGGTGTCCTAGGGTAATGTTATGATGCTTGTATCCCCATTCCTCTGTTCTGTTCATGCTGGATTTCATGTTTTGTGCCTTCAAGACTGGCTCTGAAGGGTGTTTTGTTTTGGTTTTGCTATCAGCCTGCTCCCCCACAACTAGTGGGACACACACAGGTGTCCTAGGGTGACGTTATGATGCTTGTATCCCCATTCCTGTGTTCTGTTTATGCTGGATTTTATGTTCTGTGCCTTCAAGACAGGCTCTGAAGGGTGAATGTTTTGTTTTGGTTTTGGTTTTGTTATCAGCCTGCTCCCCCACGGCTGGTGGGACACCACAGAGACGGGGCAGGGCATGGTTCTGCTTTTTGCTTTTTGCTTTGCTTTTCACTTCACTCCTGCTTTTTGCTTCTGCTCAATTCCTTAGTTTAACTAAGCAGTCCAAATTTTCCCTGGACTGTTTCCCTTTCCCTTTTTTGGACCAACTTGAACCTGCTTCAGACTGGGACCTGGGAAACACCGAGAGTTTGCAGCCTGTGGCTGCAGCAGCTGCCCCAGCACCGGAGGGACTGATAACAGCGCAATCACCCCCAAGAGAGACTTCCTGAATTTGTCATCTTTTTCAGAGTAGTGTCATCCAACATTGTTCATTTTGCGTGCTGGGGGGTGTTTTGCCTGTTAAATAAACAGGTTCTTTCCACTTCTCTCTAACGAATCTTCCCCAAACCGGTTGGGCAGAGGGGCTGTGTGTGTTTGCTTTCTGGAGGGGCCCCTTTTGAAGGTTTTCTCCGAAATTTGCCCTAAACCAGCACAAATGGGCTCCAGGATTTTTTTTTGGGGGGAGGTCCTATCTTCCCGTGGGTACCTGCATAGCGTGGAAGTTGGCTGCATCATCCATGCCAGGCAGGCTGGAGCCCTCCCGGTCCAGGTACCCGTAGTGCCCACAGTCCTGGCGCAGCTTCAGCTGCTCTGGTGGAGGGGAGAGGAGGTGGAAGTTCAGCCCTGGTCCTCCCCAGCTCCTGTTCCACCTCCAAGTCCCTCCACACTGTGGGTCTGGACCTACGGAGCAGCTGTGGTGAAGCCCCAGCCAGGAGCTGGTAGAAGATGTGGAAGTTCCTCTCGCCCTTCACGTGCCGGACGATGCGGGATTTCTCCAGCAGGTCTGCAGGGAGGGGTCAGGGTGGGTTAAATCATGTTGGGGCTTGGATAATGAGTAGAATAAACACTTGAATAATTTAATAATTTATTATAGAAATAATGTATTCCAAATATAAATAATTGTAAACAAAAGAAATATTATATAAATAATTATATAAATACATTACTTACTATTTACTATAACTATATATTCATTATTATATAAATAATGTATTCAAAATATGAATAATTATAAATAATATATAATATATAATATAAATAATTATATAAACACATTACTTATTATTTACTATAACTATATATTCATTATTATATAAATAATGTATTCCAAATAGAAATTATTATAATCAATATATTATATAAATAATTATATAAATTTATTCGTTATTAATTATTATATATTCATTATTATATAAATAATGTATTCCAAATATAAATAATTATAACTCCAATTATAAATAAGGTATTCCAAAAATTCTCTGAATTTTTCAAAGCTTTATACAGCCTTTTTTTGCAAGGCTACCTTTTGAAATTTGGTTTTAGTTCTGTTCCTCTCTCAACAACATCTGTCTGATTCTATGGTATGCTTAAATCAGTATTTTTTATCTCCAGGTTTGTATAGAGATGACAGAACCCTCTGTCAGGTGTGGAGAATTTTCTACAAATTGATTTCCCAATCACTGGGGTGTGTTGAGTGGAACCCCTTGGGATGGTTGGTGGGTACTCACAGTTGCTGATGACCCCTCCCAGGGGTTCTCCTTTGAAGTCGAACTCGATGTCCATGTACTTGCCCTGGGGGAAGGGGCTGGGTCAGGGAGGGGGGTCCTGCTGGGACTGGAAGCTCCACTACCCACATCCCCACACCCCCATCCCCCCACATCCCCATCCCCACATTCCCGTCCCCATATCCCCCATCCTCACATCCCCATCTCTATCCCCACATTCTGATCCCCACATTCTTCACACCCCCATCCCCATATCCCTCATACCCCCCCATCCCCACGTTCCCATCCCCACATCCCCATATCCCCCATATCCCCATCCCCTCTGTGCTCCACTCCCCACATCCCCATATCCCCACATCCCCTCATCCCCACATTCCCATCCCCATATCCCCCATCCTCACATCCCCACCTCTATCCCCACATTCTGATCCCCACATTCTCCACACCCCCATCCCCATATCCCTCATATCCCCCCATCCCCACGTTCCCATCCCCACACCCCCACATCCCCCACATCCCTATCCCCATCCCCTCTGTGCTCCACTCCCCACATCCCCATCCCCACATCCCCTCATCCCCACATTCCCATCCCCATATCCCCCATCCCCACATCCCCATCTCTATCCCCACATTCTGATCCCCACATTCTCCACACCCCCATCCCCATATCCCTCATATCCCCACGTTCCCATCCCCACACCCCCACATCCCCCATATCCCCATCCCCATCCCCTCTGTGCTCCACTCCCCACATCCCCATATCCCCACATCCCCTCATCCCCACATTCCCATCCCCATATCCCCCATCCTCACATCCCCACATCCCCATCTCTATCCCCACATTCTGATCCCCATATTCTCCTCACCCCCATCCCCATATCCCCATATCCCCATATCCCTCATATCCCCCCATCCCCATCCCCACATCCCTACATCTCCATCACCACATCCCCACATCCCCATCTCTATCCCCACATTCTGATCCCCACATTCTCCACACCCCCATATCCCTCACATCCCCCCATCCCCACATCCCCCATATCCCCATCCCCTCTGTGCTCCACTCCCCACATCCCCATATCCCCCATCCCCCCCATCCCCACATTCCCCACATTCCCCATTCCCATCCCCTCTGTTCTCCCAGCCCCACCAGAACCCACACAGCCCCAGCAGGGTCCAATCCCCCTCCCCAGCTCACTCACAAATCGGGAGGAGTTGTCATTCCGGACGGTTTTAGCGTTCCCAAAGGCTGCAGGAGAGGAGGAAGGTTACGATGTGCCCCAAGCCCTGGGATGCCCGAGGAGGAGCTCAGGATGTGCTGCACTCACCCTCCAGCACAGGGTTGGACTGCAGCAGCTGCTCCTTCACCTTGTTCACCTCCTCCCCTTTGCTGCTCACGGCCGCCACGTAGGACATCACCAGCTTGCTGGCCTCTGCCAGAGAGGGGTGGGGCGTGACAGTGGTCACAGGGGTTTGCAGGTGAGGGAAGAGACGAAAATGTTGGCTCCATGTTCAGAAGGCTTGATTTATTATTTTATTATATATATATATTACATGAAAACTATACTAAAAAGAATAGAAGGAAAAGGTTCATCCCAGAAGGCTTAGCTAAGCTAAGAACACAAAGGAATGAAAATAAAGGTCTGTGGCTCTGACAGAGAGAGAGAAGCCGCTCTGCTGTGAGTGGTCACTAATTCCGAACATCCACATGAGACCAATCACAGATCCACCTGTTGCATCCCACAGCAGCAGATAATCAATGCTTACATTTTGCTTCTGAGGCCTCTCAGCAGGAAAAATCTTAAGAAAGGATCTCCCCATATCCCCACACCCCCCACACCCCCCATATCCCCATTCCCTCTGTGCTCCACTCCCCACATCCCCCCATCCTAAGAAAGGATTTTCATAAAAAGATGTCTGCGACAGTGGGGGATATTGGGGTGGGGTGGTGGGTGCTGCCGTGCCCCTCTCAGTGCCCTGAGCCCCCCTGCAGCCCTGGCTGTACCTGTCTTGCCAGCGCCGCTCTCTCCGGTGATGAGGATGCACTGATCCCTGTCCCGGTCCCGCAGCGAGCGATAGGCATCGTCGGCGATGGCATAGCTGCGGGCAAGAGGGGTTGGAAGGGGTTGGAACCACCTGGAAACGCCCCTGTTGTGGCCGTGGTGTTGCCCCAAGTGGATTCTCTTGGGATTGCCCTGGAGTGATGCCCTTGGCACAGGGCTCGCTCACATGTGGGGTTTCACGGCGAAGAAGCTGCAGTTGCGATATTCCTCCACCTTCTCCGGGGTGTAGATGGGCAGGGACTGGTACGGGTTCACTGAGATCACCACATTCCCAATGTAGGTCTGTGGGACAGCAGGGATTAGGGGCTGGGAGGTCCTGGTGCTTCTCATCCCCATCCCAGATCCTTGTCTTCATCCCAGACCCCATTCTCCATCCCAGACCCTGCAGCCCTGCCAATCCCCACCTCAGACCCCATATCCCCTTCCCATCCCAATCCCAATCCCCATCCCAGATTCTGCAGCTTTCCCAATCCCCATCCAATACCCCATATCCCATCCCCCATCCCAATCCCCATCCCATACCCCATATCTCGCTCCCCATCTCAATCCCCATCCCATACCCCATATCTCGCTCCCCATCTCATACCCTGCAGCCCTCCCAATCTCCATCCCATATCCCATTCCCCATATCCCATATCCCCTTCCCCATCCCAGACATTTCAGCCCTGCCAATCCCTATCCCATATCCCATATCTCAATCCCCATCCCAGACCCTATAGCCTCTTCCCATCCCATATCCCATTCCCCACCCATATCCCATTCCCCATCCCAGACCCTTGCAGCCCTCCCAATCTCCATCCCACACCCCATATCCTCTTCCCATCCCATATCCCCTTCCCCATACTCCATACCCCATCCCAGATCCTGCAGCCCTGCTAATCCCCATCCCATATCCCCATCCCCATCCCAGACGCTGCAGCTTTCCCAACCCCCATCCCAGACCCATATCCCCATCCCCATCCCAGACGCTGCAGCTTTCCCAAACACCATCCCATATTCCATATCCCATATCCCATTCTCCATCCCATATCCCATATCCCGAATCGCATTCCCATCCCATATCCCATACCCATATCCCATTCCCCATCCTAGATCCCGCAGCCCTGCCAAACCCCATCCCATATCCCATACCCCATATCCCAATCCCCATCCCATATCCCATACCCCCTATCCCAAGCCCCATTCCCCATATCCCCTATCCCAAGCCCCATCCCATATCCCATTCCCCATATCCCCTATCCCAATCCCCATCCCATATCCCATACCCCCTATCCCAATCCCCATCCCATATCCCATTCCCCATATCCCAGACCCTGCAGCACTGCCAATCCCCATCCCATCCCCTGCAGCTTTTCCTAAACCCCATCCCATATCCTCTTCCCATTCCATACCCCATACTCCCATTCCCCATCCCATACTCCATATCCCATCTCAGACCCTGCAGCCCTGCCAATCCCCATCCCATATCCCATTCCCCATCCCACATCCCACACCCCATACCCCACTCCCACCCCAGCAGCCCCTGTCCCCCTCCCCTGTCCCCCTCCGTCCCGCTGCCCACGTAGATGTCGCGCCGCCGGAATCGCTCCTGCAGCGTCTGGACCAGCGACTCCTCTGTCAGCGGGTCCAGCAGCACCAGATCCGCCACAGCCTCGGCGTCCAGCATCGACGAGGAGCCTTCCATGGCCGGGCAGCTCCGGGGCAGCTGGGACACAGCACGGGGGACAGGGGGTTTGTACCCACAAACACGCAGCCCCTTCCCCAAAACGCCCCGCAAGCTCCTCAGCAGTGTCCGGGATCTTATCTGCTCCCTCCAACCCTGGGGATGGGGGACAAGGCAGCCACACACCCACAAAAAGCACGGGGGGCACCTGGTGGGCTATCCCGGTGCCCAGGAGCCCGTGGTGGGGCTGGGGGCAGCCGGATGCTGGGGGGAAGCAGGACCCGGGCAGGAAACGCGGCCACCTGGATCCTATTCTTGGGGCAGGATTATTAATTCAGCCTCCACTTCCTCCCTCCTTCCTGGCAGGGGGAAGCCGCGGTGGGGAAGAGGAGCCCAAGCCCCCCAAGAGGTGACCCCCAGGAGCTGCTTCTCCCCATCTCTCACCTGTCTGTGACAGCGCAGTCACGTTCCTGGGGTGACCTTCACCCCCAGTTTACAGCTGGGGCGCAGGGCTGTAAACCCAGCCCCGCTTATCAATGCCCTGGGGAAAGTTCACAAATGAGGAGAAGGTGGGGAAAGATGAGGCAAAAAAAAGGTGATGGGAGGTGATCCCAATACCCTCTAGAGATGGCAAAACCCTTCAAGGGTCTGTGCTGGGTGAGACCCCAAAGTCAGCAGGGTGGGAACCAAAGAGGCCCCCCAAGCTCTAGGGCAGCGCTGGGCTCACCCTGAGGGTCCCAATGCCACCAGGTCCCCACTCCCCATGGGATGGGGGTTATGGGGTCAGGGTCCCCCCATCCCGCTGAGGATCGGGGGGTTTGGGTGCTTCAGCTGCTCTCAGGGTCCCCGACTCACCTCCCGGTCGCAGAGCAGGAGCGGCTGGAGCGGCTTCAGCTGGGGCTGCCCCGGAACCGGCGGGGCTCAGCCCAGCCCAGCGCCCGGCGCTGGCCCCGGTCCGGCCCACGGAGGGGAGGGGGACACCGCAGGGCCCTCCCCCAGAGCTCCCGGGTGGGGAAACTGAGGCACGAAGTGCGGATCGGCCTCAGGAGTGCTGCCGGCAGTCCCGGCTCGACCTTCCCCACCCGGCAGCTGAGAGCAGGAACAAGAAGGGAAAATCCTGGAGCCGAGCAAACAAAGGGAGCTTCCTCTGCTGGGCTGAGGGAAACAGGGGCAAGGTACAGGGCAGGAGAAGCAGAAGCAGCTGGGGATGGAGAACCAGGAGCAGCTGAGGCTGGAGAACCGGGAATGCTCAGGGCCACTTCAAGGAGGACACCTGGCCTCAAGGAGGACACCTGGTCCCAACCAGGGAATGTGTCACCCAGGGGTTGTCGTGTCCCCACACACCATGCCCAGCAGAATGACCTCCCACGGGTCACAGCAGGACGAATAAATGAGGCTCAGGACATCAAAAATACATCTTTATTAAAAATATAATCAGTCATCCACCACGCTGAGACCGGGAGGATGAAGTAACAGAGTCTGCTCACTCTTGAACAGGGAGGAAAGCACAGCAAGGGCTGGGGGAGCACACCTGGGACAGGGACAGACCTGGGACAGGGACAAACTGATGGCAGAAGCTCCAGGTGAGGTAGAAGCTGGAGCTGTGAGCAGGTGAGGGCAGCATTATTGCTTAGGAAGTTGCATAGACTGGGGTGTCCCCTCCAGCTTTGGGCTTTAGAGCTCCCCAGAGCTCTGGAACATCCGTGGGGTCACCCCAAGTCCCTGCCCACACCCATTTGGGAGAGGAGTAACAGGAGAAGGGCAGGGAGGCAGGGAGGAAGCACATCCACACTCATCCTCAGCTCTGGCATGGAGAGAGGGGGCTGAGCACAGCTTCTACCCCAACACCACATCCAGGGGCACTAGCAGACCCTGAGGCTCCTCAGCTCCATGGAGGAGTTTTTGGTTTCCACACGGGATTGAAGCCAAGGCAGAGAGGTGTGGCCCAACCAGCTGGAGCCCTCTGACACGTCTGAACCAGGAGGAGGAGGAGGAGGAGCAGGACACTCCTCACCACAGCTCCAGGCAGGTGCTGAGCACGCAGGTACCAACAGGACGGGTCCAAAGTTCCTCTCGTGTGTGTCACCCTCAGGTACCTGCAGAGGAGATGGAGGGGAAGGTCCATCCCCACCCCAGAGCGGGGAAAGGGGCTCCTGCCTGCAGCTGTGGCACTGGGGGATGGAGCCAGATGAGCACCCAGGTTTGAGGGGGGGGTCCCTGCCCTGGGGGTGCCACCCTGGGGGCTCACAAACATCCAATGCCAAAGCTGGGCTGGGTCCAGGTGGCATCTTGGTGACTTGCCAACCTGGGGTGGGGGATTCCTCTGTGTCCCACCCCACTCCCAACACCCAGAGCTGTGCTGAGAGCAGCGCTCACACCTCAGGCAGGAGCTGCAGGGAGGTGAGACCCCTTTTATCCCTGTCAGAGGGGGTCCAACCCCACAAGGACCAACCCAAGGACCATCCCCACGGGGTCCAACCCCACAAGGACCATTCCCATGGGGTCCAACCCCACAAGGACCATCTCCAAAGGGACCATCCCCACCGGGTCCAACCCCATAAGGACCAACCCCACCATGCCTGGAGCAGCCCAAGTTCTGCTCCTTGGCCAGCTCAGTGCAGCTGACCTCACTGGACATCCACATGGTTGTGGAACAGGGAATCGCTCTTGTGATTCCCACCAGAGGAGTCACTGATGTTTTCTTCCTCTTCATCCTCCTCATCATCATCCTCCTCAAAGAGCTCCTCGTCAATGGAAAGACTCTCCAGGCCAAACTCCCTCTCGTGGGCCGACACCTCGTTGGGGGTGACGTGGGAAGCACCACCCACAAAGTCAGCAAACCTGGGAGAAACCATGGAGCAGCACGTTGGGCAGCTGTGCCCAGTGCCTCTGGAGAGGCCCTGACACAGGCAGGTGAAGCACTTTGCTGCTGAGACCTGGAGTTATCCATTATTTCTTGTTTTCCACCTCCTGGTGTCATCCATCCTTTCCCCCTTTCCTGGTTTTATCCATCCTTTCCCCCTTTCCTGGTTTTATCCATCGTTTCCCCCTTTTCCACCCTCAGGTGTTATCCATCCTTTCCACCCCAGTGGTATCCACCCTTTCCCTCCTTTCCTGGTGTCATCCATCCTTTCCACCCCTGGTGTCATCCATCCTTTCCCCCTTTGGTGTTATCCATCCTTTCCATCCCCTTGGTGTTATCCATCCTTTCCCCTTTCCTGGTGTCATCCATCCTTTCCACCCTTTCCTGATGTTATCCATCTTTTCCACCCTTGGTGTTATCCATCCTTTACCCTTTTCCACCCCTGGTGTTATCCATCCTTTCCCCCTTTCCTGATGTTATCCATCTTTTCCATCCCTGGTGTTATCCATCCTTTCCACCCTTGGTGTTATTCATCTTTTCCCCTTTTCCACCCCTGGTGTTATTTATCCATCCTTTCCCCCTTTCCTGGTGTTATCCATCCTTTCCCCCCCTCCAAAACCACAGATCTGTGTCCCTAAGGACAGAGGTGACAGCCCAGAGGGACACAGGGTGGCCACCCCAAGCTCACTGTCAGGGATGTCACCTTTTAGGGGACTGGATGCGGGACACCGTGGTCCAGGCAGAGAATTCGGGGCTCTTGCAGAAGCTCCTCAGCTCTGCCAGGGCCTTTCTGGTCTCCACCTCGCCCTGGAGCTGAAATTCCTCCTCTGTCAGAAACCGAGGGGGGGTCGGGCCCAGCTTGGAGCTCTGCACCTTCCTGCCAGGGGGGAAACAGCAGTTAATGCCTGCCTGGGGCAGCACACCAGGGCAGGACCCTGGGACAGAACCCTGGGGCAGAAACTCTCAGGTCAGAACCCCTGGAGCAGGAATCCTGGGACAGGAAACCTGAGGCAGAAACTCTCAGGACAGAACATCTCAGGACAGAACTCCTGGGGCAGGACCCCAGGACAGAATCCCTGGGACAGAAACTCTCAGGATAGAACTTCTGGGCTGGGGCAGGAAACCTGGGGCAGAAATTCTCAGGTCAGAACCTCTGGGACAGGACCCCAGGTCAGAACTCCTGGGTTAGGACCACCCTCCAGGACATGATCTCTGGGACAGGAATTCTCAGGTCAGAACCCCTGGGACAGAAACTCTCAGGGCAGAACCCCAGGACAGAACCTTTGGGGCAGGAATTCTCAGGACAGAACCTCTGGGACAGGAACTCTGGGGCAGGAATTCTCAGGTCAAAACCTCTGGGGCAGGAACTCTTAGGTCAAAACCCTTGGGACAGGAATTCTCAGGACAGAACCTCTGGGGCAGGAACCCAGGACAGAATCCCTGAGACAGGAACTCTCAAGTCAGAACCCCTGGGACAGGAATTCTCAGGAGAGAACCCTTGGGACAGGAACTCTCAGGACAGAACCCATGAAACAACATGAAACAAACATGAAACATGGGGCAGAAATTCTCAGGTCAGAACCCCTGGGGCAGGATCACCCTCCAGGGCAGGATTCCTGGAGCAGGAACTCTAAGGCAAGACCAGCAGCTGAGGCAGGATCATCTCCCAGGGCAAGAACCCCTGGGTTCAGCCAGCTCCTGGTGCACAAATCTCTGGGGCAGAACCAGCTCCTAGGACAGGAATTCCTGAGACAGAACCAGCTCCTGGGGCAGAAACCCTGGGATAAAACCAGCTCCTGAGGCTGGACCAGCTCCTGGCACACAAATCCCTGGGGCAGAGCTAGCTCCCAGGACAGGAACAGCTCCTGGAACATGAATCCCTGGGACAGAATCAGCTCCTGAGGCTGGACTAGTTTCAGGAACATGAATCCCTGGGGCATCCCAAGCTCCCAGCTCCTGGTACACAAATCCCTGGGACAGAACCAGCTTCCAGGGCAGAACCAGCTCCTGGGGCAGCAACCCTGGGGCAGAACCAGCTCTTGGGGCAGAACCAGCTCCCAGGACAGAATCAGCTCCCCCTGAACACTGGGACAGAACCAGCTCCTAAGGCTACACCACCTTCAGGAACACAAATCTCTGGGGCATCCCAAGCTCCCAGCTCCTCACCTGTAGGCAGCAAATGCCCACTGCAAGGGGTAATCCAGGTTCTTGGTGCAGACAGCCACCAGCACCAGGCCCAGGGCGAGGGGGTGGATCTGGATGCCTGAGTAGATGAGCAGCAGCCCCAGGAGCTGCAGGGCCCAGGACAGGAGGTTGATGCTGCGCTCGTTCTCCAAGGGGCCGTACCTGTAGCACACGGCGAAGCTCAGGAGGCCCACAGAGAGCAGGTAACCTGTGGGGGGAGCACAGGGATGGGGCTCTGTGAGGATGAGGAGGAACCTGACACCACCAGCAGGGACAGGGAGGCTCAGCTTTGCTCCATGGTTCCGCCAGGAGATGTTCACCAGGTGAATGTCAGAGCTCCCACCTACCTAACAGGTACTGCCAGTAGGACTTGCAGATCTCCTGCAGGTTCTTGAAGATCAGCTGAAGCAGGTACAGGGAAAAGGACCAACCTCCAACCAGCAGGAAGTACACAGGGCTTTTCTGGAGGGAGCACAGGCAGGTTGTGGATACCTCCCCTCAGGTGCTCTGTACCAAACCCAGTCCATCCCAGTACAGGTATGGAAAGGGTTACGAGGTCTCTGAGCCCCTCAAAACGTGACACCTACCTTGGGCATGACTTTGGACATCATGTAGACAAGGACAAGCAGAGAGGCCAACAAGCCCACACTGATCCCAGCTGAGTAGTAAAAGATTTGGCTCCTGCAATGATCACACAGGGAATCAACCTCAGCAGGTGTTTTATGGGTATCTGTGCACAAACACCCCCAACCAGGAGCCACCAGGGAAAGGAGAGATCTCACCTGCTCAGAGTGTCCCCACAAAAAAACAACAGCAGGCCCAGGAAGAAAACAAGGAACAGCTTAGGATCAAAACCTGGGAAAAAAATGAATGAAAAATATTAATCCCAGTGAAGAGGGGCACGGTGGGAAGCTCCCACCTGCCACAGGGTGACAGAACAAGGATGGGACCTCCAATGTCCCAAATTCCTTCTGCACACCAAAATCCCTTTCTGAGGAAGGAACAGGTCTGTGGATCATCGACTATTTGCAATTAATCTTGGTTGATTTGGGAGCATTGGAATTAAGGCATTAAGGACTTTGCTCTTTGCTTGTAGCTAAGGCTTAAAGAGTTCTGCAATAACCTTTTGAAATATAATTTTAGAATATTGATTGTATCCTTAAAACTATATATATATTTATATTTATTATGTATATAAACTATATATTTATAGAAAATATAAATATAAATATATATTTGGAATATATATAAAGGAAACATGCTTATCTCACACCTTAACAAAACAGAGAAAAACAGCTTGAGAAAGGAAGATGAACATCAACTCAAAGATTTGTAGTTTTGACCGAGGGAAGCTGGACATCACTGTTATGAGATTTATAGTCCTTGTAATTAAGGACTATAATCCTTAAGGATGGAGCTGGACTTCACCAGATGGGATTTGTCTTTCTTTTGGAAACTGAACCACCATCTGCGGATACTCCTTTTGGGATACATCTTGAGAAAAACTAAATCACAATAGGTATAGAATTGTAAAATAAAAATTTGGAATAGAAACTGCTGAGAAAGCTGATGAGTACCCTTATAAATACCTGTGAGCCCCAACTATGGGTGTGCAGCTGGAGGGAAAACTTCTCCCACTGTATTCAGTGTGTATTACTCATAATTTACCATATTAATTAATAAATTGATTGCTGCTTGAATATTGGCCCAATCAAGCTTCTCATTTCTAACAAACTGGACTTCACCAGATGGGATTTGTCTTTTCTTCTTTCAGAAACTGGACCACCACCTGGGATACTCCTTTTGGGATACATCCTGAGAAAAACTAAATCACAATAGTGTATAGAATTGTGAAATAAAAATTGGGATAGAAACTGCTGAGAAAGCTGATGAGTACCCTTATAAATACCTGTAAGCCCCAACTATGGGTGTGCAGTTGGAGGGAAAACTTCTCCCACTGTACCCAGTGAGTATTGCTCATAATTTACCATATTAATTAATAAATAGATTGCTGCTTGAATATTGGCCCAATCAAGCTTCTCATTTCTAACAGAGGGGACGTACGTCGCAAGAGGACGACGTCGTATCTGGTGCCAGGCTCCAGCAGCTCGACCTTGAGGCAGGTTTTGTTGCTGTAGAGGTCCACATCGATGCTGGTGTCGTTGAGTTTGCCCCTCAGGAAGGAGAAGACCACGTTCCACAGGCTGAACTTCTCCAGCTCCTCCTCGCTGTCCACCTGGGTGACGCGGAGCATGCGGTCGCTGGTGACGCGGATCTGGGGGAGAGAGAGGGCAATGGGGGTGGTTGGACTGGAGAATTGAGAGTGGGTTCCTGCCCCAGGGGCTGGTTCTGTCCCAGGAATTCATGTTCCTGAAGCTGGTCCTGCCCCAGGAGCTGGTTCTGTACTGGGAGCTTGGTCTGTCCCAGGAATTCCTGTCTTAGGAGCTGTTCTGCCCCAGGAGCTGGTTCTGTCCCAGGGATTCATGTTCCAGGAGCTGGTTCTGCCCCAGAGATTTATGTTCCTGAAGCTGGTCCAGCCTCAGGAGCTGATCCAGCCCCAGGGATTCATATCCCAGGAGCTGGTTCTGTCCTGGGAGCTTGGTCTGTCCCAGGAATTCCTGTCTTAGGATCTGGTTCTGCCCTCGAGATTTGTGAACCAAGAGCTGGTCCAGCCTCAGGAGCTGGTTCTGCCCCAGGGTTCCTGTCTCAGGAGCTGGTCCTGTCCTGGGAGCTTGGTCTATCCCAGGAATTCCTGTATTAAGATTTGGTTCTGCCCCAGAGATTTGTGTGCCAGGAGCTGGTCCAGCCTCAGGAGCTGGTTCTGCCCCAGGAATTCCTGTCTTAGCAGCTAGTTCTGCCCCAGAGGTTTATGTTCAGAGGTGAACTTATCACTCTCTACACTCCCAGAAAGGTGCCTGTGCTCAGGTGGGGTTGGACTCTCTCTCCAGGAACTGACAAAACCAGAGGACACAGTCTCAATCTGTGCAAAGGGAAGTTCAGGTTGGATATCAGGAAAAAGTTTTTCATGGAAAGAGTGATAAATTCTGGAACGTTCTGCACAGGGAGGTGGTGGAGTCACCATGCCTGGGTGTGTTTAACAAAGCCTGGATGTGGCACTGGGTGCCAGGGTTTAGCTGAGGTGTTGGGGCTGGGTTGGACTCAATGATCTTAAAGTTCTCTTCCAACCCAGTGATTCTGTGAATGGATGGATGGATGGATGGATGGATGGATGGATGGATGGATGGATGGATGGATGGATGGACTGCAGCAAGGAGGACCTGCTGCCTCCTCCTCCTGCTGTCACCTGTGTCCTGGTCCAGACGTCGTTCCATTGCGGGGTGCGGGTGTTGGTGTAGCAGAAGCGCTGGGATTCCCAGTGCTGGGAGTTGTGCCCGTCCTGGAGTGGGATCACGGCATCCTTGGGGCCTGGGGAGCACACACGGAGGGGTTCAGACCACAGGGAGGGGTTCAGACCCTGCCTGACCCACCCAGCCCTTCCCCTCCCCGGGGATGCTCCCATTTCCCACATCCCCACGGTTTTTCCGCTGTTTTCCTTAGAATTCACCCTCCGGTTCTTTTCCTGGATAATCCCATCTGGCTCGACTCCAAGCTCCAAAATTCGACCTCAGCGACCCAAACCCGACGGTGCCTCCGGTCCCTGAGGTGAGGCAGCTCCCGAACGGCACCGAATGCCCGATACTATCGGGGGATCGGCACAGCGGGACAGCAAATCCCGGTCCCACCGACTCCCTCAGCGCGGAGACGCCCAGAGAGTTCCCTGAGGGCACCGGGCCGCTCCCTTTGTCCCGCCATGCTGCCCCGGGAGCTGCCGCCACCCCGCTCCCCACCATGACCCCGCCCGGTCCCCGCTCACCTGCGGCTCCCAGGGGCAGCAAGGGCAGGAAGAGCAGCAGCAGCACGGGCAGTACCGGGAGCCGCCGCCGCCGTCCCGGAGCCGGTTTCATCCCTCCCGCCGCGGCTGCGCCGGCCGCTTCCGCTTCCGCCGCCGTCCCGGGCCGGCCGCCGAGGAGCGGCCACAGCCAATAGGAAGGGGGCTCGCCGGGCTTTGTTGTCGATTGACAGCTGATTGAACCTATCAAAATTCAGCTCTGGTCTCGCTCCCGCCCCTCGGCTCTTACCGAGTTGATTGACAGTATGTTTAACTTATCAGCAGTGCGCGTGCAGGAAGCAGCAATGTTCCCCGCCCTTGGTTACCATGGTGACAACATGGCCGCCATCACGCAACAGACACACCCCTCCTTAGTAACGGCTCTGACAGACATGCCCCTCAACCAATCAGAACTCCGGTACCCTAGGCCACGCCCCCATTTTATTTTACATCCCGCGTGATTGACAACCGCCTCCGCCTATCAGGGCGCGGTCTGGCGTTGTTTGTGTGAATGGGTCACGCGTGGGGGGCACGCAGGTCCCGCCCCTCGCTGCCCCCTCCCCACCCCCGGCAGCCGAACCCGCGGTCCCGGGTCCCGCCGGTCCCACCGATCCACCTGTACCGGGTCCCACCGAGATTCGGGTCCCACTGACCCCACCGGCCCCGCGACCCCACGGCTCGCACGGGGCTCTGCCAGCGCGGGCGTGGCACGGCGGTCACCCGTGACCCGCATCCCACGGACCGGCCCGGGGGCTCCGGTTCGCCGCTCTGCCCGCACCGTCCGTGCCCCTCAGCCCCGGGCAGGGGGTGCCGCTCTCCGCGTGGGTTCGTCCCCTCCCCTCCACCGTGGGGCGGCGGCCGCCCGTGGGCGGGCAGCGGGGAGCGGGCTCGGGCGGCCCCCCCGCTCCCCCTCCGCGGGCCGTGGGCGGCGGAGCCGGGAAGCGGCGGGGCCGTGGGCGGAGGATGTGCGTCAGCCGGGGGCAGCGCCGGGGCTGGGAACGGCCCCGCCGCGCCGGACGCTTGCTCGTGGAAAAGGGAAAAATGGAGGGGGGGGGGCGTGATAGGGGGGCGGTGGGGAGGGGGGTGAACCGGGAGGGTTGGGGCAGGACCCCCGCCATGGGCAGCGTGCCCGTGCGGGATGCCCCGGCTGCTCCCCCGGTAGCTCCGGGGATGCGCCCCGGGCACCGGCACGGCCCCCCCAGGCCGGGCAGGATCGCGCGGGGGCGGCTCTGGCCCCACGCCAGGCGCCGGCCGCGGTATAAATAGCACCGAGCCACGCAGGGCCGGAGCGGGTGCGGGCCGTGACATCCCCCCCGTGCTCCCTCCCGCGGGAGAGACCCCGGTGCTGCGGGCGGGGGGCTCCAGCATCCCCCGAGCCCACCCGAGAAATCTCCGTCCGCTCCCGTTATCGCTGCTCCCCCCGGAGCCAATCGGTGGCAGCGTGTGCGTGCCGGTGACACCGAGTGCCAGCCCTCCGGCACCGGGGGGCACTGCCGGGACAGCGGTGCCGGTACCCGGAGCATCCCCGCGCCCGCTCGCGTTGTCACCGACACCGGCGATGCTGCGAGCGGGGATTCGGGGCGTCCACGCCAACACCGAGCACCGCGCGTCCCTTCGGGGGCTTCTGCCTCTGCCGCGGGCCCCCCGGTGCCACGCGTGTCCTGCCCGCTCCCTGCCGGGGCTGCGGGACCCCCGGTGCCGCCGTGCGGGGCGCCGCTCCCCTCCCGCTGCTCCGGTAACGGCGAGAGCGAAGAAGGGGGCCCGGTGCTGCCGCCCCCGCCGCTGCCCCCCCCCTCCGTTCCCCGCGCTCGGCGGGGGCGGCAGCCGCGGGATCCGCCCCCGGGGCCTCCCACGCGCGGCGCAGCCGGGGCCGCTGCTATTTCACGGTCCCGCCCGTGTGGGCGGCGCGCAGAGCGGCGCGGCGCGGCGGAGGGAGCGCGCCCGGCCTGGCCGCGGGACCCCCCGAGCAGCGGCACCCCCCGGACCCCCCGGTTAGAGCCGGCCCCGGAGCCCCCCCGCCCCTCCCCGGCCGCCCGGCGGGGCGGGCGGAGCGGACGGAGGCGGTTCCAGGCGGCGGTGAGCGAACGGGGGGGGACGGCGGGGAGGGGATGGGGCACACGGGGGGCACCGGGCAGGGCGGGAGTCCCGGTGGGACTGGGGGGAGCGGCGGGGGACACCGGGCAGGGCGGGGGGCACCAGGGGTGGTGGCCACGGGGATCCGGGAGGGTCCGGGATGCACGGGGAGAGGATGGCACCCACCGGGGGCACCGGAGGGTACCGGAGGGGGGTCGGGAGGCTCGGCCGCGGTGGGAGCAAAGAGGGACGGGGGGATGGACAGCGGGGGTCACCGGGCAGAGCGGAGAGCCCGGGGAAGGGACGACCCCGATGGGGCTGGGACGAATGGGGGGGGATAAGGCACAGGGTGGGCTCGGGGCACTGGAGGGCACCGGGGATGCTGCGGGAGGATGGCCCTGGTGGGACCGGGGTGGGGATGGGAGCACCGAGCGGGGCGGGGTTACCAGGGAGGGGTGGCCCTGGTGGGATCCAGGGGACCCACAGGGGAACAGGACACGGCAGGGCAGGGGGATATTGGCCATGGTGGGATTGGCACTGGCACTGGAACATGACCCCCGGGCATGGGGGGCTGGGGGAAGCCCCCAGATGTGTGTCCTGCCCTGTGTGAGGACCTGGCATGGAGGGGATGCTGGCTGGGGTGGGCACAGGATGGGTTTGGGGTGAGGGTGACCCCACTCGTGCCTGTGCCACGTCCAGCGGCTGTGGCTGCAGGGACCGTCCCAGTTTGGAGCACATGGGTGGGACTGGGTGCCCTGAGGGGTTTAGGGACACTGGACCACACGGGAATGCTCCCTCTGCCCTGTACCAGGCCTAAGGGTGGGGAGAGCTTTCTCCCGCATGTCCATCTGTCCGGTGGTGAGTCCGTCTGTCCTCTGTCCACAACCACAGGCTCGTCATGGCCCTGCCCCGCACGCTGGGGGAGCTGCAGCTCTACCGGGTGCTGCAACGTGCCAACCTGCTGGGCTACTACGAGACCTTCATCCAGCAAGGGGGGGACGACGTGCAGCAGCTCTGCGAGGCGGGCGAGGAGGAGTTCCTGGAGATCATGGCGCTGGTGGGCATGGCCACCAAACCCCTCCACGTCCGCCGCCTCCAGAAGGCCCTGCGGGAATGGGCCTCCAACCCAGGGCTCTTCAGCCAGCCCGTGTCGGCCGTCCCGGTCAGCAGCATCCCACTCTTCAAGCTCTCCGAGGCCGGCGGGCGCAAGGCACTCAGCAACGGGCACGCCAGCCCCGGAGAGGCAGCGGGCAAAGGGGGTGGCAGCGCCGGGACGCCCCCAGCGCGCAGCCCCACGGAGCCAGGGGAGAAGCTGTCACCATCAGCAGCCCCACCGTGGCCGGGAAGGAGCACCCCCGAGTCGGAGGGTGGAGGGGATGAGGAGCCCGGGGGTCCCCCCTTCTCTCCGAGCGGGAGCAGCGGGGAGCAGGCGGTGGGCACGGAGCTGGAGCCGGAGTTGGCACGGACGGTGGTGGAGAGCGTGGAGAGGCTGCTGCAGAGCTGCCCTCGGGGTGGCGAGGCCGAGCTGAGGGCGCTGATGAAGCTCAACAAGAAGCTGGCCAAATCTGTGGGGCACATCTTCCAGCTGGAGGACGGGGACCGGCAGAAGGAGGAGGAGATCCGGCGGCACAGCGCGATCTACGGGCGCGGCGAGGCCCGGCGCCGTGAGGGCAAGCAGCTCACCCTGCACGAGGTGAGTGAGCTCCGTGCTTGGAGTTCTGCGATGCGCTGGGACATGGGACAAGGAATGGGGTGGCTCTGGGGGTGTGGCGAGTGGGTGGGATTTGAGCTCTCCTCCCACGCCAGGCTGGAGCTGGCGCTGCCTTAGCCGAGGGTTGTGTGGGTGGTGCTGTCCCGTGGGTGCTGCCGTGTCCCCTGTCCCCGCTCACGCATCGTTTCTGCCCCCAGCTCATCATCAATGAGGCGGCCGCCCAGTTCTGCCTGCGGGACAACTCGCTGCTGCTGCGGCGCGTCGAGCTCTTCTCGCTCTCACGGCAGGTGGCACGGGAGAGCACCTACCTGTCCTCGCTCAAGGTGGCCAGGTGAGCCCCAAACCCCACCCTTGTAGGCCTATGGGGGTCTGGTTGTCACCCCATTGCCCCCAGCACTTCTGGATGGGGCAGCCCCCTGTGGCCCCCGGTTCCCCTTTGCCAGTGTGGGAGGTTTCTGCCTGACCTCGGAGCGTGGGATGTGGGGAGGATGGGAATGACGGGGATGCCAGGCGTGGGAAGGGATGCCAGGCAGCAAAGGGATGCCGCTGGGGATGCCCTATCTCTTGCCTCCATCCCCAAAGTCCCCTGCCCACCGTGCCAGCGCTGCCTTTTCCCTTTGCTCTCCAGCTGCTTCCCTCTTTTTTCCACCCCCAATTCCATCCGTGCCAGAACCCCACCTGCCTGGTGGCTCTGCTCACAGCCTCGCTGTGGCCACCCCCACTCCTGACACAGCCCCTTTCCACCCCCAGGGCCCATCCCGAGGACAGCGGTGCCGTGGTGGCCAAGCGGCTCAAGCAGGAGGTGGGTGCAGGTGCAGGAGGAGCGGCGTGTGCAGGTGTGCACACCTGTGGGCGTGACGCTGCAACGTGCCCGGGGCTGCCCATGCCAGCGCCGTGGGTGTTGTGGGGTGGGTGGTGCAGGGGATCTCTGCTCACCTGTGTGCTCCTGGCAGGCAGGAGAGCAGAGCCGCCCTGAGCTCCTGGCACTGCCGGTGGGGTTGGAGCCGCCCGGCGCCGGGTACCGAGCCAGCTTGGAGGAGGACACGGGCAGCATCTCCGGGGAGAGCCTCGATGGCCATTTGCAGGGTGAGTGCGGGGTTTCTCCCTTTCTCCGGTGCTGCTCGGCCCCCTCTCCCCGCGCTGATTGTCGCCCCTCTCTCGGCAGCGGCGGGCGCTTGTCCCCGGCTGACCCCTCCGCCCGGCGCGGCCCCAGACGTGCCCCTCGGCCTCGCTCCCCACGGGCTCTGGAGCCGCCACATCCTCCAGCAGACGCTGATGGACGAGGGGCTGCGCCTGGCCCGCTTGGTCTCTCACGACCGCGTGGGGCGGCTCAGCCCCTGCCTGCCGGGGAAGCCCCCGGGACCAGGTGAGCCCCCCGAGGGGCCGGGGGGGCTTTGCCGCGGGCAGGGGTCAGGAGGGCACCGCTGCCTCGTGCTGTGGAATCGTGTCCTGACTCCGTCTCCCGTGTTCTCCCCGCAGAGTTCGAGGACGGGCTGGCGGAACGGGGTCCTCCGGCCCCCCCAGACCCCCCTCGGGGCACTATCAAGGTGGAGCAGGAGACCAGCAGGCAGTGAGGCCCCTGTAGCCCCCCCGCCACCATTAACGAAGCAATAACGTGCTGGGGGACGGGTGCGGCGGCGCTCCGGGCCCCGGGGAGCTTGGGGACGGGAGGGGGGGGGGTCTCATCCACAACCCTCCCTGGCCCCCCTCCCGTCCCACAGCGACGCTCTGGTTACCTCAGCCGCGGCGGGATGCCAACTCCCCGCAGCAGCAATACCCTCATCCCGCCCGGCTCCGCTCCCCCAGGGCTGGGGAGCCCTCGATGGACTGGAGCCCACCCTGTAGAGCCCCGTGCTGACCGTTCCCCCCCCCTCCCCATCACAGCTCGGGGACAGACGCGTCGCACTGTGCGCTCCCCCACGTCAGCGCTGCCGCCCACGCCGGGCACACGGTCCCCCCCACACACACACACACCCGCACCCGCAGCGCCCACGCAGCAGCCGCCAGCCCCCTCCCCGCAGCACGTGCCAGCTCACTGTGCACCCCCCCAAACCCTGCGACCACCCCCCAGCACCGAATCGGCTGTAAATACCCCCCCACACACACACCCACACCCCCGCACGCATCCCCCCTTCCCCCCGCACCCCGATACCTGCGTGTGCTCCCAGCATGGTCCCTGTTGTGCCGGGGGGTGCCACACGTGCCAGGGGGGTGGCACCCCCTCCCAGCACGATGCAGGCGGCTTGGATGGGCACTGGGGAGGTGCTGTTCCCCCCCCCCCGACCCCACCCCAAACCCCCTCCTTATCCCCCCCCCACCATCCCTACAAACCCAGCCCCGGGGTTCCCATTCACACCCCCACCCCCCCGTTAGGACTGTGTGGTGTCTTTTTAGAGCATTAGCGACTCTTCCTTTGTACCGTGTACAGTAGATTATTTATTTTGTTATTTTGGAATAAAACTTTATTTTATGGCTTATCTTCCTACCCCCCTTGCTCCAGCCTGGAGGTGGGGAGGGGGGGAGTGACGAACAAAAAACCCCAAAGCAAGCGCTGACTGCGGGGGTGCGGGGAGGGTCGTGTCCCCCCCCCTCTTTCCATGGGGGTCCCGGTGTGTCCCCCCTCCTTTGCCGGGGGCACCGGGCTGGCACCTCCGCCCCGGCGCCGTTCGCGCTGCCGCCTCCCGCCCCCGCGGTGACTCATCCCGGCGGGCGTGGGCTGGGGGCACCGCGTGCGGCTGCTGCCGGTGCCCCCCACGCAGGACGGGGCCCCCCTAAACCCGCACCCCTCACCCGCGGACCCCCGGGAGGGGCGGGCAGCAATGCACGGAGGTGGTGGGGGGGGGGGGGACAGGGGTTACCCCAAATCCCCCCCCAACATCGCCTTTCCCAGCTGGAGTTTTCACTGCTGCGGGAGTTGTGGCAAGTCCATGAACCCAGCAAGGCTGGGAGGGAGTGAGGGGAGGGGGGTCGCAGTCCGATGTCCCCCTCCCCTCACCAGGAGCCCCCTCACGCGTGTCCTGGCCGGATGCTGTCATCCCACCGTGCGTCCCCCAGCCCCCAGGAGGACAGGCTGGAATTGGGGTACACGCTGTGCTGCTGGAGGGGGGCGAAGGGGGGCAACGGGGACACCTCCAGGAGGTGCTCCAACTCTGAGGCTGATGGCTGATCCATGCTGGGCGACATCCTGGGGACAGAAAGAGCAGGGTGACAGGGTGGGGACTGGGAGGGGCTTCCCCCTGCTGTCCCCTCCCCGTGCTTACCACCGCGGAGGGCTCTGCAGCGACGCGTCCTCCATGAGCGGGAACGGGGGCGGCTCGGACATGTCCACGTCCACTGAGGGACCCGCGGGCAGCAGCTGCGGGACCTCCCCGGGCAGGAACTGGTTGGGCATGAAGGGTCTGGGGTGGCAAAGAATGGGGTAGAAACTGTCCCCCAGGGCACTCACCAGCCCCAAAGTATTGGGGGGCACTGCTTGGTTTATGGGGGGCTGGTGTGGGGCTCTGCCAGCTTGGCATTGGGTGGGGAGGGGGTAAAGAGGTGCACAGGGCACGGTGCCCCCCCTTCCACCTGCGTGCCAGCTCTTACCCAGGGGTCCTGAAGGCAGGGTCCTGGCAGTGGGACAGCGAGGGAGGCGACAGCATCTGTGATGGGCTGTGGGGAGCAGGAGCACTCAGAGAGAGGGGAACACCCCTGAAATGTGCTGCGGGTGGTGGGGTGTCCCCCGTGCCCCCCACCCTGCCCTGCCCTGCTCCTACCTGTGGAAGGGGGGGGTCAGCCTGTCGGGCACCGTCATGATGCTGCTCTCAACCGGGGGGTAGCCCCCGGGCATGGGCTGGGGGCAGAATGGAGTGGGGGAGCTGCAGTGCACACACACACAGAGGTTCAGATTGAGGGGGGGGCACTGCCAAAGCCCCCACCCCGTGCCCCACAGCGGGGCACTCACCACATGGGGCCCAGCAGTGGCGGCAGATTCTCAGGGTGCAGCTCGTGCTGCAGCATGGGCAGGCTGAACATCTGGGCCTGGGGGGCCTCGGGGGGGGCCCCCATGGTGTTTGGAGGGTGCTGGTCCCTGCAAAAACACATGGAGCCCATCAGCACTGCCAGGTCCAGGCTCAGGGGGGGTTCTGAAGGGTGACATGTGCCACTGGGTGCTCAGGGGGGTCTCTGAAGGGGGACATGTGCCAGGGGGGGCTCTGAAAGGGGACATGTGCCACTGGGTGCTCAAGGGGGGTTCTGAAGGGGGACATGTGCCAGGGGGGGTTCTGAAAGGGGACATGTGCCACTGGGTGCTCAGGGGGGCTCTGAAGGGGGACATGTGCCAGTGGGTGCTCAAAGGGGGCTCTGAAGGGGGACATGTGCCAATGGGTGCTCGAGGGGAGGTGGGAGATGCACAGACATGCCCAGCACAGCTTGAGGGCTCTTTGCCCACCAGCACAGCTCTGTTTTCCCCAGTCAGGCATTTCCCCCTGCTAGCCAGGGGTCTGTGCAAACCCTGGCCCATTGTGCACACACCTCCAGCACAGAGATGGCCTCACACCCACCTTTCACTCTCCACAGTCATCTTGATGGCGGTGGAGACGTAGCCCCGGCCGTCCTTGCCTGTCTGCTCTTCTGCTCAGGGAGGAGAACCATCCATGAACCACCACCCCCACCATGCCCTGCCAACCATCTCTGCCAGCCCCAGCTGCCCCTGTGAGCTCTGAGGCCACCTGGGTGACACCCATAACCCCCCTCAGAGCATTGCTGGGGTGCAGAGTGTGTGTGACACCCTGAAGTTCATGGCAGAGGTGCAGACCACCAAGGGCTCCTCAAGGAGCACTACTTCTTCCTGGCCCAGAAGATCTTCAATGAAGAATAGCAGGTAGGTGAACAGTTTTGTAATGTAGGGGTCTGAGGCCATATATCTTGTAGGAGGGGATAGATCATGATACGACCAGTGCAATGGGGAAGAAGGTAAGGGAGTAGAAGTCTATTTTTAGGCTGATGGGGACTTTGAAGTTTATAATGAATTTTCATTCTCAGAAGGAGGTGAGAGGATGTGCCCCTGCAGCCCAGGGCCCATCCAGGCCCTCCTCACTCACTGCTGTAGTGACTCCCAAAGGCCTGGTCCATAACCCCCTCAGAGCATTGCTGGGGTGCAGAGGGACACCCCAGGACTCACCCAGGCCCTCCCCACTCACTGTTGTCAAAGGCCTGGTCCATAACCCCCCTCACAGCATTGCAGAGGGGCACTCCAGGGCCCATGCAGGCCCTCCCCACTCACTGCTGTAGTGACTCCCAAAGGCCTGGTCCATAACCCCCCCTCACAGCATCACAGAGGGACACCCCAGGACCCATGCAGGCCCTCCTCACTCACTGTTGTACACCTGGTCCATATTCCCCCTCACAGCATCACAGAGGGACACCCCAGGGCCCACGCAGGCCCTCCCCACTCACTGTTGTAGTGACTCCCAAAGGCCTGGTCCTTGGGGATGTTGGGGTACAGGTTCCGGAGCTGCCCCAGGTCCCGGATGCGGTCGCCCAGGGAGCGGATGGACAGGTCCTTGGCAGAGAAGGGCTGGATGTTTTCCACCTGGCTGGAGCCTGAGCAAGGGGAGACACGTCACTGCATTCCAGTGCTGGTTCCTGGAGCTGCCCACACCCCCTGGCAGTGAGGACCCCTCCCCTGCACAGCACCTGACCCCGTCTCACCGTCCTTGCCCCGCATGACGTAAGCGATGGTGACGCCCCCGATCTCGGAGTCGCTGAAGCGGAGCAGGAAGGTCCCATCTGGCTGCATGCTCAGCAGCTTGCACACATACTGCTTGCTGATGAAGCCCATGATGAGCCTGGATGGGTGGGGAACAGGGATCAGGACCACCCATGGCAGTAGGGGTGGGATCAGGACCCCCTCAAAGCCCAGCCCTGGGGCACCCACCTGTCCGACCAGTAACTTTTAAGGCATCTCTTGGTGAGGTCCAGGACTCCATCAAACCACTGCCAGAAGGTGAATCCCCGGCCAGGGAGGATCTCCTGAGGCAGAGAGAGGCCATGAAGCTCACTGTGGTCACACTGGCCCCTGCCCACCCTGGCCATCCCTCGCAGTCACCTTGTTGAACTGGGCCCAGGAGACGTGGCGGCTCTGGAAGTCCTCGGGGCTGGCACTGTGGTCATTGAAGATCTTCTGGGCCAGGAAGAAGTAGTGCTCCTTGAGGAGCCCCTTGGTGGTCTGCACCTCTGCCATGAACTTCAGGTTCAGGGTGTCACACATCTTGTCCCAGGGCACACGCTCGGCCACCACAAAGGGCACCCGGTCCTGTGGCCGGGCAGGGGGACATCAGGACAGGATGCCCACCATGTCCCACCCTGGGCTCCTGCTCCCACCTGCACTGGTGGGAGTCCAAAGCCCAGTCAGCCCCAGTTTCCAGCTCCTTCCCTGCAGCTGGTGGCACTCACAATGTCAGAGAAGGCATTGTCCCACAGCACGGTGGCTTTGGCGTTGTTGTCCTGGTTCCCGTGGACGATGACCACAATGGGCAGAGACAGGACCTGGGGGCACACAGTGTCCCTGAGCCAGGCGTGGTGGCTGCCCTGGGACTGTCCCAGCGTCCCACAGGGGAAGGCTCAGCACATCCAGCCCCATCCCATGGTACCTGGAGGTGGATGGAGATGTTGCTGGGGGTCAAGGTGACGTTGGTGCTGAAGAGGACGGCGCATTTCTCCTCCGTCACCGACTCTGAGCCCTTCCGCTCGCAGCGCTTGATCTTCTTCAGCAGCTGGGGAGGGAGAGCTCAGCATCCCCAGCCTCAGGACCCCCAAAACCCCAATGGAGGCCACAGCCCAGCCCCTAGCTGGTGGCACTTACCACGTTTTTAAAGTTGGCACAGCAGTTCCCGCTGGTGGGGTTGGTCTCCAGTGCCACCGTGTTGTGCAAGATCTCCCCCGTGCTCTCACTGGGTAGAGAAGGGGATTAGGGGGGGGAATGGTGGTTGGGAAACCCTCTTTCCCCACACCCACTGTTCACCTGAGGGTGTTGCTGTAGTTGCTGAGCTCCAGCTCCCGTGCCTGCTTCTCTGTCACCATGTCAGCCCTCACCACGTAGGGCTTGGGCAGTGCCTTCAGCAGCCGCGGGCCCAGCAGGAACCGCACGCTCGCCTGGAACTTGGTCTGGGTCTTCAGCACCTGTGGGGGCTGCTTCTCCACCAGGAAGGAGCTGAGGGACAAAGGAACACCGTGGCACTTGGCACAGCCACCAGATCCACCTTAACCCTGGCCACCACAGCCCCCAGGTGTTACCTCTTGACCAGGCTGGACAAGACCTCGTTGAAGCGCTCCAGGAGCCGGGGCAGCAGCTCAGGGCCCAGCTCTGTGCTCGCTGCCATCACCTGCTGCTGCAGCTGGAAGTAAACCTCGACCAGGTTCTCACACCTGGGGAAAGGGGGACACTCAGCACCCCATCCTCACTCACCTGGTGGTGGGAGCAGGTTGCTCAGGATCCCTCAGCTTTGCCCTGTGCCCCCTCACCTCTTCTGCAGCGGTGCCAGATTCTCCTCAAAGATGGCCCCATTCCCTGCCAGCTGCTGTTGTCTCTTCCAAATCTGGATCCTCTTCAGGACCTGCTGTTTGGCCGCCTCCAGCTCCTTCACAGCCTCCAGGATGAGGGTGGGCAGCTCCCTGGGAGCCATGGGGCTCTGCACAGCCCCATCCCGCCCTGGCCCCTCCTCCTGGAGCGCCTGGATCTCCCGGACTCGGTGCTGCAGCCGCTGCAGCCCCAGGCTGAACTTCAGCTCCTCCTGCCGCCGGTGGAAGCTGAGAGGCAGATGATGGTCCTGGGGGCAGAGCAGAGAGGGGTCAGGGGGGGCTGTGGGTGGCTCTGCACCTCGGGGTGCCCGGGAGGAGGGCAGGGGGCACCCACCCGTTTGAGCACGGCTGCCTTCTCGCCCTCCAGGACGGCTCTGACGACGGCCACCAGCCGCAGAGGGTCCCGGCAGAAGGTGCTCTGGGGAGGGGGGACACAAATTAGGGGTGTCAGGGGGGACACCCTTGCCCCCTGCCACCCCTTCTCCTTCCCACAACACCTGGACAAAGTAATTCAGGGGTTCTGTAACAACCACAGAGCTGATTTCCAGCTTTAAAACCGCTTTAAATGGTGCATAGAATCATGGGATATCTGGAGTTGGAGGGAACATCAGGATCATCGGCTCCAACTCTATTTTTTTTGGTATAAAAAGTAGAGAATCAACTTCAAATAGAGAAAAAAAAAAATCCAAACTGAAAGGATTCCTGTGAGCATTTCCTCCAGCCTCCAGCCTGACACCTGGGGGAGACTCTCCCAGCTGCCCTGGGTGGATCAATGCTTTCCACTCTAAAAAACCAGGGAGAGGAATTCCCCTGCTGGCTCTGCCTCCCGTGTCCCCGTGCCAGCTTCTGCGGCCTTCACGCATTTCCCAAATTAGCAACTTCCCAAAACAGCAGCAGAAACACGATGGGGGAACGGCTGATGACGTGCTTGGTGGGTTCCTGTGCCGGTGGGAGCTCCAGTGTGGGGGTCTGGATGCAGCCCCGTGGGCTTTTCCAGGGAAAATTTGGAATTCAGGGCACGAGAAGCCCAAGTTTGGCTCCCATCTGCACCCTGTGGTTGCCCATCCTAGGGGTCACCTGGCCACAGCAGCATCAAGAGCAGGGAACAGCCTGGCTGGGCATGGAGGAGTGAGGATTTGGTGTTCTGGGATGAGGGATGGAGGGAGGAGTGAACACAGGAGGGCTGCTCTGCGTCAGCATTTTAAATAATAAAAAATCCCTAAGCCGAAACATCTGCTTGTTTCCTACAGCAAAAAAGCAACAGAGCAACAAAGCAACAAAATCTTGTTTTGAAAAGTCACCCTGTTCCCCAGAAGTTGTGACTAAAGCTGATCCCTTCCCAAATGTTGAATATTAAAAAGGTCTGTTACCAAAAAAAGCAGAATTTTCAACCAGAATGGGGCTCTGGGAGTGAGCCCTGCTCAGGTCTGGTGCTCTGAGCTCCACTGGCCAGAGGAGATAAATCAGAGGGTTGTGAAAGAGACAGAGCAATTCCAACAGCCTTGATAAGAGAAAGAGCACCAAAAATGAAACCCAGAGCTCACGGCAGGAGGAAATGCAGACCCACAAAGCCTGGAGGAAGGAGAAAACAAACACTCGAGCAGAAAATGGGGAACATCTGCAGAGACAGCCCTCAGGTGCCAACAACTGGGGGCTGAGGGGCTCAGAGGGGTCCCCACAGGACCATTTCAGGGAAGATGTGGCTGCAGAACCTCAGACAGCAAAAAAAAAATCCCAAAAAGCCAATAGCTGAGTCTGGTCACTGCTCACAAGCCTGGAAAATTTTGTCACACAGGGACCATCCTTAGGCATTGAGCCCTTCCAGTATAAAATAACCGAGTTTTCCTGGGAGCTGGCTGCAATCCCAGCGTGGCCCAGCCCCAGGGTGCCTGCACACCTCGATGTTGCTGATTTGCTGCAGGATCTGGCACTGCTGCCCGTCGCTGCCGGCAGCGCTGCGGAGTTTGTCCAGCATGTCTGAGAGCATCCTGCTGGCCATGCTGGTGCAGAAAGCATCTGAGCCATTGATGAACTCCCTGGAGAGGGGAAAAGTTGGGAGAATGGGCATGGATCCCACTCCTACCCCTGTGTGATCCCCAAATTCCAGGCAGGAAGGGTCTGGGGGACTCACCAGGGTTGGTTCTCCAGCCACTCGGCCAGGAGACAGCGCAGGCTCCGGGGAAACTCCGTGGAGAGGCTGCTGAACTCCTCTGGTGGCATGTGGGACACGAGGTTCCACAGGGACATCTTGGAACAGTCACCTGCAGGCAGGAGAGGGGATAGGGACCACTTGAGCAGCCCCCAGCCAGCCCTTGAGGGCCAAGAGCTGCTGCTTGTCCCTCCACGTCTGAACCTGCTGCTCCACTGGGCTGGGGCTGCTGGGGAGGAGGAGGAGGAGTGGGAAAGTTGATCCAAGATCAGCTTCTTGGGCAATCCTGGGCGGGCTGGCAGCCCACTTGCGCCTCAGTTTCCCGAATCTCTGGGGATTCCCTGCTCCTTTTGCCACAAGGATTTTCGAAGGGATGGGCAAGTGCTGCTGGACTGGGCATGGGAGAGCTGGAAGAGTGTGGAACTCCTGGACAGCCGGAGAAGTGTGAACTCCCCCAAACTTGGTGAGGCTGTTCCACTGGGGTGACCCCAGTGAGGTGGCTTGGCTGTGCCCCAGAATTTCCTCAGGTGTCCCTCACAAGGAGGGCCCCTCACACTCAGTGGACTGCAGAGATCAGGAAAAGCAAGAACAGAACTGGAATGAGGTTTTACATAGGAAATTCTACCTGGAATGCCTGGGCTGGAGACCCTCACACTCAGTGGGCTCAAGATATCAGGAGAGGCAAGAACAGAACTGGAATGAGGTGCTAGATTGGGAATTCCACCTGGAATGGCTGAGTTGGAGGCCCTCACACAAGGTGGGCTCCAGAGATCAGGAAAAACAAGAACAGAACTGGAATGAGGGAATTCCACCTGGAGTGGCTGAGTTGGAGGCCCTCACACTCGGTAGGCTCCAGAGACCAGGAAAAGCAAGAACAGAACTGGAATGAGGGGTTGCACAGGGAATTCCACCTGGAATGAGGCATTACATTGGGAATTCCACCTGGAATGCCTGAGCTGGAGGCCCTCACACTCAGTAGGCTCCAGAGAGCAGGAAAAGCAAGAACAGAACTGGAATGAGGGAATTCCACCTGGAATGCCCAGGCTGGAAGCTCTCACACTCAGTGGGCCTCAGAGATCAAGAAAAGCAAGAACAGAACTGGAATGAGGGAATTCCACCTGGAAATTCCACCTGGAATGGCTGAGTTGGAGACCCTCACACTCGGTAGGCTCCAGAGATCAGGAAAAACAAGAACAGAACTGGAACGAGGCATTAGATTGGGAATTCCACCTGGAATGAGGGGCTAAATGGGGAATTCCACCTGGAATGCCCGGGCTGGAGGCTCACGGCCCCACCGCACCCCAAGGTGGGCGTCGGAACCCCAACACTCCCAGCCCGTCCCCGCAGCACTGCCCGCGCCTCTTCCCGGCAGTTCCCGCCCTCGCTCCCGCCCCGCTCGCCCCCTCAGACCCCGCCGCAGCCCCGCGGGCCCGCCCGGCCAGGGGGGTCTCCAGGCGCACACACACAAACAGACACACACCTCGCTGCCGGTTCCGCCGGCCCCGCCCGGGGCCAAGGCCCGATCCCGCGGCGGATCCCGCAGCGCCGGTGGCGTCTCACAGCCCAGCCGAGGGGCCGGGCAGCGGCGGGACCCCCGGGGCGGCGCGGGCCGGGCCCGCCGTGCCCTCAGGCGAAGGGGCGAGCGCGGAGCCGCGGGCACGGCTCGAGTCCCCCCGCGGGCAGCGCGTTGTTCCCCACGGGCCTGGGCCGCGCGGAGCCGCCGAAGGCGTAGGGCGGAGGTGGAGCTGCGAGACTCCGAGAAGCCTACGAGGGGAAGGAAGCCGGCGTCACTGGGCAACGTCGCGGCCGGAGCAAACAAACGCCTGCGGCCTGCCCGGAGCCCTGAGGAGGCAGCAGCCCGGGGCTCGCCAGCCCTCACGGTGCCACCCCAGGAAGGCACCGGTCATGGTGGCTGCAGGTTGACGCCTTCCAGAAATGCTTTTGCTTTCGACTTCACGCTGCCCGGTGTAAACAGATTCCAAGGATTCACTGCAGGGCATGAGGTGACTCCCAGGGGTCAATGCCCGGTGGGAAACGCACACAGCAGTTCTGGGAATGCTGCTGGGCTTTTCCCCACAGTCCCAATGGGATTCTTGGCAGGAGGGGGAAAAACAGCCTCTCCTTTTGCCACCCTCGAGGTTAATCCCCATGCTCCTTCCCCATTAAACCTGTATTTCTGCTCAGCCCTGGGAGGCAGCTGCTGGCTGGAAGCGCCAACCTGGAGCGTAAGCCTTAAGCCAGGCATGCCTGGATCTGCTGGGAGCCTGCAGGAGAAGCTGCTCTGCTCCCTCCTCCTCCCACAGCCCAGGAGGAGCTCGAGGCGGGGGACCTGCCTTGTCCCCTCCTGGCATCAATCACAGCAGCTCTTTTAGCCCAGGCGTGCTCTGAATCCTTCCAATCCCAATTTCCAGCTTTCCCTCTTCTGGTTTTCTCAATTCCCTCCTGGGGGCAACATCCCATGGGGACCCTCCTCCAAGGGAAACCGAGGTCGCAGCTGTGTTATAGCCGGGAAAACCGGCTCGACACGGGGCAGGACACAACACAACACGGGGAGGGGGAGAAGCCGCCCCCGACCCTCACCCCCGCCCCAAACCCTCTCCACGCAGCCACTTTCGCTTCCTCCTCCACCCAAGGGCTTTGCCTACCCGCGAGGCTGGGCGAGAAGGTGGCTCAGGAGGAGCCCAGGCTCGGAGAGGGGGCTCAGGGACGCCCAGAGTCTCAGTACGAGCTTTGTGCTGTCACTGCAACAGGAAACCTTGTTCCCAAGCTGGAAGTGCCGTAACACTCCCCGTCCCCTTCCCGGTCCCGGGGTGCTGCCGTACATCCCACGGATGTTACTCATTAACCACTAGCCCTTGCTGGCAGCCAACCTCAGCCCCCAATCCTCGGGCAGGCTGTGTTGGGGGGACAGGGATGGATCCCACCCCTGGCCATGTCCCCTCTGCGATGTCCCAGCCTGGATCTGTGATCTCCCAGCCCTCTGCACCCTCCCTCACCCTGCGGGGGCACCTCAGAGCACGTTCCCTATCCTGCCCGCAAATTCCTCGAGGCTTTCTCGGATATTCCAAGGTTTTCCAAATGCTATGAACACCCGGACTTCTCTCTGACTCTGTCCTCACCGGGAAGAACCCGAGGAACATTTCTGCCCCTCAGCGTGCCTCAGTTTCCCCAGAGTGCTGAGGACGCCACAGCTGCCGCCAGCCGAGGCTGAGGCCAGAACACAGGACACGGTGGGACACTGGTGACAGTGCCACGAGGAGGACACCCACGTTTTGGGGGCATGAAATTTCCTCTGGTTCGTAGGAAAAGGAGCGGGGCCCTCCCAGCCGACCCAGCCCAGGATGACTCACAGCTCCGGGAGCCCGGCCTGGATTTGGTGCCGCTCCCGTCCCAGGAACTCACTGTCGACGTCCACCAGTGGGACAGGGGAAAGAAGGGATCTTCCTTTGCCCCATGCATGCCCTGTCCCCAAGCAGCGCCCAGCTAGGAGAGTGGGGTGCCAGGAGAGTGGGGTGCCAGCAGAGCTGCATGCCAGCAGAGCTGCGTGCCATCCTCAGTAGGTGCTCCGGACTTCGGGTCGAGCTGGGCTGCGTTTCCACCTCGGTGGCCGATACAGCCTCGGTGCCACCGGTCCCAGAGCCCCTTCCCCATCCCCATCCCCAAACGCCCCAGTGAGGGGCTGACAAGGGGGACCTCCCCCTCAGCCTGTCACACGTGCCACTGCCCACCCCCGGAGCAGGGAGGTGTCCTTGGACAGCCCCCCCAGCCCCGGGTATCCCCCACCCCTGGGATATCCCGTCCCACCCCGGTTCCCCGCTCGGTGCCCCGAACGGGGAGGTGCCAAGCAGCGGCAGAGCTCCCGGTCCCGCCCGCCGTTACCTGGCGAGAGCAGCCGCGGGCGGGGGGCGGCCGCTCCGGCCGGGCCCCGCGGCCTCTCGTTCACTCCATAGCGGCGGCGGACGCGGCCGGTCCCCGCTCCGCCGGGAAGCGCCGAGCGCAGGAAGAGGGAGGAGACGCGTGAGCGGATCGATGGGAGGGCACCGGGATCGGGACGAGTCCCGGCAGGACCTGGGATCCCCGCACGTCGCCACCGAGGGGCTGCGGCACCCACCGGCTCCGCGCCCGTCCCATATCAGCCCCCACCCGGTCGTGACCCCACTCCTGCCCCGTATCTCCCCATTCCTGTCCTCCTTATCAAGACCACGCTCTTACCCCAAATCCCGCTCGTGACCCCCATGCAGCCTCCACACACCCACTGCTCGTACCCACGCGTGTCCCCCCGCCCCATCTGTGACACCCACTCCTGACCTAACTCCTGCTCTAATCAGGTCCTTCTTTGCCTCCCTTCCAAGCCCCCCGCCCACCCCCGTGGGTGCCCCCGGCCCATTCCCGCGGGTGTCCCGGTTCCGTGGCACCGCTGTTCCCGTGCGCACCGGGCCGTTGATCCCGGGCTGCACCTTCCCCGCACGGTTTGAAGCCCGGTCCCCGTCTTGGGGTCCGTGCCCGTGGCTGGTCCCGGGCTGTGCTGCGCCCTCCGGTACCGAACCGAACACGGGAGCGGAGGGACTGAAAGTGGTGCTCGTTGCTTGGGGGGGATTTGGTTCTTCACGGGGGTACCCGGCCCGCCCCGGGGCGCTCCTTCGACCGCTCCGATCCCCGCGCCCACCGGAGCGGCGGGAGCAGCACCGGGCACGGCCGCCTCGGGGCCGCTAGGGGGCGCTGCCGCATCGCGGTGCTACCCGGGCGAACCGAGGGCGGCGGGGCCGGTGCTGCCGGGGCTGGGGATGCGGTACCTGGGCTGGGGATGCGGTACCGGGGGTGAGGGTGCGGTACCGGGGCCGGTGCTGCCGGGGCTGGGGATGCGGTACTTGGGCTGGGGATGCGGTACCGGGGGTGGGGATTTGGTACCGGGGCTGGGGATGAAGTACCGGGGCTGGGGATGCGGTACCGTGGGTGGAGATGCGGTACCGGGGGTGAGGATGCGGGACCGGGGGTGGGGATGTGGTATCGGGACTGGGGATGCGATACCGGGGTTGGGACATGGCTGTTCCTCCCGGCTCCTCCCGGGAACGCCAGTGAACTCTCGGTGCTGCCATTCCCAGCGTCAAACGCGCCCGGGGGTCCCGCGAGCGCGGCTTATCCACGGTGTACCGGAACATCCCGGGAGAGTGGAAACCCGTTCGGGACTGGGAAAGGGCTTCCCGGCCTCCCCACGCCCCCATCCAGGACGGTCTCGAGTGGGGAGGGGGCTGTGGGAGGAATCAGAATCGCACCCGCTCCCCGCGTCCTGTGCGACGTTTGGGGGCTCTGGGGGAATGCGAGGTACAGAACCGGCCCCCAAAACCCCTCCAGCCCACCGGGTTACACCGGCGATTTTTGCCACCCCGGCACTTCTGCCGGGGCGGCGTCCCGGGAACATCTGGACGTTTTCCCGAACATCTGGCGCCGCAGCAGCCTGAATCACCCTCTCCCCCCGCAGCTGCCTGAGCGGGGTGGGGCGGAGCGGGCGTGTGACATAATTAAAAAAACATATGACATCACGCCGAGGGGTCGCATGGTGCCCGATGACGGCGCCGGCACCGCTGCCCATCTCCCTCCCCGGCCCCGGGCCCTGGCAGGCAGCGGAGTGGCCACTGGATGACGTCACGGCTCTGGCTCTGACGTCACGGCTCTCAGCCAAAGCAGGAGTTGGGTGAGTGATGGCGGGACTCCCATGATGGGGGGTCTGCTGTTCTGGCCGCCCGATCCTGAGCCTTGCTTCTGTAGCCACTGCAGGGATGGCTGGGGGGACAGCGAGGGTCCTGGGGGGTGACAGCTCTGGGGGGTGATGAGGGACTCCTTGCATTGGGGGGACAGCGAGGTCACACTGCCCTGGGGGGGACAATGAGGGTCCCACTGCCCTCGGACATGGCGAGGGTCCCATGACCCTTGGGGGGACAGTGAGGGTCCCAAAGCCCTTGGGGTGCTGATGGTGTTGCTGTCCTGGGAGAATGGCGATGCTCCTGATGCCTTCGGGGATGGTGAAGGGCCCGGGACAGCGAAGGTCCTGCAGCCCTGAGAGGGTCCCGCTGCCCCTGAGGATGATGAGGGTCCTGCTGCCTCGTTCGTTTCTGACCCACAGCCTGTACCGTGTGCCGGCAGAGGGGAGCTGGGGCCACCACAGCAGGGCCGGGCCGGGCTCTGGAGCGGCATCGCGGGCCGGTACCGCATGTGAACGGGACCCGCAGCGCTGTACCTGTACCTGTGTCACACCGGCCCCGGCCCTGGTGCCCTGCTCGTACCATACTGACACCGATACCGGCACCGGCACCGGACCTCTCCCGGACCATACTGACACCGACAGTCCCACCGGATCTCTGCCCGTACCATACTGACACGGACACTCCTACCGGATCTTTGAACGTACCATACTGGCATTGATACCGGCACCGGACCCCTGACACCGATATCGACACCTCTGCCTGTATATATATTATTGACACCGGACCCCTGCCCGGACCGTACCGATACCAATACCGGTACCGGCACCGGACCGCTGCCCAGACCAATACAGGTACCGACACTGGACCCCTGGCCGGACCATACCGATACCAATAGCAGTACCGACACCGGACCGCTGC
This sequence comes from Melospiza georgiana, assembly GCF_028018845.1. Taxonomy (NCBI): domain Eukaryota; kingdom Metazoa; phylum Chordata; class Aves; order Passeriformes; family Passerellidae; genus Melospiza; species Melospiza georgiana. The sequence goes on along the minus strand of NC_080458.1, from coordinate 5,636,981 downwards.
CCGGACCATACCGATACCAATACCGGTACCGACACCGGACCTTGTCCCTGCCCACACCCACCGGGGGGCGCAACCCCGGCCCCGCACGCGCATGCGCGTAAGACCCCCCCCCAACGCCACGCGCGTGTCCCCCCCCCCCTCCCCGTTCCCGTCCGCGGCGGCTCGAGCCCGGTGACGTCAGGCGGGCGGCGGCGCGCTCTCCATCTCCCCCCCTCCCCAAAATCACCGTCCGCCCCTCCCTCCGCCGCGGCGGCGGCGCGCGCAGACCCCCCCGCCCCCCCCCCCATCCCCATCCCCCGCCGCCGCCGCCGCCCCCCGGCCCCGCCGCCACCGCCACCGCCGCCGCCCAGCCCGGAGGGTCCGCCCGCCCCCCGGCCCGGCCCGGCCCGGCCGCCGGCCCGCCCCCGCCCGCCCCCCGCGGATGTCGGTGCGCGGGCCCGGGACGCGCCGCCCCACGGGCAGCACGGCGTGAGGAGCCGCCGCTGCCGCCGCCGCCGCCGCCGCCGAGCCGCCGGCATGGGGCCGCTGCTGGCCCTCGCCGGGAGCCTCCTGGCCCTGCTGGCCGCGCCCGCCGCCCGCGCCCTCGAAGGTGAGTCGGGGGGCGATACCGGCGGGGAGGGAGGGGGAGGCGCCGCCGCCGCTGTCGGGGGCGCGGGGAGGGGGCGGGGGGCGCCGCCGTGACAAAGCAGAGCGGGCGCAGCCCGGCCCCACCGCACCATGGGGACACCGGAGGGACCGGGGGGCAGCGGGGAGCTGCGGGCCAGGCTGGGGAGGCGCGTCCTCCCCGCTCCCCTCCGCAGCGCACCGTGCGCCCCCCGCTCCGTTCCCCCCGCAGCCGCGGGGGCCGCTCGCTGGCGCTCCCCGTTTTCTCCTTTTTACCCGTTCCCCTGGCTCCCACCCGCCCTCCATCCCATTTTCCTCTGGAATCCAAAGTTTTCCCCGCAGCCAAGCGGGAAAGTTGGAGCTCAGTACCGCTGCGGGAGCCGGGACTGGGGGTCCCGGTGTCCCGGGGGGTGACCGGGTCCGGGGTCCCAGCGGTCCCGGGGGTGCCCGTGACAGCCCGGCCTCGCCCCGCGCTCCCCCTCTTGCATAACCGGGGCTGCTTCTCGCGGAGCCGCGACGCCCGGCTGCGGAGTTCGGCTGTGAGCGGGCCTGGTGGCATTGGGAATGTGTTTATCCAGCCAGCCGGGGCTGTTCGTTCCCCCCCATCCGTGTGTCCGTTTGTCCAGCCTCCCCCCCCCCCCCCCGTATCCGTCCATCCAGCTCCTTGCCAAACCGCTCGTTCCCAAGCCGTGCACGTCGCGTTCCCGGCCCTTATTGATCTATTCAGTAAATACTTGAGCTCGTCAGCTCCATGGCCGGGCTGGGAATGTGCGAGGGGCCGCTCTTGGCAGCGCCCGTGCTCCGCGCTGGCAGCCGCTCCAGCCGGGAACCGGCGGCCGTGGCGAAGTTCTCGCAACGCTTGGACGCTCCGGGGCTGTTTTTCCCTTCAAAAGCAGCGAAATTGGGGCAGTTTTGGCTTTCCTGTGACGGATTCCCCTCTGTCCTCACGGGAATGGCCTGGTGAAATGAGAGGCCGGGATGATGGATGAACGAGAGGGGGTTGTTTTTTGGTTTAGGGAGCAGGTTTTTCTGTCCCGTTCCTTTGCCCACCTCGGAGCAAAGCTGGAGAAGGGATTTGGTGTCGTGGCAGTGGCAGCATCTGACCCGTTGTGTCCGAGGGATGGAGAAGGAAGAGGAGGAGGAGGAGGAGGTTTGGGCAAACGCCAGATCCCTGCCCCAGATTCATGTCTGGGGCTGCAGGAGGCCGGAGCCTGTGGTTTCCATCCTCCAGCCCTTCCTCGCCCTATTGAGGAGTGTTGGACACTTGATCTGTGTCCCTTGCAGGGAGGTGACAACAGCAGAGCAGCTCAGGGCACCTTTCACCCCCCCCCTCGGTGGCACCTGCGGGGCTGATTGAGCCTGACGAGCTGGGCAGTGCAGGTGGCCGAGAGCTGAGCCCTCTGGGGTCACCTCTCCGGGGACACGAGGTGTCGGTGGCACTCGGAGGTGGCTCTCGGAGGAGCAGCCGGCGGATCCAGAAGTTGGTGGGGGCGGAAGGGAGGCAGTGCTCATTGCATAAGCTGCGTTGCCTTTGGAAACCAGGCTGCGGGGAGATGATGAGCTGGAAGGGGAAGTTCTTCCATCCTCTTCTCCAAAACCAGGAGCTGGAGTGGGGCAGAGGACGCTCCTTCCTCCCTGCTGCATGTCCCCCTCTTCCTTAAGGGCTCCTTTTTGGGGATCTGACGGGGTCAAGGTGCTGTCCCACCACCTTGGGGTGCTGGGAGCTGCGTGAGGCTGTGGGTGGGGAGGAGGTGGAGGCATGTGGCGAATGTGGAGGCACCACAAGCACGTGGTTGGGTCGGTTGGGAGCCAGAATGTGCCACCAAGGTGCCACCTGAGCTGGTGCCTCGACCCTCGTGGTCCTGGCTGGGCTCTGGCTTCCCACAGTGAGGCTCTGGGAGAGGCCAGGAGGTCGTTTGGAGCAGGGTGCAGGTCCCCATCCTTGCCTGGAGAATGAATTCCTCTCACTCACAACCTCTGTTTGCAGCTCTGGGAGCTCTTTGCTTTTTGCTGGAGGAGAAGAGGACAAAGTCCAGCCGTGGGGCGGGAGGAAGCTTTTCCATGGGGAACAAAGGGCACTGGTGTGCAACTGCCAGTCTTGCCCAGTCCTCTGCCATTTACTGGGGTGGTGTGGGGCACCCCAGAGCCCCAGGAGTGGAGTGAGGGCAGGCAGGGATCACCCTGTTCCTGTTTTGGAAATACCTGTGGTTGAGGGTTGCTGAGGTGTTTTGGTGCAGCACTTCCCTCGTGCCACCTTGGTGGTCTGGCACGTCCCGTTTTGTGTCCCTGCGTGCCCATGTGTGTTCCCAGGTGTCCCCACCTGTGTTCCCAGGTGTTTTCCCGTGTGTTTTTCCATGTGTGTGTGTGTGTGTGCACACGTGTGGGTGTGCACACGCTGCTTCCCTCAGCGTGCAGGGACCTGCCCGGAGCTGCTCTGGGTTCAGTGGAGGTGAACAGTGGAGGTTTGAGGTGCTGGGAGGAGAAGGAGCTGCTGGAAGGGGGTTCCTCCACGCAGTGTTCAGAGGAGTGTCCACCATTCCTGTGTAGAACATTGTAGCATCCCATTTTTATTTTTAGAGCATCCCAGCAGGACAATTGTGCTTCCAGCAGCTCTGTCCTCGTGTGAAAGGTGTCCCATGAGAGGTCTGACCACTGACCTCTGGCTCCAAGTGCTCCCTGTCCCTGCTGGTGGAGCATCCCTGGCAGCGGTGCCAGCTTTGGGGTGAAACCCAGGCATTTCTGAAGCTCCTGAGGCTCAGTGGGTACTGTGGGGGTGTCCATCCTTCCTGTGTGGAGCATTGTAGCATCCCATTTTTATGTTTTAGAGCATCCCAGCAGGACAATTGTGCTTCCAGCAGCCCTGTGGGGCTCTGTCCTCGTGTGAAAGGTGTCCCATGAGAGGTCTGACCACTGACCTCCGGCTCCAAGTGCTCCCTGTCCCTGATGGTGGAGCATCCCTGGCAGTGGTGCCAACTTTGGGGTGAAACCCAGGCATTTCTGCAGCTCCTGAGGCTCAGTGGGTACTGTGGGGGTGTCCATCCTTCCTGTGTGGAGCATTGTAGCATCCCATTTTTATGTTTTAGAGCATCCCAGCAGGACAATTGTGCTTCCAGCAGCTCTGTGGGGCTCTATCCTTGTGTGAAAGGTGTTGGAGAGTCACATTTTGGGAGTCCAGTAAGAGAACTGACCACTGACCTCTGGCTCCAAGTTCTCCCTGTCCCTGCTGGGGCATCTCTGGAGCATCCCTGGCAGCGGTGCCAGCTTTGGGGTGAAACCCAGGCATTTCTGCAGCTCCTGAGGCTCAGTGGGCGCTGTGGGGGTGGGAGCAGCTGTGGCAGCCCCCTCTCCTTCGGTGTCTCAGCCCCACCACTCGCTCCTCGTGTTCTCTCCCTGCTGCTTCCATGTGCTCCGGGGGAGCCTGAGAACCGGCAAGGAGCGGGGGCTGCTCCAGCTGGTGATGAAAACTGGGTAAAAACTGGGTTTTAACCAGTGGTAAAAACTGGGGAGAAAAAACCACGCAGGTCCTCCCTGTGCCTTCAAGACCCTTTTTTTCTGGAGGAGCTGCCTCCAGGTGTTCTGTGGTTTCTGTTTGCCCCCAGCCCATGCTTGACCACGGGTCAAGCTTTTCCTCCGGTGTTAAAAACTGGTTAAAAACTGACGAGGAAAACCATCCAGGTCCTCCCTGTGCCTTCAAGGCCCTGGTTTCTGGAGCATCCTCCTCAGATGTTGTTCTATGGTTCTTCTTTGCCCCCAGCCCATGCTTGACCTGTGCTCAAGCTTTTCCTCCAGTGCTAAAAACTGGTTAAAAACTGTGTTTTAACCAGTGTTATAAACCGGTTTGGGATGATGGGGAGCAAAACCATCCAGGTCCTCCCTGTGCCTTCGAGGCCCTGGTTTCTGGAGGAGCTGCCTCCAGATGTTCTGTGGTTCTTCTCTTTGCCCCCAGCCCATTCTTGACTTGTGGTCAAGCTTTTCCTCCAGTGTTAAAAACTGGGTAAAACCTGTTTTTTAACCAGTGTTAAAAACTGGGGAGAAAAACCATGCAGGTCCTCCCCGTGCCTTCAAGGCCCTGGTTTCTGGAGCATCCTCCTCAGATGTTGTTCTGTGGTTCCTCTTTGCCCATTCTTGACCTGTGCTCAAGCTTTTCCTCCAGTGTTAAAAACTGGGTAAAAACTGGGTTTTAAACCAGTGTTAAAAACTTATTGGGATGATGGGGAGAAAAAATCATCCAGGTCCTCTCTGTGCCTTCTAGGCCCTGGTTTCTGGAGGAGTTAGCTCCTGGTGTTCTGTGGTTCTTCTCTTTGCCCCCAGCCCATTCTTGACCCGTGCTCAAGCTTTTCCTCCAGTGTTAAAAACTGGGTAAAAACTGTGTTTTAACCACTGTTAAAAACTGGGTAAAAACTGTGTTTTAACCAGTGTTAAAAACTGGTTAGGGATGATGGGGAGCAAAACCTTCAAGGCCCTGGTTTCTGGAGCATCCTCCTCATATGTTGTTCTGTGGTTCCTCTTCACCCCCAGCCCATTCTTGACCTGCGGTTGCCCAGTGGGGCTGTCCAGGCTCTGCTCTGCTGCGTTTCCCTCTCCTCTCCTCTCAGGAACAGCAGGATTGGAGTGGAAAATCAGAGCCAAATGAAGGGAAAAGCTGTGTAAAGCAGCTGCTGGGTGGGGTCCTGAAAACAGCCCTGGAGTCAGCTGAGGGGACGGGGTGGTGGCACGACAAGCTTTGAGGAGAGAGGCTTGGCTCCCAAAATCCATCCTCCCACTGCTTGGGACGAGGGTGTTTGGGCAAGGACCATCACTCCTTCCCCCTCCGGGAGGGCACGGGGGGACCTGGCTGTCCCTCGAGGCTGTGACAACATCCAGGTCACCTCCTAATGCTCATTAAGCTGGGGAGGGGGATGGAGGGTGGGCAGGGTGAGGGCCAGGAGCTCTTTGGGGAGAAACTGGGAGCGCTGGTGGCATCTGTAGAGTGGCAGGGTGAGAATAATGGGCACTGGGGTCTGTGCCAGCACTCTGCTGCCCCGTGGCTGCCCCAGTGAGGCTCATCCTGGTCCAGCAGCCTTGATGAGGAGGGGTCTGCTCTGGCTGTCAGGTGGATCCTGCTGCTGAGGCTTTTCCATTATCTCAGGAGCACTGGGATGGTGTCCACAGTGGGGTTTCTGTGCCTGTGTCTGCGACCCCTCCGGAGCACCCCAGGGGTTTTGCCCAGTGTGTCCCTTGAGGCTCATCCTGGTGCAGCAGCCCGGATGAGGAGGTATCTGCTCTGGCTGTCAGGTGGATGCTGAGGACTTCCCACCATCTCAGGAGCACTGGGATGCTCCACAAGGAGTGGGACAGCTCGTGGGGATGCTGTCCACAGTGGGATTTTGGGATTTGGCTGCTTTGGGAGCTGTGCCTGCGTGTGTGACCCCCAGAGCACCCCAGGGATTTTGGCTGTGCCTTCAGGAGCTGTCCCAAGCCCTTGGATGGAGTTTTGCGGGCAGCACGCGGTTCTCCAGCGTCCTTTGACCAGCTGGGGTTTGCACGGGAGGCGCTTCCCGAAATCACAGCCAGGGCCGGGCCCTGGGGGCCCCGGAGTGCCCGGGAGAGGGGAGGACACACAGGATGTGCCACATCCTGCTGACTCAGCAGAGCCATCGGCCCGCGGCTTTGTCATGGGGCGGGAGGTTCCTCTTCCAGGCTGGGGATGATTTCAGTTCCCAGATCCACTCCAAGCACTTTCCTAGAGCAGATAAAATCCTTTTTTTGTGCCCTCCCCGAACTCCTAGACCTGAACTTCTCTCTGTGAGAGTTCCTGCCAAGCCCTGAGTCCTCTCCCAGCTCACCCCAACCACCCATGGGGCTCCACTGGGGTGAATCCAGTGGTTCCAGAGTTGGGAAGGGGCTCCTTGGAGTGGCTGCTGACCCCATGAATGGCACCTGAGAGCAGCAGATTCATCAGCCTCTTTCCTTCCCACAGTCCTGCCTTTGCCACTGAATGATTTCAGTTCCCAGATCCACTCCAAGCGTTTTCCTGGAGCTGATAAATCCTTTTTTGTGCCCCCCAGAATCCTCTCCCAGCTCACCCCAGCCACCCATGGGGCTCCACTGGGGTGAATCCTGTGGTTCCAGAGTTGGGAAGGGGCTCCTTGGAGTGGCTGCTGACCCCATGAATGGCACCTGAGAGCAGCAGATTCATCAGCCTCTTTCCTTCCCACAATCCTGCCTTTGCCACTGAATGATTTCAGTTCCCAGATCCACTCCAAGCATTTTCCTGGAGCTGATAAATCCTTTCTTGTGCTCCCCAGGCCTCCCAGCCCTGATGGGGTCTGAACCTCTCTCCGTGAGAGTTCCTGCCAAGCCCAGGGTCCTCTCCCAGCTCACCCATGGGGTGAATCCAGTGGTCCCAGATTTGGGAAGGGGCTCCTTGGGGTGGGTGCTGACCCCAGGAGAGGCACCTGAGAGCAGCAGGTACATCAGCCTCTCTCCTTCTCACAATCCTGCCTTTGCCAAGCAGACAGGACCCTCCTTGTGCTTGGCATGAATTTTATCTCCATCGCCTCCCAGAGAGCGTGTCCAGCTGTGTTCCCCCTCCAGGAGCTTGGCCTCGGTGCCTTTCAGAGTGCCTGGGGACGTTTTTCATCCATCCCTGCCATCCTCAGGCCCTCCCATCTCCCCCCAGCTGCAGTTTGGATGCTTTCCCCCCCGTCTCCTTGAGGTTTTACAGTCCACCTCGAGCTATTTGCAGCCCAGGTTTTGCTGCTGACTGAACTTTCCAGCCCTTTTTTCCTGGCCAGCCCGACCTGCCGGCTGCGGCCGCACCAAATATTTTCAGCATTTTCTAACTCGGCTCAAACTCGTTGTTTTCTTTATTTTTGAAGGGAAAAACACAGGCTGGGCCGTGAGGGTTGGCCTGGATGCTGTTCCATCGTGAGAGGTTGAGTTCCTCAACATGGTCTGGCCGTTTTTTAGGGCTAAATTTAGACTCCAGTGTCCTTCCTGAGGCAGGGAAGGGAGAGCTGCAGTCATGCAGATGCTGTGCAGGATCACAGACAGTCCCAGCACCTCTCCTGGGCTTGGCAGCAGAATTCTTGGATAAATGACCTTGCTGGCAGCTCTGAGCTCCTCCAGTGGGACTGTGCTTGCAGTGCCACCGAGGGGAGG